>NW_024580667.1:21996316-22062557 GCF_017639235.1 Corvus kubaryi | reverse complement strand
TACACTAAATTGGTGTTTCCGCCCGGTTACAAACCGAACCCGCGACACCAAGCTAAAAGAGTTCTTTTAGAAAGTTATTTTTTCTCTTATATTTCTACTTATAAGGTTAAATGTGATTCTCAGATAATCTTACAACTCCAAGAGCTAGAATACAAGGAGACTTCTCAGTACTGGAAGGCATGGGATACCACTGTAAAAGCTGTTGGTGCTGAGTCAGTTTCAAAACTGCCAGTGGGAATAGAAATGGATTGGCAGAGGAAAACCCCACTAAGTAGTTTCTTCTCTTTCCAGTCCAGATTTTGATTAACCTTAACAACCAGATTGTCATTATTTCTGCATGAGAGAACATCCTTGGACTTATGGAACACTGAATTAATACTGTTTTGATGTCATGGCTCTTCTCTGCTAACATTCATTTCTGCTTCTGAAATATACAGTCAGAAGGGTTTGATGCCTGAACTGGTCAATTAAAAAAATTCAGTATGAAATGAAAACCAACATTTCTGTGTAGAAGTGTTCTCATGTCTCTGTGTGAAGACATACATGTGTCTGTGAATGCACACGCTGCATTTCATGTATTTAAGCTTGCCAGTATTCAAATCTTCAGTGAGACATTGGAACAGTGTACTGAAGTAGAAGACTACCTGCCAGATTTTTTTGGAAGTTAAGAAAGTGAATTCTCTGCTGAATGCTTGCTTTTGTAGGTTTTCCCCGTGGATGCAATAATCTCTGATCTTGCCAGACATTATTTAGCATTATCTTGCCAAAGAGTTCATGGGACTGACAGGTTGGAACATACCTAAATCCCATGCTGTTCATCTTTGAAGAGCTCATCCTCAGACTGGAGCTGGGCACATTACAGGAGACCTTGCAGAGATACACAGGAAAAGTGGCAGAGAAATGGCCAAGTGTGCCTGTGTGCTCGGGGCTTACCAGGTGGTGAAGAGAAGCACATCACAGACAGTGAAATTAAAAAGGAACTATTCTCAGCTTACCAAAAGGAAAAGAAGGAAAATGAAAAGAATGTCTTTCAGTGGAGGTGGCACTCACTGAATGAGGAGAAAAATACATTGGGATTGGTGGTATATTTTGGTAACCTTTTGTCATCAAGATCTTGTCCTAAGATTGTCTTTTAAATATGTATGTGTTTTATGTGGCCTGCTGAACAGTGAAATTGTTATCACTGTGATTATTTGATCCAACTATACAGGTTTCCCTTTCTGCTCCTCAGACTTCTCTGACATTATTTTAGGGATAGCACTTTGCATCCACTCTGTGAGGGACTGCAATGTTAAGTACAAGTTGGACAATAAATCTGCAGGTATGTGTGGCAGAGGGTTCACAGTAATGCAATCAGTAATAGTCCTTCACCTCACCTCCCAGAGGGTCGGGCACAACCTCCCATGGTGTTATACTGAAGAAAAGCCACTGCCTTGGGGAAATTTCATGCAGAGGTAATGTATGGATGACATACACCAGTCAGGGGAGGTGCTGGAGATGGGAACACTGGAGCAGGTGGTGTTTGAGAAGGCCTCTCTGGCAGCTGATGAAGGCAAGCTCTGTTCTCAGGAGCTGCCCGAGGGATGTGGGAGGCTGGGATGATTGCATGGTTTCAGTGTATGCTGTGACAAATAGTTCCAGAGATACGTTTTGGTGTGAAGGGCCCTGACTTACGCTGCTTACACCCCTGTTATAAACCACAGCTCCATTTTAATCACAGGAATCAGTCAGTAGAAACCACATACTTTCTTGAAGCCTAATTGTCTTAATATTTCAAATTAGTACCAGGCGTTGCAATTACCCTTTTTTTTTTTTTTTTACCCCCCCACCCCCCCCCCAATATAAATAATTAGAAAGAGCAAGTTATTAAATCCTGTGTGAAGCCCTGACTCCATGGAAGATGGCAGTGGCTTTGTCACTGACATCACTGAGATAGGATCTCCTCACTAATATCTGGTCATTATTTTATAGTTCTACTTTGATATAACTTGTGGAAATTAATCTTATGATTATTAGGTTAAATTTACAACTTTTCCCATTGCAGAAATGTTTTAGGACATGTAGCTATCATGCTCTGCTTATCACTGTATTTTCTGAGAATAATTACGCCTTGAGGAATTAATTAGAAGTTTATTCCCATATATTCATGCACACACACATACATAGATGCAGCTAAGCTGGTTTTCTGTACAACCACAACATTTTGCTGAGCAGTGAAGAACTAGAAAGGCATTCTTTCAAATAACTGATAATTTTATCAGAAAAAACTTCAAAAATTTTAATTGTTATTTAATTGGTGTTGTTTGATTAGTACCAAAAAGGATTGTGTGAAAATTTGGAGCCATTTTGGATCTTTGTGTGATCTCACTGATACAGTAATTAAAACATGAGATATCTGTGAAACCACTCTGTAAGGTCTTGAAGAAGTTACAAGCTTAATGTTTTACTGTTACTGATATTTTCATTTTAGCAAACCTTCCTGTCTTTTTGGACAGATACTACAAAAGAAGCATGAATACCTGGTATCTCATTTCTGTGTAATTTGCTAAATTTGCCAGGACACGGAAAGCTCAACTCAGGGCAAAATACATAAAAAATGCTTATGATAAAATTACTCATATCCCTCTCCTCCCCCTGTCCCCCAATCCCTCCTTGCTAGAGACAAGGCTAAGAATAAATTTCATTATAAGATTTCTTGCTGGATAATATGAATTACATCTGCCATCTATCTCATGTAAGAAACTCCAGGTGACTCTTCTGAAATGAATCAACCTGTATGCCATGTTCACAGCTCTCCTGATTTAGGTATTGCAGTCCACATGGAGGATTAAACTATGAACAAATGTATACATTTCTGTAACCAGCCATTTCAAATTCACTGAATTGGTGCATTCTACATAAATAAAAGGACCTGATTTTGTGCTTTGAAATCAGTCTTTTGCCTTCTGTTTGCTGCACAATGCCATCTGACTTCTTAAAAATTGACTGATCCTTTTTCTTCATCTGCACCTGCTCTGCTTCAGAAATATCACTTAGGGAAATCTTGGGCCAGTTCTGTCTGCTATGACGTTAGCTTTTCCTTCAAGAGCAAGGAAGATGTGAGGTAAAAAAAAAAAAAAAAGAATGTGTAATCCAAAGCAAGGAGAGGGAAGTGATTCATTTGAACAATCAGTGCATTTCAATTTCATTTGACAAAAGAATGAAAAGGCTCCTAGACCAGTGTGTTGGCAAATTTCTTGCAAATAGACACATTAGCTGATATCATCAGCCTACCCAGGCTGTGCACTTGCACTACCAAACCACTTAAGTAGGTGCTTTACTTTATGTATTTTATTGTTTTACCTACTTTGTTGAGACAATTCAGAGGTTTAAGTTTAAAGCTCCATGTAATTGCTTTGGACTGGAGCCCTATAAAGTGAATTTATTTCCTGTGATATAAGAAGATTCAGCCTACATCATCCCCAGCACTCTTTAGCTGGAGTGGGATTTGAAAACTGCTGTACCAAGGAAGCGCTACTGGTTACAAATTCATGGAGAATAATGGACAGATAGGCACAAAGGTAGAGGGAAAGGCACCGTTAGGTGACAACTGAAGATCTGACCATGTCTTAGGCTCTCTCCAGGTCTCCGTCAAGACTGCCTGAATCACCTCCCCTTCTGACTTTGAAAGACAGGTAACACATGTCAAATTCCCAGGTGTCTCACTTATGTGAAGAAATTTCTTTAACTGAAGGGAATTTATTATTTGAAGTTTAAAGTAAATTAATTAATTTAAAATAAATTTGCCACTTACTTTTCCACTATTTAATATTGTTGCAAGGTTTGTTTCAAAGGTAAACCTTTATGCCAGGAATTTTCCCTACATTTTTTTCTAGAAATCATCTCACTGTTATAAAGGCTTTGATCTGTGTCTGTGTTTAGTCTCTGCTTTCTTGAGTTTCTCAGGTAAAGGGGGAGAGTGCTGTGTGCAGAGGTGAGACACACATCTGGGTTACCTCAGACTCCTGCAGTTTCACCTGGGAGGGAGAAAGAGACTGGACTTTCACTGAAACCAGTATTTCCAAAGTGTTTTTACTTGACCAGCCATGCTTATCATGGCTGAGACTGAACTGTATAAATGTCTCCCAGGAGATTCCAGGACTAAGGAATTCACACTCCAGACCTTTCCCTGAAAGGCAGATCTCAAGAGGTTAGACAAGTGAAGAGGGAAGCCAAATCAAGAGGCAGAACTGCCTTGGTGCAGTGTATGAGTAGTGAAGAACTGCTTTCCCAAAGGATCTTGTAGAAATAGGAAAGAGAGAGAAGGTGGACAATGAAGACAGGACCATGGCTTTGTACAAGGAGAGGTTAAATAGACTAGAGCTCTTTTGTTTGAGAAAGAGATGATTCAAGAGGTTTATAGATGCTGAGTGAAATAGAGAAGCTGAACGGAAAATTATTATTCTCTGTTTCTCTTTATACATGAGCTGGGGGGAAACAAATAGAAGGCCAGGGAATAAATTCAAACTAAGCAAGAAAGAAATTCATTGTAGAATGTATTAGAAGAGCAAAAGAGTGGAATGCACAGAAAATGTGGTTATGGTCCTTGGCTTCAAGGATTAGATAAGATCATGAAAGGATAATCTGTCCTGGGGAATTACATTTGAGAATACTTCCTCTGCCCTAAGATATCTCTGAACCTGTGACTTCTGAGAGGTATGAGGACGTAGGCTCTGTGTAAGCTCCCCTGGCCTTAGAAAGAAAGGGCTGCAGGAAAAGAAGGAGAAAACAGTGGGATTGATGGATGAGAAAACGGAAGTTGCAGATCATATGCTCAAAAGTGTGCAACTGGGAAGCTACAAGGAGGGTTGACAGTTCCTGCTGCTCCCTGAACATATCTGAGGTAGAAATGGGTGTTACCCCCTCCACAGGCCCAGTAAGAAAAGGGAACAGAAACTGGTCCTTCCCAAACTTCCTCCTGCTGATGGTGTGAAAGGCCAGCTTGGCTGGGGCCAGAACGAAGTGATGGGATGGTCTTGGAGATTTGTTTGGTCTCTGAGAGGGAGAAGGGTAAGAGCTTCTGGAAGACAGTCACTGTTGGAAGCAGGATCCTGGGCCTCAGGGTCCCTCAGGCTGATCCAGTACAGCTATTTTTAATCTCTCCTCCTGCAGTGGCACTGCTCTAGCTGTGATGCTTTTGATATGGTGATGAGGTACCTTCAGGAAAGCAGAAAAGCATGAAAGTTATCATGAAAGTTTGTCAGAAAGACAAAGAATCAAGAGAATTTAGGAGTATCGCTGAAAGCTGACACTATCCCTTTAAACAAAGTTTTACATTCTCTAAATAATACATTCATAAATAAAGTCTGTCATTTCACTAGATGATGTAATGTAGGGTTAGTCTTGTGTTAAAATGACATATTTGCTCTACTATAATTTATGTGTTTTTTTCTTGTTTCACAGGACCATTTACCTCTGATCTCTCTGAGTTAGTTCTCAAGATCCTTATCCTTCTGAGAAAAAAGAATATTTTTTGTTTTTTCCTCACATGTGGTAACATGTTCCTGTTGCAATCCTGAGGAAGGACCATTCACTCAGAACTTCTCCATCCTCCCATTGTCAGGGATCAGGCCAGAGACACACAGAAAGATGGAGATGTACTGCCATGCATGTTAAAAATGATTTTACTTGATAAGTGTGAAATTACATCTAATTACAAAGTTAATGTAAGTGAATGTAATCAGATACTTACAATGGGTAATGACATGATATTTACAACTTATAATGATCTTGTTATTATACTGTATATAATGACATTATCAAAATTCCTTCCGAAGTTTTCTCCTCTTTAATTGGCCTTTTCATATAAAAGAAATTATTTTAAATGCTTTATAATATTATGTGTGAATCCTTTACAGTCAAACATATAGGTTTAAAGCCTTATTAAAGCCTTGGTAATATTATGGCTATTTACTCTTTTAGGTTTTTTTAATGAAAATAAAAAAATGCAACAGCTCTTTTTGAGGTGTGAAGAAAGCCTTTGAAAAAGTCTGATTTCCATTCTTTTTATTGTATACCACTTGAAGAAGTGAGCGGAATTGTTAATAGGAGGCAGCATGTGGGCAAAACCTTAACTTAGATAGCAAATGACCTTGGAGCTATTCTCTTGGGCAAGTCATTTTACTTTTTTATGCCTTGGTTTCCCTATCTGTAAATGGGGAATGATGATACTGCATTTCATCTTTAAAGTACGTCATAATATACAAATGAAAACTGACAAATATCACATGGAAAGGAAATTAAGAATTCACAGAAGGAATGGAGACAGATTTTAATTGGAATGAAGGCGCTCCACTTTAGTAAACACCAGCCTTGCCTAATTTATGAATATTGGTGCATGTCCCCTACCCCCTTCACACAAAGCTCAGATAATTGGTCTTTGTTCGGGGAACTGCCTATGGGTTGGAATAACAGCAGGAGCTCCCTTTGTGAGTGCTTTGGGCCCAGCTCCAAAGGTCCTCTCAATACTGGTGTATTCAAGGCTGCTGCAAACACGAGGCCTGATTCATGTCACCCACGTTACACCACTTCTTTGCCAGCATAATTCCATTTAAAGTGATGGACTTGCTCATGCAGCATAATACTGAAGTAATTCACCTGATTTTAGTGAAATTACTCTGGCATAGAACTGGAGTCAAACAAGGACTGATTGGAGACTGTAGGGCTTGAATTTTAATTGTTGTCTGAAGTCTCCCAGGTATAAAACGCTGTATTCTGACCTGTGAGCATTTGACACCTTCTCTGCATGGAAGCAAATAACCCCAGTGAGAAGGCCAGTGCTTTAATCCTTCTCACCACTGCCTCATGATCCCTTTTTATGTTAGGATCAACAGGGCCAAAAAGTGGTTGCTAAGGTTGCTGACAGCACAAGAGAGTCGTCCAACAGGCCAAGTCTCCTTTTTCTTTGCTCTGGCTAGTAAGCCTGGCACAGTTAGAATATCATTGAGGCTCCATCATAAAGGCTCTATCCAAGTCAAAGACCATGCTGCAGCTCCAGAACAGGCAGCATCAGTAAACAGCTGTCCTTTGAATCCAGAAGTGGAGTTCTAAGTCCATGGGAAGCATGGCTATCTGTCAGTGCCTTTCCATTGATAATGACACAGATAAGTCATGCAGAAGCTCTAGCTTTTTGTCATTTTACATCTTTACTGTAGTGTAATAATGAAGCCTGCCATGTAACATAGCCTGTGCTAGAGATGCAGGTGGCTCAGGTAGTTAAAAAGGGAGCAACATAGAGATAGAGGCTAGAGAAAGCAGAGGTGCTTAACTTAACCGGTGCTGGATGTCCAAAGCAGAGGTGGTTACCCATGAATAGACGAAGAGATACCTTTGACTAGGTATGGCTGACTAACAGTAACTTGCATAAGGCTGACAATGCCATGCAGAGCATGAGTGGGTGCAGCATTAAAAGGGAGGAGGGGAAGGAGGTCTAGATGTGGCCATCATCATTCTGGGGTTGTGCTCTGAGTGATCATTAGGTTGCCTCATCCATTAGACCTTTTTCAGCAAAGGAAAAAGCATGCTTATGAGAATGGAAGGACTTAAACCACTGGAAATTACAGACTTAAATCCTTGTAGAAGCTAAGAATCAGGGATATTTTCTGCATACAGAAGTAGATATTAAGGATGAGACTGAGAAAAAGAATGCATAGATGTTTTATCATCACAGGAGGACAGAAGGTAAAAAGTAAGACATGCTCAGCAGAATTAGCATTTGAAACACTGGGTCTACTTGTTTGCTTGTTTTGGTTTTTTTCAACGAAAAATTGAGAGTAATAGTGGAAGAAAAATATGTTAAATTAGATTCTGAGGACAGAACACTTTGCAAGAAGGCTGCAAATTTTCAGAGATTCTCTTACGTCAAACACCAGTTTGAATCCAGGTAAATTTTGGAGTCAACTGCAATACAGTCCCAAAAAAAGTGGACCAGAAAAATGCGATCTCACGTTGCTGATGTAACAAGGAAACAGTATCAATTCTAATGAACGACAGAAGAGTGCTTGTATGGAACCCAGGGAACACAAGATCTGTAATTCATAATCTCCCTGCCAGTTATAAACTGTGGTTTCTATAGTTTGGCACTCACAGCAGGCTATTAAAACAGCAGGCTCCATGAAATTGATGGTACATTTGATCACAATGTACCTTCTATGGAAGGCAGGAGGGCTGGTATTGCTGTCCTTTTTCAGAGGCCCAACATAAGAAATGCCTGAACAAAGAATATGCCAAGAAGACAGACCATGTTTGATATAGACTCCCCATGTGTATCCTCTGAGACTACTGATGTGCAGAAGTAGTCACTGAAAATAAGACAGTGCCTTCTTTCATGATTGAGGATATATTACACGGTTTATCCATTGTGCAAGGATCCACTGCTATAATGTACAAAATTATTTCCGTAATGGGAGGCTATACTATCTTCTTCACATCTCAGAGTGGACATAGAGGGTTCCCATTTGTGCAATGAGAGGAGGTCATTAAGAAACATGCAAAAGAAAGGATGAAAAAGAATAAAGTAATCCACAGGAATGACAAATCCATATTTTCTGCACATCTCTGGAAGCCTGAGCATCTTTGAAACATTTAAGACATCAAGATGCAGTGCGCTCAGTTGGACCAGTGAAGAGAAGAAAAAAAAGGAAAGATTAAAACAAACCTGAAGTAATGTCCTACCGTTTCTTAAGGTGTATTATCCCAGATTATGAATCATGTTAGGAAGGAGCTAAAGTCAGCACTATTTCAAAATCAGAAGTTCACAGCACTTGTAAGACTCTGACTGGTCTGCAAGGGGATATAAATGGAATACATTCACCTGGATAGCCAGTTCAGTCCAGGAACTCAAAGGGTCCCACTGGTTCATTTGTGAGCACAAGATGAGCATCCAGTTTGGCCAGGAGGAAAGTCACATGACTGAAGGTGTGAACTGCTACCAGCAGAATAGCCATAGTGCCTCTCTATGCATTCATCAGCTGCTCAGGTAGGGTTCTGAACATCAAAAATATCAATTCAAGCAGTTAGAGAGCTAAACACTGGCACTGGCATCAAATCAAGGAGTAAAGAGAACTGAGGGGATGTTGTCCTAAGGCAGTTACAGAAGTAAGAGCAGTGGACATGGCAGAGACTGATCAACAGAAGACCAAGCAGATGCGCTTTGAAGAGTAGCCTGAACTGTCATTATGGCTTTCAGGAGAGTCTTTCAAGAAGGACTTGGAAATAAGGGAAGAGGAAACAAAATTCAGAGTGAGCCAGTGCTTAGCATAATAGATTTTCTACCTAAGAGAATGTGTTGGCCCTCACCCACTCAGAAGTATGAGGCTGAAGAGAAATTATGGGCAGAATTCTTCAGGATAGACCTAACGATAATGTATTCAATATTTTCTTTGATGAACAATCACAACAAGTGGGAGCAAGTTACCATATTTATTGACAGAGAACCGATGTCAGGGAGAAAGCTTACTTAGTAGTTTACAGCATAAATTAGATTAATTCCTAGGAACAGCGTAAAGTCTATTTGGAACACTGCAAAACCATGTGCACAGTGCATACAAATAACCAGATTTTCTTAGCTATATAACAAGAAGCCAGACCTGTTAGAAGCAGAGGTGATGTCTATTAAGTTACATGGGAGCCTTGTATAGAAGGGAGGGTATATGGAAGCCTTTAAGTCACATCCATGATGCAACCAAGAAAAAAAGACATATTTTATTCTACCTGTAAGATTATGTGTTTCAAGTAGAGATGGAAATGATTAATTGAACAAGATACTTCTGTGATAAAGAACCTATGTTAAATTACCTGAGTTCAAGTCTTAGCAGATACAGAGGTTTTCTACAGTAATTGGGAAAGGACAGCCAACTTTGCAAGAGGAAACAAAGAGCTTAGTTTGTTTAGCCAAAGAAAACAAAGGTTGAGAGTGGGAATTATTGTGTTCTACAGATATGTCAAGAGAATAAGCATCAGAGAAGAGGGAAAGTATTTAACTAAAGAACAATATTGACATAAGAATAAAAGGCAGTAAACTAGCTAGGAATATGCTTAGGCTAGAAATTAGAAAACACTTGGAAACATCAGACCCATAGGACTTGGGAACAATCTTCCAAAAGGCTATCTGGGCAAAAAATCTCAGCCACTTTGTGGATAGAGACAGTGATCTGTTCATGCAGTAAGATCTGCAGTGCAATCAACTGGGAGAAGAGGGAATTTAATTTGATGTTTTTGAAAGCATCTTTGAATCCAGTGCTAGAACATAGATGCCCTATGTTGATATCTAATTCTATGCCTCAGCTTTAGAATTTGATAATACATGATATTTTAGTTCTATTTATATAAAGAATACATAAGATTTTGTGCATATACTGTAGTAGTTATGATATAAACTTGTTTCTAACAGCTTTTCTTAAAACCAATGTCTGTGCCTCAAAAATACTGACTATAGTTTCCAGAACCCCTGAAAATCTAATATAATGGTTTGTTCACACCTACAGTACTCTCTTAAAAATAATGGATTTAGCACTAAAAATCACTACAGCAAGAATAAAGATTGACAGGCTGATGTCACTTAGCATTTGATGTCTTCAGTATCATATTATTCAGGACACAAAGCTTGCAGGTGGTAGATACAAAAATAACAAATCCAAGCTAAAGGAAGCTACCTTCACATTCAGTTTTAGTTTATTCTCAGCAAATAAAGCTTGATTCTAAGCCTTCGTAACAGTCATGTGTAAGTAGACACTACTTGGTTCTGGCCACAAAGGACAGAGTTGGCCATTTACTGCAAATCTATGCTTTTCTGACTGCATTATTTATGAAAATATTAATTATAAATGAGAAGCCTGCCGAGTATGGACAGAGAGCAGTGAGAAATGGAGAGATGTCCAAAGGAGGAATGTGATCAGTTTGAGAACACTCCTTGTTGAAAAGTGTGGCTTGGTGCTGAAAGGTGAATCCCAGTGATTGCTCTCAGTTCTGACCTGCAAGCTTTGCTCTGTCATGGAAGAGAAAGGAGCTTACCAGTTTCCTGTTGCTCCCAGGTAGCTTTCCTCCTGCCAGGGAGGCTTCCTCTACATTTTCCTCTGACAGCTCACTGTTTTGTTTCCAACATCTCTATTAGCAGCAAGATTTTTTCCTTCCACAGTTTTAGTTTCAACAGGTGCCAGGATTCGAACTGGTCAAAGTACAGAAGATGCATTCTTTCCTAAATTGTCACTATCACAGCCATAACTATCAAAGTGTTGCCGTTCCACTTCCTAGGTCAATTTATGGCATAGATACCCTGTCAAAGGCACCATGATTTATTCATTCCCTTCAAAGATAAGTATCATATGGTGGGACTCATTATATGATTGATTTCAGCTTATTTGAATGATTGCATTGCTGATGGTGGACGCAAAGGGAGGCATCAGAATTCTGGGAACTAGACACATAACACCAGTGTGTTTTTCATGGGAGCACTTTCTCTTACACTCTAAATCTCAGACTTCAGCTGGGTAATTCATGTCAGCTTCAGTAAGATTGCCAGAGCCCCTTAAAAAAAATTTTAAAAATTCTAAGCCAGTTTTGTTTAAAAGCGACATGAGACTTTCAGGGATCCTTGGAAATTTGTGCCTGTCACTTCTGATCTCTCTGATAGCAGTTTCACTAAGTGCCTGCCTCAGTGAGATAGGAAACTCCAGGGAACAGAGCAGCTTGAGAGGAGCAGAACTTGTGTGGTTTCCCTGGGTTTTGTCAGATCCAGGTCTTTGCTGGTGGGAGATGGAAAAACAAGTGGATGACTTTGGCTCTGCTGAACAATCACAGTCCCCCTTTGTGGTTCCACACACCAGTAGTTATTTCAGTGCAGGCAGAGCCTTGTAAAGATGTAAGTGGAGTTAAACTTTGTATTGAAATGGGAAGATTAATTGTTTGGAGACGAGTAGAAACTTTGTCATATAAAATAGACAGTGTCTTGAAAGGTACCTATATGGCACATACAGCTTTAGTGTATAAATGTCAGGATTTGGTTTCCACACAGTAAAACACGCTTGGTGTTTTGAAGAATATGTTTTCATGAGTTGTTCTATAGTGTAAAGCTAAGAACAGAGATATTTTGATGAACCTATGAACTGGATATTTAAATGAAGTCCAGTGTCCTACATACTACTTCAGCACTTCACAGCATCAAGCCATTCAGACAGTGGATTCTTCTTGGAGGTTGAGGGTGCACTACATTCCCATTTGAGTTCAGAGCAGTAGAGTGTTACTGAAGTAAATCTCCCAGTTGCCTCTACTTCCACTTTGTTTTGCATCATGAAGCAGTCTCAGAGTAAATGAACTGGTTTCCTTTCAAATGAAACTAAACAGAAAGATCTGCTCCGGATGTGTACCTAGAGGTTTCTAATCACAAATAGGCAGAGGACAGATAGCCTGAAGTGACCTCCCACAAAAATCCCACTCTGAAATGTGCACCTAGAGAACATCAGGTCCTCAAGACTAATCACTCCACAGAGGCCCATTCCTGCTCATCCACACTGCTTGCTGAAAGGCCACAACATGTGTCAGTCTAGTCCTGTGGACAGCATGGTCCAAAAGACTGGTGTGACAAAAAGGGCCCACAGTCCAACACTTTGTGAAAACTGAAGGCAGCATTTTCTTACCTTTTCAAGCAAACACCACCACAGCCATAACTGAGTTTTGGGGTAAGTGTATTTACTGACCTATTCTGTTGCTGAAGCAAGGTTTGAATACAGGCACTGATAACAGTCGTGCTCCCATTCTTTCTCCCTTCATGTAAAATCCTTGAGAAATTTGGTGTATTTTTTAAAGCTGCTTCCTTGTTTTGAGAATCAGTAAAATGCAGCAGAACTGACGTTCAGTTAAAAAATTTGGTTTTCAATCTTTACCTGTGCACAGAAAAAATTCAAAATGTAAACTCTCAATAACCAATAGTGAATGAAGGACTTCATTTTTATTTTCTTTTATATTTTGGGCTTGGACCTGCTTCCTTAAGTTTTCAGGATCACAAAACTGAATAGTAAATTTGTATAGTTTAAAAATGAATAAACAGTTCTGTTTCATGCCCATCCTCTTCCCAGGTCCCCACCTTTGAAAGAATCATTCTGTTTGTACTTACAACAATATTTCAGTAGATTCCCTGGAAATAACTGGGTTCGGTGATAGTGAAATATTTTGCAGAAACACATTTTCTCAGGTTTAAAGGGATACCTACTTAAGAATGGTGACTTACAAAGTGATCTGCTGGGTCTGACATGAAGAGACTATGCTGCTGACTCATGCAGCAGGCAAAAGGATGCTGTTTACACACTGTTCTCTGGACCTTCTGATGACATTGGTTTATTTTCACCTCTCTTCCCCCAGAGTAATGGTAAAATACAGCTTTAACTCATGGATAGACATATGCAGGATTGTTGTGTTTTACGTCATGGACCATACAGAAATATTGATGTGGTTTTATCTGTTCAATCTTGAACCAGTTATTATAGCTCCAGAGAACCCTGATATTAAGCTGCTTTTTGAGTTTTATCCAGGCATAATGCGCTTTCAATTGAAAGGCTGGCACTGTGAAGAAGATGCAGAGGGTGTAATCACAGCCATTACAGAGAGCCATCAGTGGAGCCAAACCTACACTTTCCACAGTCAGCAGTAGGCAGCTAGATGAAAAGGAACTATTAGAAACCAAACCTAGTGCCCAATGTGTAATAAACGGCCACAAGAAAGCCTATTAGAGAACTGTTTCCACAAAAAGGAAAAATGCTGTTATACAGAAAAGAAAAGATTCGGTGCTGGTTCAAAAAGGCTAACTTTTCAGGATAAACTGACAACATTGATATTGGAAAGCTGCCACCTTTACCATCACCACTTGTATCTTCAAATTCTGCCCTCCAGCCTTTGTAAGGGGGCAGAGTTTATCAAAGGGATGTCTTCATAATTCTCCCCTCTCCCTGCTTGCCTTATTTTTTTATTTTCTTTTTATTTTGGAGGTGACTTTTAGGGTCATTTTTAGGTCATTTGTATTCAATGATTAAAGTAAGTCAGAGCACTCTAGGTCCTTCTCTGTCCTCCCTGCCAACAGTGCTCTTGCAAAATGCAGCTCCTCCCACCTTCTCAGCATGGGGAAACATCAGTGACTTCCTGAGCAGTCTCCACGGGGAAGAGAGGAGGTCAAGAGCAGCGTTAATAATCACCTGTGAAAAGAGGAGCAATAGCCAGTGGGGCCAAGCATTGTTTAAAGTCAGTGCTTCTGAGAAGTTTGTGTTAATTCACATCCTTTACATGAGAACCAGTCCTTCCCAAAAAATTGTGGAATGACAGGGCTGGGAAACATCTTGTCAGGTATTTAGCCCAACATCTGTGTCAGGTGCACTTTTTGCTAAACATGCTATTTAATGTGTTCTCTAAGTCTGACTTCTTTCATGCCGAGGTCTCTGCAAGCTCTGTAGGGGACAGAAATGATTATACTCCTCCATGTAAAGAGATTTCTGCCAGTTTTCAACAGTTAGTGGATGCAAACAAAACATATTCATAGTTGAGAAATCCTTGGAGATGTGAACTTTCCCACTGGCTGGATCCTAAGGATCTGGTTCAGTATGAAGGTTTGGAGTGGGATAAAGAGAAGAAAAGGGATAAAGAGATGAAAGGTGAAAAACTCTGCTTTTGAGATCTTAGAGCAGCACTAACAAGGCAGGCACTGCCCTGCCCAAATCCCTTTTTGCTAACATAATATGTCACCTTCAGCCCATACATGGCACCGTATGAGGCTTGACATTTTTTTCCCCTTTTTAAAATCAGTCTCATGTCTCTTTTTCAAATTTTTTTTTTTTTTGGTAGTATGACTCAGCACCAGGCAAGTGTGCAGAAGTGCAAAATGTATTTCAAGACCTAACCTGAGTAATGCAATATGATTAAAGCTGGGATTCTCCAATTGCCTCTGCAGTGTAACCTGTTCTCATGGAAATTCACTGGTGTTTGAATAACCACCTCCCTCAGGCTTTTTAAAAAATCCCAGCAGAACTACAACTGAACAGCAGAAAAGAGCACTCTTTGAATGCTAATGAAATTAAGCTAATCTTCATTAAACAACTGGAAAAAAAGTAAAAAGTGGCTTAGGGTTGATATTGCCCAATGTATTGTAAACAGAACACATAGTTATTAAGAGGATTATGGTAAGCTCTTGTGAGAGGAGCAAAAGGAGGAGTGGAAACTGGAGTCCTGGGCTGAAATAATGGCTGACTTATTTCTAGAGATTTATGCACAGTGAAATAATAGATTTTAAAAATAACATCCCAGATATCCAAAGGAGCTCAACCCAAAGGAGTTTAACTCAATTTTTGCAATGAGTTCATTTCAGTAAGCTGAAGAACCCTTGAAGTTCTTCAAAACATTTCATAATGCAACTCAGGTAAGTGATTTTATGTACAGTGGCACTCCCACTCACAGGCAGAAACATTAGTTGACAGTGCTGTAACATTTACTATAAAATTAAATGAAATTGTTGCTAATTCAGCCCCTTAAAAATGGAGCTTCACATACTTTTTCAGGCTAAGAGTTTCAGAAAATTTTCATTTTCAGAAGTTTCAGTTTATTTATGCATCTTCAAAAGCAGTTCTTCACCTCTCTTATGCATAAGCCCTACCGGCTCCTTAAATATGGGCATTTTCTCTCATCTGAAGCAGATATTTTGGTCTGGCAGTCAGTCTCAGGGCTGATGTTGGCCCCTAAAACCTTACAATCCCTAAAGAAGGAGGTGGTGCTTCTCAGTTTTTGTACAACAACTGGGTGGTTTGAAGATTGACCTATGACATGGGACACCAGCCAATTCCCTTTTCTCCCCAAATCCATTTTACCTTGGTGAGGTATGGCTGCTTTACTTCCCTGCCTCTCTCATCCAGTTTGCTGATGTTGCTTTTCTGTGTGGAATGCCTTCTTGGCAGAACATAAGGAATGGGACTGAGCATGGCTTTCCAAACTCATGGGTGCAGCTTGCTCTTGAACAGACTAAATCCCAAAGTTCCAAGGTTTGCTTGTGCCTCTTATCCAATGCTGGGTG
Organism: Corvus kubaryi; assembly: GCF_017639235.1. Taxonomy (NCBI): domain Eukaryota; kingdom Metazoa; phylum Chordata; class Aves; order Passeriformes; family Corvidae; genus Corvus; species Corvus kubaryi. Next base: position 22,046,476 of record NW_024580667.1, on the reverse strand, counting down.
TAGGTAAAATATAAGACTGTGTAAGAAAGTACAAGATCAGGGACTGGCAATCAAGTTTTCTGTCTCCTGGAATATTCCTTGTTCACTCCTACACTCCTTCTCAGTTAATCTCTTAATATTACATGTACAAAGGAGCTACTTCTGCTGGGAAACTAGAGAGAATTCCTCCCACTCCCTACATTCACTCCAGAGATACTTGTATTCCCATGGTATATCCTTTTTCTAGGATTGGCTTTTGCCACATTTTGAGATGCATGCTCTAACCACCACTGTTTTTCACCTTGTAATGAAAACGAAAGCATCTTTTGGCTCCGCATTTTAAAGAGTGAGAGTGACTCTTCCTCAGTTTTTCAGACCCATTTTCGAGGGGAAAATAGGACAAGCACTGACTGAGCTGGTAAAGGCAGCAGTTTCCAATTGCGGTGCCTTGAAACTTGTGCCTACTTGTTCTTACAGTGGGGGTGAAGAATACAGGAAGAGCAGAAGCTTTCCAAATGTGGTGACAAGCAAGGGATGCTGCTGAAAGAGCATTTCTGGGAGATGTGGTCATAGTGGTGAGAGGCCAAGGTGTTTTTAGAAGGTGATCCCAGCACAGTGAGCCAGCCTGTCATCAGCACTGTTTTGCTGCGGATGGTGCATCCTGCTTGCCTTGAGGAGGCTGATATTCTGGGGGAGACAAACTTGTCTTCTCTTCATGAGCTGCCTGACAAGCTTCACTAACTGCTTACAGGAGGCTGTGCCTGGCAGGATTTTTCAGTCATGTAAGGCTGGTAAATGGTTACAACATGTTACTAGTTAAAGAGCATAAAGAAATTGGGGAATATAGCAGCCAATGAGATGGGTAAAATATTGTGATATATAGCATGAGCACAACATGTGCCTTTGTACCTGATTTTCTTGGCAGAATACAGCATTCCAGCCTCACCATCCTGTTGCATGTAAACAAGTCACTATAATTTGCATTTGTTCATTCTGTGTGGTGCATACACAGCTCACACATGCTAGTTACACACAGGGGCAAGGCAAACGAAACTCTCCAAACCCTTGTGGCTTCACTGCTGTAGTAGGGATTGGGCAGAAGAGTTGACAGTGTTAGGCACCCTCCCTTAAGAAACATCTAGTCATTCTTGGGAGGATTTAGAGCTGGCATGTTATACCCTCCCACTAGCCCCTAGTTACACAATCAAATCCCAGTCTCTGCCCATTCTGTCCATGGGGCTCCGTGAAACATCAGGCAAAAGAGAAGATGAAGGGAAAGGACAGCAGATATGACCCAGGGGCTGGTCTCAGATGATTCTGCCTGCATTGCTCTCCTAAGGATTGAGCAAACACTAACCTAAAGATTGTATTCTAAAACTGAGGTCAACTACCTCTCATTTAGGTTAAGCCTATATAAAAGTTGCATGGACTGGAGAACAAACTGCGTCCAACGAACATGCTCTAACCAGTTTGGAGTCAAAATATGCAGCTGGCCACCACTGGAAAGAAACTGTAATGGGCCAGGCCTCCTCTGAGGGAGCTGTGTGTCAGTGAAAAATAGTGGGGAGGCCAAAGGATCACAGACAAAAAGTGAAAAGAGGGCCCCAAGACACCAAAATGCAGTATTTGTAGCAATACCCTAAAAAACCCTCTTGTGAGAGCAAGGACAAAAGTTCCTGTGTGTTTTTAGGAATGAGGGAAACCCAGAGACTTGGAATAGCAAGCAAAGGCCTTGCCTCTGGATACTTAGGGCCTCTTATATTTACTTAAACAAGACTTCTTCTTTGTGGCTACATCTGACCTTACCGATATCTGTTTGCTTGATAATTAATGTGGTGGCAATAGCCTGTGAAGGCATAATGTTGGTCAAGGATTTAAGTGCAAAGAGGAGAATCAATTCTTTTATTTTTCAATTCAGTTTACTTTTACTGACAACTTGCTCTTGTGTGTTGAAAAGTTCACTTTGCTTAGCACTTGGTGAACTTTCCCTCTAATTACTGCATGTCATTAAGGTAATACTACCTCTTTATCCTAAAGAGAAATCACTAATGACTATCCAAGCTTTGCTTGCTACTCATGTCACCAAGTCATTGCATAGCATAATCTTATGGTAGTTTAATGCCTGAATCGGCTTGGATCTAAGCTTAGGCATTTTTTCTACTTAGTCAGGATTGGTCTGTAACTCATTTGTGCCATGTGGAAGGAGCACTACGATATCATACATACGAGTTTCTGTCTGAAAAACGAAAAGTAATCTGATCTTACTAAGTCTGATGGTCTGTAGGTTCATTGTCCACTAGATGTGTTTGAATTTGATGTTTGAACTATGCTACACAGTCCCCTGGTCTCTTTGCTGCACACAATGGTAGACAGAGCAAGTTCAGCAGTACCAGGCAGGACAGATTGCGAGGAAGAGTCACCCACCAATGGTGATGATAAGCAACCTTTTACAACAATTATCTAGTTAAAACACCACGAGCAATTAATGACATATGTCAGAGAACTTACTGAACTCATTTAAGACTAATTTACTGGCCATAAAAATATGGCATTAAGTATTTATGGATCATTAGCTTTTATTCCAGAATGAAATATTGCTATCTGAAACACTCAAAAACTGTTGAAAAAACCCACTCATTAAAGCCATATGAAATTAAATAAAATAATGACAGGAGGAAAGGGAATGGAGGCACAGTTTCTAAATGTTTGGGTAGATGAAACTAACTTCTTGTGTCACTGAATGGATGAAGATTGCATTTTCAGACAAGATTGAAATCTACACTTAATTCAAAAAGTTGTAATATGCAATAAATCCTTCCTTTTTAAATAAAGAAACATTATATCATTGATCAAAATTCTTATCATGGTCTATTAATCACAGTCAGTTATTTTGAGACACTGTTACAGAGACTGTAACGATGTTAAAATTAATTAACTATTTCCTCCAAATTGGTAATACATAAATGAAAGTTTAGCAGCTGCTCCAACCTCATATGTATTATTTCAAATATGCCTTGAAGACAACACAAGGCTATTAGAAATTAATTGTAGCTAAATACAATTTCCACTTCACTGTTGCTCAATGAGACTAACTCAGAGTGGAGCTTCACGTGTTTGAAACAGGAGAATTGTAAATGTCACATCCTCTAAAATTCTACTGAGGGCTTTTAAAATAAGGTGAAATACTTGCATCATTCTGCACTGTTTCTATAGGAAGCTTAGTTTCCTGAAAAACAGACTTCTGGGTTCTGCAACAACAACAGCAGTATCTGCACAACATTTTATAGATTCTTCCAGACTGAGAATGTAAGGCTTGAAATACACACTTGAATGGTCAACCCCCTTATCATTCACACCAATTTTATTCTGCAACTTCTGTAGCATTCTGTAAGCTACCTCTCAATACAGCACAAGGAAAGAATTTGGCATTAACTAGATTGGGAAGAAACTATTCAAGTCTGATTTATAAAGTAAGAAGAAGGGAATTTTGGCAAGCCTGGTATTTAACATGTCTAATAGTTCCTATTATGAAGTTTTATCTTCTTTTCCGCAGTTCAGGTGTCCCTGTGATTTGCAGAAAAATTTTGATTTTTGACAGGAGAAGAACCAATTCACAGGATAAGCTAGGGACAATATTTAAATTTCAGTTGCATAGTTTCCAAATCAGAGTCCAAATTGCAGTGTGGAGGGAGTTTGGAAAGTCAGCCTCACCTGCAGGAAGTCAAGACAAACCATCCTGGACAGTCTGTCTGTCAAGAGCTCAATAACTTTTAGAGTAGAGACAGGTTCTTCTGTAAAATTAAAAGCCTCATGGCAGATAGTGCCACAGTCTGAGAGGCTTCTGTCTCTCCTCAGTGACCCTGTAGGTAAGTGCCCTTAGTACCCAGAGCAAAGTGGAATGGAGGGAAAGGGGGAAGGAGAAAGGGTGCAGTGTTCGTGCAGCCACTGGGTAGGAAAGAACCAAAGGTCACTGTCGCAGAAGAAAAGCAACACACAGCAATAAAATGACCCAGTGTAACTCTGTACCTTTAAAATGTGTGCAATCACTTAAGGAGAGTTCACAGGGTTGTATTTCCACCATATTCTTTGAGCATCTGGATAAAGGACCTTATTTCACAACAGAGAAGTAAGTCTCCATTGCATGCATAACTGATGCTTCTAGGACAGTGTGTGTTTGTCAAGAAATCAGATTTGGCAGTGACTCCCTTCCTTTCACAGTACATCCCATCCGCAGGTTATGCAAGGCTGCAAAACCTTCAAAGCAAGCCAAACTGGGAAGGTTTTATGATATCAGCTCTGGATCTGCAAACATGATGGTAAATTTGATAAAGAGATGATCAAAAGAAACATGTTTTATGGTTTCCTCAATATTTATTTTACCAATTCAGCACAAACTTCAGCAAAACCTTTTTCTCAGTCTTAATATTGTCTATGCTACTGCACCATTTATCAGGACTAAATACAGCATTTATTAGGACACAATCCTGTTATTATTTGGGCTCTTGTTAGAGAATAAAAAAGATTAAAGAGGGACACAGATTAATTTTTTTTTAAATTAATACAGAGTATTTTCTGGCTATCATCTGGTTTTCAAAACACTGTGCTTGCAGCTTTAACAGGGCTTTATTTTTATCCCTTTTAATCCAAAAACTTTCCTCAGGGCTCACATGCTAATTATTCTCAAACCATTTTACAATCTGTAAAATTGTTTTGACTTCATTCTAGGAATTCTCTATCACTTAAAAATGCCTTCAGAATATTTCAAACTTAAAATCATAGAAAGTCTTGAGTTGGAAGGGATATTAAACATGGGACCTATTCAATGATTACATGCCTTGTCAGAGTGCAACTCTAATTTGCAATACAGTATTACTTGAGTTTGGTTGTCTAAATACAGAAATCAATACTGTTTGTTGTATTTTCAAACTTCAATTTTTATTAGATTCTCCACAAAATTATGCTTTGGAAGAGTGGAAAACGTTTTCACATAGAACAGGGAAGGACCATTTATGTAAGGCTTTGACCAAAATTCTACTCCTACATCTGACTACAAAATCCTATAGTAAACTGCTCAGACTGGACAGATATGAAATAGAAATAACTATCAAGGGATCATAGAATCATGGAATGGCTTGGGTTAGTAGGGGACCTTGAAGCTAATCTAGTTCCAGCCCTCTGCTGTGGGAGATAAAATTTACTGTATGAAACAATTATTTTATTTGACTAAAAAGTTAAAAATCTCTCCCCTGTAACTCTCCTTTTAGATATAGTGTGTGAGGAAAAAGACTCCAGTAGTATCCTTTTTTTTCTGGCCAGACCTGATCCTCTCTCTGTGAAACTGTAAGATTGTGTGGGTATAATTCTGTGATAGTGAAATTAGCTGAGTGTGAGAGGGTTAAAAAAAGACAAGGAAAAAAATGGTGCATGGGAGATGGAGATGTAACAATTTTTCTTTGAGAAATTTAGAACAGCTGCCATCACCTCTTTAGGTTGTTATTCTGAGACCACATGTTCAATCTCCTTACTAGTTCACTGTGAGGATGGAAGAAAAACATTCCCAGGTTGTTATTAATGTAGTCTGAGATATAATTCTTCTTGTGTGTGGCAGAATGTATGGCTTCTCATCCCTCTGTAGCATTTGTTGTAATTCTGTGAGACCTTTAGTAGGTGGTGAAATAGGGATTAATATACTATGTCTGCACAAGTGTGTGTGAATCCATGGTTTACACTTCTGATTTGGGTTATAAAAAGCTAGACAAATAAGAACCACAGAAAATCATATTAAAAATTATCTTCTTATTTGTTCTTCTTGTCCATCTTTTTTTTTTCTTTCTCTTTTTATATGCAAAATGAAGTTTATTATAGGAAATTGAGGTTATTCCCTGTTTGTGAAATAATAATTTTCCTCTTTGCTGAAGAAATGGATTCTGGGGGTCATTTTGGTATTATTTCATTAACGTGAAGGCCAAAGACCTTCTAGTATATTAGCATAGGGTGTAATTATTACTAAATTAAAAGTAAGTACCCTTGAGATATTGTGGGCCAAATCCTCAGCTGGTTTAACTCAGCATTACTCTGCTGAAGCAATAGCAAGGTGATGTGCATATTCACTGAGAAACAATTCAGCATTGATTATAAAGAGCCCTAGGAATGATTAGCTTAGTTATTGAGAAATAACTTCCAAGTGGTTAACTCCATCTACTTTGAATTATTTTAAATAATTTGGTGCACATAAATTAAGGAGTTTAATTTACCTATACAGCAGTAATGGAGACAAGGAGGCTTCTTCAGAGGGTAACTGAGAATGGTTATCCATTTATAATAAATGGTTATCCATTTATACCAGGGCTGAAATTAGTTGATTATGTTCTCTGTCAGAAGATAATAATGTGATTGCATTCCCAAACAGATGTATGACTTAGCACTTGCTCACTGATGCCAGAGAGCGAAGCCAGAAACAATTTCTATGGGCTGATGTCACACACCATATAATTGTAGCTAAAAATTATGCTGGAGCTTATCTTACCAGTCATTTGTCCCAGGGCTGTGAGAGGGGCTCTGAAAGTTACCATCAGCACAGAGTTCAATGTGCTGCTTCCACATTTTTTCCTGGTAAAACATGAAGACATAGTGAAATACTATTAATCAGAAGTATGATGATGGAAATACCCCTCAGTGAGTCACTTTTTTTGTCTTTCTTCACAGGGAGACAACAAACACACCTGCTTGCAGATGCTAATGTGTTTTTTCCCCTAACAGCTCTTCATCCTTGCACCAAATAAAGTTCTGTAATGTTCTGAGCAATGATTTCTAGAGCTTCTCTGCAAGACTTTCCTGCTAATATCTCTGCTAAAGCCATTCTGCTGTAAAGTTATCAAATTCTTGTTGTTCTTCCCTTGGTGGACATCAAGAACTGATTCCCATGCTCTCTATACGTGCCTGCTACAGCACAGCTCAAGGCCTCTCAACAGTGTAGGCAATCCTGAAAGTTGACAGCTTTCAAGGAGAAAGGCTAAATTCAGACTATGCTTGCAAGATATAGAAAATGGACATTGCTGCTCCTGTCCCAATCCTAGACTGCGACTCTTGCTTCTGGGATCTCCTCTTCCTCCCCAAAACAACTGTAAGTCTACTCATCCCAACCCTTTTCTTGGCAGCAGTAGCAGTAGCTGGCAGCCTGGCTTTCTAGGACACTGTCACAGCACTGGGAGTAGCCAATAGCCATTTAGCTGCCTCCAGCCTCCTCTGTTTACCCATCACAGAACTGTCTCTGCTTTCACATGTTGAAAGATTGCTGTGTTTCTTCCTTAACTTGGTCTTTCATTCCTGTGTCTTTGTCTGCTGGCTTCCCCTTAAATTGTTTTTGGTGTGAAATGTGTTGAGCAAATGGGGCATCAATGTGCAATGGAAGCCTGACTGACTGCAAGTGGATCAGAATCAGTGTGTTGTTTCTTCTCTGTGTCATTCCTCTGAGTTTCATCCAGAATTAGATTTGCTTTATTTTTTTTCTCCAGGAGTGTCACAACTTCTACTCATATTCACTCAGCAAGCTGCCGCAACAGCAGGTCCCTTTCTGATGGATTGCTGCCTCTTCAGGTTTTCATTTTATAATTGTGTATCTGTTGTCTTTTTCTTTTTGGTGCCCTGCATTTGTCTTTATTGAATTTCAAGTTTCACGTCCAACGTGTCAAGATCAATTAGTTTTCTGATGCGGTCTTCCCTTATGTGCTTAACGTTATGTCATCACCTTAAGTGTATTCTCTACTCTGTCCCCCAAGTAATTCATGAACACATTGAATCAAACTGGATCTAGGACAATTCAGTGCAGAATCTTGCTTGAATTATACCTACACTGAATGTATTTGGGGCATTTGTGGTTTAAGTACACTTTCAGCTCTTTTATGAGGATTTTATTTAGGCTGTATTTCTGCAATTTGTTTAAGGCAAGATGATGCAAAACAAACTCAAAAAAAATATCAAAGTATAGGTATCACCCATATGCAGTATAGATATTACTGTGTCTTTTTCAATTGCCAGAGCAGCTGTCTTTCTGAAAGGGGTGAGTAGATTCATTTGATGTGATTTACTCCTGACAAATCTTTGTCAGCAGTTTTAATCACTTTAATATCCTAAAGATGTTTATACATTGAGTATTTAATTCTTTGTCTAATGTTGCTTCTGACACTCAATGGCTATAGTCTCCTATCCCCCCTTTTTAATGATAATACTATGCTGACTTCTCTGCAGTCTTTTGAATTCTTTCCTTCTCCTCCTGAAATTGTCAAAGATGGTTCTAATGCCTCGAGGGTTGCTTTGGGTGATTCTTTAAGTTCTCAGTGGTGAATTTCATCAGGAACTAACAAATACATTTGAAATACCTAATTGGTACTGAACCTACCCCTTCTCTGTTCTGGCCTTCATATTGTTCTTTTTTAAATGAATTGCAGAAACATTTGCTCTCAGTGAATCTTCTTCATGAAGACTGAAGCAAAATAGGAAGATTCAGCTTTCTTTATGCCTGTTATTTGCTGCCCTCCCCCATTAAATGGTGAACCTATACTTTCTTTTATCTCCCTCTGATTTCAAATGTGTGTCCTTACTGGTATTAATTAATTTTGCACTTTAACATTTCTCATTTTATCCTCCATGCTTACATCGCCTCATTATATGCATCCTATGGATATAGATGAAGGTGCTTAATTTATTTTACCAGAATGTTTGAAAGAAGTCACCCCAAGACAGCACCTTACTCTTCATTACCCTCCCACTGGTAGAGGTTACTGCCTCCATAGCTGACATGTTCCTAATTTTTCATGATGGTACACTGGGTGGGTTAGTGTAAATCATTTCTACAGTGAAACACAAAAGCTGCTCTGCAATACCCATAGTCATATCTTGCTTTTCCTATTTGTCTTTTGGTTTTCAAAGAACTCCGTATTTTCATCTCGCTCTTTTTCCTGCTTCCTTCCACGCTGGCAGTTCTGCTCTTGTGTTTTTCATGTAACATTTTTCAATAGCTTCCAGATCTTTGACAGTTCTGTTCTCAGAGCTGCTTATCCAGCAATACTTACTTCAAGAAAGTTCCCTAAGTTTACAAAATACATTTATTTTGAAAAGCATGATTCGTTATATAAAAATTAAATATAGATATTTACGAACCCTGGAGTGAACAAAATAAATATATTTTTAAAAGAAGGCTAAAATATTTCTCCCAGAGGCCTGTAAGGCATACACCTTTTATGTGAATCAGAAGTTTGATGGCATTTTTTTGCAATTAGAAAACTTTTCAGACACTTGACTCAGACTACTTTTGGTTCACATGCATGATTGTAAGTGAACAGACATATAAAGTAGTAAAAATTGTCTTAGAACTAATGCATTTCATTCTCATATTAGTCTCTGCTTGTCCTCTATAAGCCCTGATTTGCATAGCAAACCTGAGTGGCAATGAAAGGTTTAAAGTAAGAAAGTGAGCTTTGTTGTTGTAGAGCTCTCAAACTTGAGTGTGAAGCATGGGTGGTCTCATTTGCTATTCTCAGCCTTTTCCTTGTCTTGTGAAGCAGTTGTCAGAGAACTTTTCAGTCTTGCCATGACATGGTTAGTACAGCTACAGTCCCAAAGCAAAGAATATTTGATCAGATGCTGTTGCTAACAATGTAGAAGGAATTGGTATATTGGAGGAACCAATCAATTATACATCTAAAAGAAACTAATATGCTTCAGAGGAAGCATTGCCTTTAATCTGCTACATCCTTGTAGTGTTATTGAATAACTTTGGACTTACTGGTTCAGAGGATAGCACCGTTCTGTGCTTAAAATTATCGGCCATCATCCTATTGATATATAGATAAGAATTCTACTGTAAGTGCTTTAACTCTTAACTTTTTCTTGGCTGGGGAAAGGAAATTCTTTTACCTACAAGCCAGAGTGACATGGTGAGACTAATTAGAATTCAATATACTTGAAAATACTGCTGCAAATGTGTAGCCATACTGAAAGTTTAAGGGAAAAATAAGCTCAGAATGAAGGCTAAAGAATTAAAAAGGGAAAATGTTTATTTGTTCTTTTCCAAGATTTTTTTCAGTTCATCTAGGGGAAAATGGTTTTAGCTGTAATGCCTATGACATCAGTACTAGAGATTTCTTCTAGGAAAATACACTGAACTAGGTTTTTCTACACTGCCATTCATTAAAGAGGTCAGTTTTGAGGTGGCAAGTAGTCAATTAATTCCATTTGCAAAGGAGTAAGCAGGATCTCAGCCTCTTAAAGAGAAGGAACATGAATGAGAGATTTTCAATCAGCTAAACCTGATGAATTTCTTCTGAGGATACTTAAAGAACTGACAGATGAATCATATGGCTGTTCAGTTATTTTTGAGAACTTTGGAGGGTGAATGAATTGCCAGGAAATTGTCTCTGGACAGCTATGGTTTCTATCTTTAAAAGAAATGGTATTTGAGAAATTACAGACCATCTGAGTATCTTCAATTTCTAAAAGAAATGAGCAATCAAATGAATTATTTCTAAGCACCTGAGAAATAAGGAGATGAGGAATGGTCCCCATTGATTTTGCCAAGAACAAATAACATGAAAGAAATATAATTTATTTCTCAAAGTGGGTAACAGACCTTGCTGACTGAGAAGAACAACAGATGTTATCTTTCCAGATCTTAGTAAAACTCACACTGTCTCACATGATATTTACATAAGCAAGCAAAGGAAAAAAAACTAATGACAAAGAAATTCATGGACATGTATGAAACATGTACTGTCTCAGTACAGTTTGAAAACTGTACTGAGACAATAGTTAGTGATGGTTCACTGTCAAAATGGAAGACTAAATTATATGGACTTTCACAGAAGTCTGTCCTTGTTGTTGTAGTATCTGACACTGTTGTTAATAACCTGGATGGTGGAAGAGAGGAATGTCCATTTTAACACTTCAAGGCATGTAAATCCTTTTGTTGAACCTGTGCCAGAGAGACAGATATGAATAACTTTGTTTTTTCTGCCTTCTAGCTGCAGCCAAGTAGTTAGAAATACAATTGTGCTAGCTTGCTCACTTAAGAGAGTTCCCGCTCTAAAAAATACACCCTGCCTTGTTCTAGAAGGGATTGGGCAACCCCAGGCTGAGCTCCCAGAGTAAAGCGCAGAGTCACTTTTCATCCAGCAATGGTTGCCTCCCCACTCCTCTACAATGAAACTCCCCACACTCAATAAGCATGGCTGCATATTCACCAAATTAATGTAAATGTTGCTGTTTGTGTGCAGAGTGTGTGGGGAGAGCAGGAGCAAGCACACTGTTCAATGGCTGAGCTCATGTCAGTCATAAAAATGAGTAGGCTGCAGGACAGATAAGCATTTTCAGATGTGACATTGCAGCCAATTTGATCAGTTGTCTGACTGCCAAACACATCATTAATTTAGACATAATGGCAGTGAAACAATCAGCAAGTAAAGGGGGATGGGTCTGAAAGGCAAAAGCCAATAGGTTTCATAAAAAAAATAAATCCAAAGCAAAAAAGGATTTTTTTTGGCTTTGTTTGCTCTCATTTGCTGGTATGTTGAACTCTACTAATTGATTCCATTAATAGGAGACCTGTCTTTGTGAGGAGACTGGAGTTTTAAGGACAAATACTTTTACAGGCTGCGTGTATTATAAAATTGATGTATTTGGCCTCTTAGGCAAGATGCAAAACAACATCCTTGAAGTTCCATTAGTGGAAAACAGTGTTTACATGTACATGATCCCCATAAGGACTTCCTTACCAGCATACTTTAAAAAATAACCAAACATTGAGAAAACAGCAAGCAGCGTTCCTAAGGGAAGGATATCTACAATATTCTCTCAATAGGAAGATCTGCCACACTTTCCATTAGATAGTGGAAATTTCTCAATCCTGGAGAGCTCCATGCCTAGGGTCTGCTTGCCCTGTTCTTCAGCAGTGCTTTTAACTGCCTTTACCATGCAGTCAGGCATGAACTGCTCTGTTTTGCAAAGCCAGTCAGTGTAAGTTTTTAAAGGGAACTTTTTAGGAGAGAAATGAAAATTTGGATTTTAAATTACAAAAGGCAAATTTTCTGAGGGAGCATGTCTCCTTTTGTTATGTTCAAGATGCTACTTTCACACAGGAAGGCGTTTGCCATAGGATAATGTTGATATTCTGCACCTGAGTCAATGGAATAAGTGGAATTTTTCTTGTGGATTAATAATATCCACAGATAAGGAAAACCACTGGGTTCACACACTCAAGGCTCATGAACAACATGTGTTAGACAGACTATAAGATTCTGGACAAATGCTAAAAAGCAGTGTGGTTGAGTTCAGTAAACACTACTGGAATGTCCTCCAATGTATTGCCAGTGAGATGGTCCATGCTCAAATCTATTTATCTTGCAGCAGAAAGAAGTGATCTCATGTTCCTTCCAGTCCACTGTCAGGACACTCTCCTGCTTAAGACTACATTGCATTCAATTCTCTACATTCTTGAATCAGCTTTCTTTCTTTCAATCACATGGGGAACAATAATACTGACAATTATAAACAAAAGCACAGGTCATCAGGAAATGACCTTCTTTTTTTACAAGCCATGTGGAATGTGTAAGAACGCTGGTAATGCTTGGCCAGGTTTATGATCTTTCTAGCAGGAGAAAACACTACGTGCCAAAACACAGAACAGTACCAAGAATAAATTAAGACTGATGTAATTAATATGAGGACAGTTAGACCCAGTGTCCTAGTTTCAGCTGACATAGAGTTAATTTTCTTCTTAGTAGTTGGTACAGTGTTGGGTTTTGGATTTAGTATGAGAATATTGATAACATGCTGGTATTCTGCTAAGTAGTGTTTACCCTAAATCAAGGACTGTTCAGTTTCCCAAGCTCTGCCAGTGAAGAGCTGCACAGAAAGCCATGAGGGAGCTTGGCCAGGAAAGCCAACCTGATCTGGCCAAAAGGGCATTTTATAGTATAGAATGTCATGCTTGGTATATAAACTGTGGGGGGATTGGCTCAAATCAATCATTGCTCAGGGAAGGCTGGGCATCTGTTGGTGGGTGATCAACAAATGTCTTGTGCACCACTTGTCTGTCTTTGGTTTTATGCCTCTCTCTCTTTTTATCATCATCATCATCATCATCAAAAAACCTGTTCTTATCTCAAACTATCGGTTCTACCTTTTTTCCCCACTTGGTGGGGAGAGGGGGAGTGATTGCATGGTACTTAGCTGCCAGCTGGCATTAAACCATAACATCCAGGTAGAGAAACCTGAGAATAGAGTGCTTCTGGAAACCATTTGAGTACATGAGATATTACAAAATATTCCAGTGATTGTATAATTTTATTTAATTGTAACAGACCCCCTCATCAGGGTCTGCCACACCAGCAAAAAACAGGGGATATCCTGCTTCCAGTTCGTTATAACTTCTTGTTCTTATCTGGTTTCAAGGGATCTCAGGCTGGATTTTGTTATATAAAAATTGACATTAATCATATCTTACTTATGGACAATCTCAGATTTTTTTCTAAGTCAAAAAAAAGACCTTCTCATTCTTTGAAGACTCTCCCTGTGCATCTGTATGCAATCTAGTTGGGTAAGCAGTATGCCACTGTGTCCAAAATGTAAGTACTGATGGCCTAGCACTGATGGAAAGTATTAACTAAATAATGTATCCTGCCACTTCAGAATTTGTGCCTATGAAGGACTGCAATGGTTGAAAAGAATGTCTGCTTGTTAGGAGAAAAAAAGGAAATCCCATCAACTCCTGAAGTTCACGCTCTGTGAAAAAATTGTGGTTTTGGAAATTACTATCTATAACCTATCAGTGATACATTTGAATGCTCGTAGTATGGATTAGCAAAGAAGAACTTGCAACTGGACAACGTTCATACAGGCAGAATGCAGTGGCTGTATTCCTCTTACTTGGCTTTAGGTCCACAGTGGAAAAGGCTGTGTGTGAATCGATGGAGGAAATGTGGCTCCTCCAGAACTTTCTTTCCAGATACAAATACCCCAATTTTTTATGAGCTTTTGTGACAAAAAACTCTCTTCTAAAAAAAAAAACCCAAACTTGTATTAAAGGTCATGTCTTATGATCAGTGGATTCTGCTATTCCACAAGTAACAATAATAAGGAAAGGATTATATGCATAAAAATTAAGGTATAAATGTCTGCTGCCAACAGAATGTTCTCAAAACTGCTCACAAGGTGGCCTGTCAGAGAGCAAGACAGTACTTTTAAATATGACCATGATTTTTATTCCAAGTTGAATTAATTTTATATGGGTTTTTTCACTACTGTTGCTGTTACTTAAGTGCACAATCTTACCACTGGAAAAAAAATCTCATTATTTAATAACATAAAGCTGAAAATACGTGGAGTGGCTTCTGACAATTGCCTTCTATAATTTTAGGCATTTATTTTGTTTTGAAAGATAGCACTTCTGGGTAGAAAGAAAACCTTTTAAAACATGGATGCTGCAGTGCTATTTTCATGAATCTACAGGCATCCAGACTGAATCAATAGTTCTAAGAGGAATGCAAACTTTACCATTCATCTTAATGGACTGTTTACTTCGAAGACCATTTATAACCTTGTAAACATTTTTATTATTTATTGATTTACTTGCTTACTAGAATGAAAGTTCAACCTTTTTTCTGTAACAAATCGAGTTTTTTGAGTGTAGATTTTAGGCTGTGCTGCCTCCTCTATCTGGTCCCCACCCTGGTAATTTCACCCCAGAAAAATGGGCTGATTTTCCCCTCAAAACCACACTTCTAAAAGCAAAGATCTTAATCATTAGGTAGGAGATCTGTTATCCCTAGAAGCCAATGCCCATGAGAAGTTCAGGGAAAGGAGGGAATAACCAGCTGTCTTGGCAAATACAGTTGCTAAAGCTGACAACTGAGAAATCAAAAGCTAGCAGCTGGTTTCCACCAGGATTAGAACAAGACCTGGTGGTGTTTGTTTTGCTCCCAATGGTAATTCATAGACTGCTTCATGATGCTGTCCATTGATGCAAGGAACTAAGGATTCCCTAACAGAAGATTTAAACTATCAGCAGAGAGTAGACAGAAGCAGCATCAGTGATAAAAACATAAGAAACTTATTCCTGCACATAAGTGCAAATTTTGGTGGAGGGAAGGTAGGTAAAACAAACCAAACCATCATCATCTTTCATTGTTGAGTGTTCTCGTAGGATGCTTGAGTTTTTGCAATTGGAGAGTGAATTTCTTTTTTTATATAATACAAATCTTCACCAATGTTTATTTATGTAACACAGTCATGTAACACATGGGTATGCATCTGTATCAATTTGTTTCACAGTCTTGCTCTGTAATTAATTTCATTTCAATAGTGGAAATTTCACTAAAATGAGAAATATAAAGTGATGTCACAGCTCCTGAAAGTATTCTAGCATCTTAAACTGGTAAAACATACTTTCTGCTGAAAAAAATAGGATATTAGTTTTACATACACTTCCAGCCAAAGGAAACAGTTCACACTGTGGGCACACAACCGTTATGTCCAGTTCACTGATGAAGCAGCCATAGGCTCTTCATTTATTGAAGAAGATGGAGAGGTGAAATACTTGAACTGACAGAGAAACTCTGCTGCCAGAGTTAGAAAGGTATCATTAGAAAGATGGCCCAAATAACCAGCCTCAGAAGAACAAACAGTCATAAATGAGATGACCCAGTGACAGCAATACCAAGAACTGAATGCTTCCTCCCTCTGTCTGACAGAAGAGTAATAAACCTGCAACCACCACCTCTTACAAACCAAGAGGAAGGTAACTCCACCAGAGTGCATGTTTACAAGATAAAAAAGCATTTATCCAGCATTCATTATGCTGTGGGAGGAGCTGACTCTTTAGTGGGCTCAGACCCGCTGCAGGTAACTCAGCACCTTCCTCTCCCACTGATGGCAAGGGACCAGAGATCTTGTGCCCAGCCCTTCCTTGAGCTAAACTGATACAGACTAAGAAACAGGGTTTATTTATTCTGTAAGAATAGCTTTCCCCCCGCTATTTGAATTCATATTAGAATGAATTAAACTGGAAATACAGAGCGCAGCAGGGAGTAGTATAGTCTAATCTGAAATGGATGTGCCAGATTCCATGGCTAAAATCCATAATCAGCCATGAGATGGTTCAGCAGATGAGTCTGATATTGAGTAGGCGTCCCTCAGTCTACATACTTTTCTGTATTTCTATTGTCTCAAAAAAATCTTGTGATGTCTCTCTCATGGGCTGAAAGCCTGTCCCAGTGTCAGTCAAACAGATGGTACAAAAATAGAGCCTCCTCTTGATGTAACAGAAGAACAGAGGCAATTCCTTAGTAGTCTAACCACAATCCTGGTCTGGCCCATGCAAGGTGTTATATTTAGAAGCAGCAAGGGGTCTGTGAGGGATGGTCAGAGAACAACTTTCTCACAAAAAGCACAGCATACCACTGAGGACCTTGGCATGCTCAGGACTGTGAATTCCTTGCACAATACCCAGGGTCTTGAGTACATCTCGTGGATCAAAACTGCGAGGGTCTAAGGTCTGGGTTACTTTTTCCTGAGAGTGGTGATGAGACAGCAGTTAAACCCACTAGTGTCCTCATGAATCAAGTTTTAGTTCTTTGGTGGTTCAAAACTAATTAAAGTATTTTGTTATAAAACCTCTTAAATAAAACTCCAAGACTTTAATTTCTAACAGTTCCTCTTCTTTATACAATAAGGAGAAGAGACATTTTCCCTGACAATCTTGAAGCAAAAAACTTTTGACAGATGTGGTGACTTCATCCCTATTTATTGATCCTTTCACTTCCAGAAGGCGCAGAAGAACCACTGTTTCTTTCAAAACCATCTTGCTCCACAGATATTTAGATAACGCATTATTTTGTCTGTGTCTTTCCATACCTACTCCTGAAATTCCCTCTCAGCTTTCCTAATTCCTGTCCTGTCTTTTACCTCTTATAAATTGTGCTGTTGTCTTCAACTGGATTTGAATTCCTTTCTCCAAAGGACATGTCCCTGACAGAATAATAATCCTGATGCCTGCCATCTAAACTTGGTGTTTTTTCAAAGTTTCCTTTTTAATTCCTCTTTTGCTTAGTTATCTGTTCTTTCTGTTAATCAATCATAATACACTTAAGTGGTTACCACTGCTGATTTTACATCTGCTCACTCTTAACATACAGCATGAAATTAGGTAGAATTAAATTTGAATAAATATAGATTCGGTTTTTTTAAAAAATTGTAATCTCAGTTTTCAATCTCAGTAAAGTTTAGCTCTAGGTCAGCATGAGCTAATGTTCTGTCCAAAGCAGATGGTCCAATCCTGTCCAAAACTGCAGCGTCAGGGTATGGCATGTACAAACACTAGTGTATGATTATTTAAATAGCAATCCCCCATGTTTTGCAGTTTTCATTACTTTCCCATATTTAAGTGAAGAGCCTGTGAGTACTGGCTGAAGTAGAGAAAATGGGCTATTTAGGTCTTTTAATACATTCCAGTGTTCTTGTATTTGCTACAAATATAGAAGCCAAATATAGCCTATCTAGTCATTCAAAGATGTTAGAGTGATTACCATTGCTTGGATGACCTGAAACATATCTTGATTTCAAGACTGGCTTGAATACGTGACCATAAAATCATCAGGTTGAGAATAGCATCACTTCTATTAAGATGCTTAAGGCAAAGATATTTGGATAGATGCATTAGACGTCATTAGTTATGAAAATGCCCTTCACAGCAAACCCTATTTCTTTTCATGTTTTGGGGTTTTTTTAATGATTCTGCGATGTCATAACCTTTAAAAATTCCACTTTTACTGTCTGCCAGTGTTCAGATATAGACATAGGCTGGGCTTCCTGATTTACCTGTATGTAGGTAACATTCTTGGAATTATCCTTTTGGTGTATCTTTTCACTGTAATAAATGAGGAGAAGCACTGATCAAAGGAAATATTTCTATTCACAGAGCATTTGTGTTGTCCCCTACAGGTGTGTGTTAAAATCTGTGAGAAGACAAGTCTGTGTCAGTGTTGATGGCTGAGGCCAGCAGGTGCCCTTCAGCCCAGAACAGTCCCTCAAGGTAGCCAGGCTACCGCAGCAGACGGGATGAGAGTGCAAGAGTCTTACACAGGCCTGCAGCACGGCCTCATCTGTTCAGAAATTTTCAAGGAAAAACTGTTCAATGGAAGAATGGAGAATCCTCCCTGACTCTGCTCTTGGCAATATATGATTTTTGTTCCCTCAGCATATTTGCTTTCATTTGGTGTCCTTCTTCAATGTATAGTGAGCTGTGTATTGTCTTTAGCCAGAGGCTGGCATGGTTGTACCTTACTGCAGAAGCAGATCAATTGACCAAGAAGCTGCCTAAGCTAGAAAATGAAAAGCCTGCCATTCTCATGAAGGCTCAATGTTGCAAAGACGGGGTTCCTAAGCCTCTGTTGTGAATCTTCTTCTGAAATCAAGTGTCTGCAACAACTTCACCTTTTCCTATCCCTTTCCTCCCCTATAAATAATAATCAACTCAGTCATAAGGACCTTGAACCCACTCCAACTATGGCATGATCCAGGCTCTAAGTTCAGGGTTGTTGTGCCCCATCATCTTCTGATGAGGTATTTCCATTTTACATATAAAACTTCATCTCACTAAGGAATTAGATGGATTCCACATTCCTTTCTGGATCAACGCCTAAATTACTAAAGTAGTGAGTTATTATCTGGTTTCTCCTTAAAAAAATCTTACTAATTTCAAAATTATTGAACCGTTCAGTAAAAAAGACATGGAGAGGTATTCCAGTTCCAAGAATACCCTATCTTTTAGAGGACAGTCCTTTTTCTAGGTCTGTGAAAGATACATAATCTTGTCTTTTCATACACAGGAAAAAGCTGAGGGCAGCTTTCTGTACAGACAAGTCTTTAGACAAAAGGGGAAAAGGCACTACCAGATTAGTGTTTTGGGTTTTTTGGTTTTTTGTTTTTTTTTTTTAAATTCATTTGGATTTGGGCCTTGTAGGTGAGATAGGCCTCTCTTTTGCAAAGCCCATGAGGGCTTAAACAGAATCATGACGCCTGAGTGCTCTGTGCTGCTTTTGACTTGCTTGCACAGATATATGTATAGAAACAGGGATGAAGGTACCTTTGGAACTTCTCTGGTGTATGTACATAAATGTAAAGCTTTTGAGATTTGCAACAGTTTTGAGCACCAGTATTCTCAATCCCGCCTGCACCCTATATACTTGTGTTCACAAAATGAACAAGCAAGTAGTCTTTCAATGCTTTCAATTAAATTAGTGCCCTCAGAAAGAGAGTTCACACATTTAATGATACGTGGTTGAAACTGGAGGAAACTAAATGAAGACATTTAATGAACGGTTATATTATTATACCATAGAAATATGGCAAATCCCAGTTTCATTCTTAGAGTTGTGAATCCTCCACCACTGAGTCCAATGTTAAATGTTGCTCATACTAAGCCATGCAACACTCACACCATATGTTTTTGCTTTTGTAATGTTTCTTCAGTTTTCCCAAACATGTGTGGTATATCTGAGTCTTAAGAAAGATAATTCCAGGCAGTAAACAGAGCAGATAGCTGTGTTTACTTTCTAAGACCTGTGAGAGATAATAAATATACTGTCATTGAGTTTTGTGTCCCATTGTTTCCACATGGATGAGCAGTGCAAATAACAACCATGCTGTCATACTATAGTCTCATTATTTGGAGTGATCTTCCCTGCTTGGATATTATGCCATAACCTAGTTTTTTTTCCAATACTTCTCACCTGTCTTTGTCTCTACTTCAGAGTGCAATCTTTCTGAGGTAAATATTGCTTATTGATGGATATATGATGGATTGATGGATATATGAACTTCTTGTGTGTTTTGAATACCTGAGAAATATAAACAAATATAGTAATGCTGTTTTATTTTTACTTCATGGGGGAGAGATTTATTTCACATGTGTGAAAATCTCCTCCTCCTGGCATTTCAGATAATCCTAACAGTAGCTCAGTAATAAGGTTGGCAGTGACTTCTGGAGGCCATCTGCTTAGCCCCAAGTTAGAAGCAGGCCCAGCTTCATGGCTAGAACCAGTTGCTCAGGGACTTGTCTAGCAGTGTAGCAAGTATCTCCAAGGGCAGAGATTCCACAGGCTCTGTGGCACCTCTGCCAGTGCCCACCCACTTCCTTCATGACAATTATTTTCCTTGCCTTCTGTTAGAATATCTCTTGTTGCCTCTTGTATTTTCTACAACTCTCTATTCCCCTCATGCCACCTTCCAATCCTGTTATCTGATATTTCAGTTTCTTACAAGAGGACTTCTCCACAGCACAGACACCTAGCTCATGTTATTTTGGTAAGATGTCAGTTGCAAGCTCTGTTCTTGCTGTTCCCTTCCCTAGCATTGGGAACTGGAGACTTCTAAGAGGTCTGTTTGTATGTAAGCAAGTATTTCTCAGAAGTCTGTGTTCCTTGCTCAGATGTCTTGTAATGCTCTGAAGACTTAAGGTCCAAGCCAGATTTCCTCTAAACATGTAGTTTCTTACAGGACATGCATGCTGCTGTGTAATGCTAAGGACACACAGCTCTTACCATGGCTGGACAGGTCCATGACACATGCCAGAGGTCTTGACTAATGGTGGTGTCTTAATGCTGCTTACTCTTTTTGTTTAAAATTTCTTACTTCAGCTTTTCTATTCCATAATGCTAAAAATGGAAGAAGAAAATCACGTCTGTGACCTTCTCCAGTTATTGAAGTAGAGTCAGTTCCAATTTTCCAGTTTTTAAATATTTATTTATGATAATGTCTGAGTGGGTACTATTTTAATTTGCTTCTCTGACAATTCTTTCCTTTATAGTTTTGCTAGTTAATGCTACTTAATTAACACACTATTCTGAGTATAGAGAAATCTGACAGTCATAATCTTTAGGTGATAGTGGGAAATGTATTTGTACACCTGCAAAACACTGAATTAAGATCTTGATCTTTTTCTTCCCTTTCTGTTGTCTCTAGGAATGGGTGTAGGTTTTGTCCCTACCAGAACATTTTTGTCTCACTATGATGCAAGTTTCATTTTAAAATAATCTCACTATATTTTCTATACTATTTCTTTACTTTTTTTTCCCCAGTTCCCTTTGTTTGTATTTGGGTTTTTTTCATCTGCACAGCAATAAGGTGTCGAAAGCCCTCTCCCTTCCTCTCTCTCTCTAATAGGCTGAAGAGGTATTTTGTGGGACATCTCTCAGTGATGTAGTAAATGTTCTTGAGAGAGGAGGGTTTGTATTATGCTTCATAAAAGGATAAACACTGCAATATTGGTGTATATTCATTTATCCTTGCTGTGGGTGTTCAGAATGTGGAGGAACATCTCTGTGAACTTTGACTTGATAGAGGTTACACAGTCTGGAAGGCTGTTGTCAGTATGCTTTGGAAGTCATGGCTCAAAGCTATTCTTCTCCAGCAGAAACAATTCAGTTTGTTCATATGTGTGAACAGCATGTTCTACTCTGTTCTCAGGAATCACTGATTTGTAGATGGCTCCTACTACTATCCTTTGAAGAAAATTGTAGCATTATAGTCTACCTTCTTTTTAGCAGGAATGATTTGAATCTAGCAAAAAGTGTGCCTTCGTTTTTTCCCCTTGAAATAACTGGTGAGCACAAATCCAAAATTTTAAGATTTCAGACACAACAGAAGGACTCTGTTTTCCAACAACCATGAGGCTGAGTTATATTACAGAAATTTGTTTCACAGTAGTGTATTGTGATAGAAAATACTTTGTGAATCGTTCTGCTGGCTTCTAGTTGGACAGTGCTGAGCTTCACAACAGCCAGATATAAACTGTCCATGGATACATTCTTAGAATCTTATGTCTCTGTAGAAATAACAAAATCTGGAAAAACTTCATTTTATATAAAATTATTAGAATTTATTTATATGACAAAACAGATATTTATGACCAATAATCAGCAGTTGGGTACTAAAAATACTTCCAGGGCAACTATGTGGATTGCAAGAAAATCCAAATTGTCTTTTGGTCTGTACCTCTTCTCAATGATGTCACAGTGGCACTAATTCTCACTGCCACAATCTGGGTGCCTCCTGGACTGTTCTGCAGTTCTTGATAGAGGCTTAAGATCAGCATCTGCTTTTACCTCACCTTAATAACAGTATTGACTCCATGTCTGGAGAAATATGTATTTGTGTGATTGCCTTTGGCCTGCCCTTTGACTGAAGCATGGACTAGGGATGGATGCAGCAATAAGTGGGATGGGGCCATAGCTGTAACCTGCTGGCATGCAGATCTGTGGTAAATCTTGCTGCAGAGTTCAAGAGTTAGGTGATGAGAGAGAGAGATGTGCCAAAGTATTTTTGGTGTGTCTTTCAAAAAATACCATGGAGTTAACAGAAAATTGAGTTCAGGGGGTTTCTAGGAACATGTTGAGAGAGCTCCACTAAGGTCAGGTACACAAAAATAATGCCAGCTGGTGGGGAAGGGACATTTCCTCTTTCCTGAAACCAGAAATGTCAGTGCTAACTTGCAATCTTTGTTCTCTTTGTGGCTCCAGTGACCAAGATACAGCTCCCTACTCTGCAGTGCTATTATAGCATGTAAGAGCAGCCTCTGTGCTTTTAAAATGAGCATAAGCCATCCTGTCAAATGCGTTTATTTTATTCATGTCCCAAGCACATATTTTAAAGAAAAATATGGTCTTCATCCTCTGCCTTCCACATCTATTCACAACTCTGATATTTACCAATACAGAAAAAGATGATGCATATAAAAAAGTAGTATTTAGAAAATGATAAACAGTTAAAATTGTACAAAATGTAATCGTTTCCAACCAATTTGAATGAGCTCAAATAAGCAGGCAACAGAAGTAAAATTAGAGGCACTAGAGAGAGCAGTGACATGGATAATGTGGAGAAGTGAATGTGGCTTGCAATGAAAAAGAATCCCAGTGAGCACCTACTGTTAAGTGTAAGCCACAAAAGGCTGCTGGCAACAGTACTTTGGGGAATAATGGCCATTTCATTTCCATGGTTTTCTACTCTTTTTCTCCCCAAATGCTGTCATTAAATAAAAACCCTTCCTAAAAGCCATTACACCTAACATATGTTCAGAACTATTTCTGAAACTATCTGTTTTCCCTGTTCTGATTTCAGTGGTTCGGTATCTACACCTAAATCGTTGCTATTTTAATTGTCATACAACGACAGACTTCTGGTGCACTTCATAGAAAATTTTGGAAAGTTAATTTCCCTCTCAGCACTACACGCCATCCGAGTGACAATTTTAAGTCATTTTTAAGAGCATTTCTTAAAAAGTCTTTCGGGATAAATGATCATGCAGTCCTGAAGAACCTAACTTGTTTGTTGAGGTGCCCCAGTGAGCAATGCAACTGGCAGTGTGTTGTGACCTGAAAGCTGTTTATTTGTCTATGTACAGTAGTTTTGTAACTACTTCTTATCGAGAAAGCATATGACACAGAGGGTCCAGAGGAAAATCCACTGAGTCACAGCTGGACCATACTGGCAGTGAAGGTTGCTCGGAGAAGCTTACATTTCATCTGTTCTTTGCAGAGGGAACTTGAGTTTCTAGAGGTGATACTCTGGATGGTCCCTGCGCCTTGTGCACTACAATACTTTCAGAGTTCATCACTCATCAATTCTTAGAGCCAGTTCATGGCTTCACAAGGCCAAAACCAAGCTAAATGCAAGAAAAGGTAAGAAAATGAAGTATGACGATAAATTAATAAATTAATTTCAGGACACTGTCTTTCCAAATTTGGGGAACTGAGTATCTGCTCCTGAGGCAAGCAGCCATTTTCCCACTGCTTAGGGAGTGAGTTGCATTCTGTGCCTGGCTGTAAGCAGCCTCCCTGCCAGTCCTGGTCACTTCAGACCATGATTTTGTCAGTGTTATTCATGTAGCATACTAGGAATCTGTTGCTTTGCTTATGCCTAAAGCAAACCCCCTCCATGACATTACCTCAAATGCTATCAAAAATACACTGCTTTGTTTTGCTTCAAGTTGCACAGCAGGATAAAGAATGAAAAATCAGAAGAAGCTAGGAATTTTATCAATGGTGTGGTTGAAGAAATTTTTTATAGACATTCCCCTCATATGCTCCCATCAATTTGCATGTAGTATAGACAGATAAAACTCATTAGACTTCAGTACTGTATATCTTCAGGACTGATTCTAAATACAAGTAGCCCTCAAAAAAAAAAAAATAGTGCAAGAGAACAAACAGTGAAACTAACTGTAAGCTAATAATAATTTCTGTAGAATGTAACACATAGAGACATGTAGCAGTGTTTACTAGCTTCTAAAAGACTAGCTTTGTAGAGTTAACCATTCATTAAAATGAGAATAGCAGGGAACCTGAGTTATTTTGCTGATTCATGAACTCTGCAGACACAAATGCTGGTAGAGTAGTTATTCAATGAGCTTCCATTACATTAACAGAACTGTTCTGGGTATTACTACTAGAAAAAACAACCTATAGAATCAAGTACTTAGAATCTGATTTTCAAATTGCTCTCCTTTTTGCATTTGCATCGATGTTTTGCATTTGTTTGAAGCTTGCATCTGCTTCCAAACAATAAGCACTAATTTTAAACCTGTTTAGTACTCATTTAACCCAGATAGTTCTTTTGTGGCCATTTCACATGCATCTGGGATTCAGTGCAAAGAGGTTGCATGGAACAAAATGAGAGGGAAATGCTACTAACCAGCAGCTGCAAGAAAGGGCCAAAAGAAAAAAAAAGTGGAAACACTATATGAATATGCTACCATTATGACTTGAGAAACAGGCACATAGATAGTGACCCTGTGATTGCGTTAGGTAGAGGCTGCTGTGGATGATTGGCTACTGGGAAACCTAAGCTTGATTTGTGCAAGAGATACTTTCACTGATTCAAAAGATCTTTGATATGTTTTAGGTAATTTGCACTACTTACATGTCAGCTGAAGTCAATGAAGTTTGCCAGAGCTTTATACTCAAAAGCGTCCTAAGGAATAGAATGTCAGATATTGTAAACTAGCAGAACTAGGAGCCTGTTTCCTGCGACAATTAAAGCATCCACTGGAAGGGTGGTGAGATACTGGAACAGGTTGCCCAGAGAAGCTGTGGATGCCCCATCCCTGGACCTGTTCAAGGCCAGGCTGAATGGGGCTTTGAGCAACCTGGTCTAGTGAAAGGCATCCTTGCCCATGGCACAGAGTTTGAAACAAGGTGATTGTTAAGGTGCCTTCCAACCTAGGCCATTCTATGATTATAAGAAACATCTGGTTCACCACTGACCAAGGCTGCAGCTTTCATTTAATCAGAATAAATTAACTGGAAGTCAGTGACGTGACCCAGTAAAAAATCCACTGAAGTTAAGGATGGATGTGTTCAATTATACTCTATTAGGCAATAATCATGGGTGAGAGAAGAGCTGTTCCCTCAGTTTAACCACCTGTAACACAGTGCAGCCTTGCAAAATACCTGTGATCCAAATCGAAAGCAGTACAAGCATGGACACTCTATCTACTTGTAATCTACTACAGAAGCATTTGTCTTCCTTCATTATGTCAGCGTTAATGGGGCCGTGCTTCTCAGCCTGACCCCGTGGTTGTATTCCTGGATCAGCACCTCTCGTAAGGTGAGCTCTTGCAATCTGTCACCTCTGCTCCTACACTGGATTTCTTGTTATGTTTTTTGTACAGAGACTCAGCACATAACAGTGTGACAGACATCTGGAACAGGTCCCAGTGCCAAATGCCACATCATCTGCAGTTCCATTTCAAGGTAATGAGAGGACGATGTTAACTGCTTGTATTTCCTGTCAGCCCCTGGTATCACTTGTGAAAGTCATGAGAAAACAGTACTGACAGAAATTTTCCTTCCTGTATATCTGAGTATTATTTCCCTTTAACCTGTCTGCAAATGTGGTTCATAAGGTGCCTATTTTGATTCCAGCATATTATCTTAATCTTTACACTATCTTAGCATTATCTTAGCATATTGAGCTGATCTTGCTCTGACTCAGTTAAAAAACAGAGTAAATCTTTAGGAAAGAATACGTTTCCATATCAAGAAGTCTTTCCTGGATGTACAGTAGGAAACTGAAATGAGGGATTGTATTTTCAAAGTAGTGTGTGTGGAAGTGTGACTTCAAAGTTTCATGGTTCTTAAGAAGTTGCTGTTCCTGAGATCAGTGGAGATTTGAAGGACTTCAGCACATTTGATGCAACTCTCTTGTCTCATGCTACTTAGAAATGCACAATTTTCATTAAAAAACTACCTTTTTGGAAATTTAGACTTGAATTAATTTCTATTTTTTATTATGAAGAAAATATCTATATAAAATAAATCCCACCCTTTGCATCTTACAGGGTGGATAAAACAAACAGTTAAATAATAAGTAAAAAACCACAGATTTTTTAAAAGACCTGAACTTTCTGTCTGTACAATTTAATGCAGAAAAACCAGGTCTCAAAATAAAAGCAGAAGACCATCAGCTACCTCTCCTTCACCCAAGGCTTGCACTTATTACTGGATCAAAAACATGAAAACCTTTAATGGAACACTACCCAATACAACACATGTAATTGAATAACCTTGAGAGGAAAGATTGGGGATTTAAGGGAGAAGATCAATTTAAAATCACTTAATGGATGGAGGCATTTAAAATTACATACACTGAAGAAGGTGAAAGGTGCTATGGAATTATTACTTCCATCCTTTGGAGATAGTGTCTTAAGATGTAAATGAGAGTCCCTGTTTCAGTAATTTATTGTATGAGAAATATACCATCACCAAAGGAAAGGAAATTGTGAGATAAAGAAAAAATAATTTCTGAACCCTGTAAAGATCATCTCACCTGAGGTCTGATTCAGTGTCCACTGCAGTCTATGGGAGATTTTATTCCCATTGAAAGATGCCAGTGGATTTCAGTAAGCTTGCATGAGGCCTGCTATGATGGTATAATTTTACAGGAGAGAAATAAATTGTTATAAAAGATATAACAGCTCCTGAAGCTCAAGTCTATAGCACTCCTGCACAGAAGCAGGCTCCGTGAAATGAACACATTTGGTCACATTAAAAGCAAAAATCTTTGAACTGAACAGTTTTAGAGGGGCTCTTTAAACTCTTGGGTGGACATGGGTACATGGCCTGCTTCATCCATCACATGCTCCACATCCTACAATATGCATCTACATTGCAAGACTTAGAACATCTGTGGGTCAGTAAATTACAAATCCAATAACATCTTTTTCTATGCAGCAGCATGAATGTATAAATAGAGCCCTGCACTGGCTGCTCTGTCATGGATTTGACATTTTTGTCCCTAGAAGGCAGTCTTGGGCATGTAGTGATGTGAGTAAGTGTGGGCAGTCATGTTTAAATGTGGTTCTTCCAAGCTGCTGATATTTCTGGGTGTTTGGGATTGTGCTAAGGATGGCACAAGTCCAACTCTTTATGCCCTGGAGTTCATACAAATTCCCTGTGTAAAAGCATCCAAAAGATCAAAGCTTGGGAATTATTGGCTTCCATGAAGAACTGAACATACTCTTAAAATCTATATGTAAACCTTGCAAAAGGAAGTAGGAATCAGTCTTTAGCAAAAATGTTTCTCAAGGATGAAGACATTTGAGGTGCAGCAAATCCAGTTTGGGACAGCTTCTTGCACAGGGTGCATTCCATCTGCTACAAACAAACACAAGAACTTTGTAAATAGCTCCATGTGACTAGCATATGTCACACTTTTCAACTGATAGAAGCTAAATGACATACTAATCATCTTCTAACACATCTAAAAGTATTGCACCAAAGTCCTAGCCTTTCTTTTCCTTTGCGTGTTTTCTGTTTACTTCATGAGTCACTTTTTGCCTGGTGACTAAATCCTGATGGGAGAAAAAACAAATCACATAACCCAAGGAAGTTTTCTTTCTAAAGAAACTTTAGTGTGGAAAATTCTCTTCTTAAATGCTTGTCATCTAATATCTGCTGCCCTTGCCAGATGCTGAAGAAACAAGTTTACAAAGTGGAGATCCTCCTAACCGCTATTTCGCTCTCCCTAGCCCTCCATCTCACAGGAAATGATTCTTTCTCTAAACTCTGACACTGCTGCTGCTGAAGAGCACTTCAGTTCTGAACACGTTATTTTACCATTCACAGGCCTTTGAACTGTTGCTTTTAAATGTGGCTGTTGAATTAATGAATAATTTTGCCAGGTGTTAGAGCACATGAAGGGAATACCAGCCATACGCTTTGGTTGATCTGTGTTCATTTTTACATTACAAGATGTTTATTATGGTAAGATAAAAGGTCTGGCTCATTCCCATACCTTTAATATGAAATTCAAATAATGAAGACAGAGTTAGTAAAAACTTCTAAGAATGAATGAATAAATGCGATTTACAAAGCCGTAGAAACCAAATCATTTGTTTATATGCAAAACTCATTAAAAACATTGCTTATTTAACCTGATTTAGATTAAAGGAATACTGCTGTTATATCAGGTTGTCATTTTTTTCTGATGAGGACCAGGACATATCAGTGACTATAAAATACATAAAAAATAGAGAGGTTTCAGGTTTTGAGATACCTGAGGTGTTTGATTTTTGGAGAAAGCTGAAAAAATATTTAGTTGCCATTCATTAGCTGATAAGTGAATATCTATCTTTACACTTCTGGCTTTCCATGAACAAAAGATGAGTTCTTCTTGCAGGATGGACTGCTTTTCAGTAGTGGTAGTGGGGAAGCAGAAGAATTCTCCTTCTTTGAAGTTCTGGAGATAGGCATCACCTAAGCACAAACTGAGTGGATGGTGGTGCCAGAGGTGGAATTTGGTTCTGGACTGTGCCTGGACTATTTGTGATGCCATGAATTTATGCCATGACATGTTTAGAGGTCCTAGATATCCTGCTTATCCAGACTAACACCTTTATGGCACATTTTTGTTCTATTCACATCTGGGTTGCAGGTCAATGTTTCCCCTGTGTAGAAATCATGATACAAGTAAGAGGGGAACAGTATCCTCCCAAGTCTTTCTCTGGGATGAGGTGTGTAAGAAGAACTGGAAGATGCTCAATGCATGAGCTGGCATAGATTAGGCCATCATGATACTCCATGAAAAGCTCTCCATGGTCATCTGTCATGTTTTGCTCACAAGCTGACATTAATGGCACCACTTTTATAGTCCAGAAGGAACATTTTCTCCTAACAGGACTGATAAGGTTTACCAATACTTTTTGTTTTCTCCTGAGGTGTGGTCCACTTCCGGGGATGTCTGGATAACTAACAACATGTAGCATAGAATATCAACTATCCTGAGATCACTACCTTTCTTTTCTAGTGGCAAGGTGTGGCTTTTGTGGCTGCTGATCATTTACACCACAGTTTCTATTTCTGTTCTACCAGTACTCAGCTTTCCTGATGTGCTTTGTCATCATGACTCTTGTGCCACTGGATTTCAAGAGAGAGGTGAAAGATTCCCACTGCCTGCTCTCTGGGGGGTCTTGCCCCTGGCTTTCCTGAAGAGAAACAGCCTTGTTGCTTAGGTACTAGTAGCAAGAATCTAGCTGGAAGGGGCTTGGGTTTTTTGTGATGAGGCAGTGCCTTATGTCCTGTTGAGTAAGTGGCCTGAGGAAGTCTCCTAGGCTGAATCTACATTGCATGCCTTTCTGTAGTGCATAGGGTCTGTAGTCCCTTTCTAGTCTGCTTGCAAAGCCAAATCTACCACACTCACAATTCTTCCCCTGAAGGGTGACAGAACAGAGAATGAAACGTGCAGCAAAAGTTGTTCTCATCAGAGTTCATCATCTAGAACCACAGAAGCAGTATAAGAAGCTACACAGAAAATAAGCCTTACGGGGAAAGACTGAGAAAAGATAATGAACAAATGTATGAGCTACAATGTTTGCCATGATATAAAGTTTATTATGGTGTGCTTAGATCAACTGTTCTGCTATCCAAGAAATAATGCTTTCCACTCTGCTGGTCTTAACCAACAATTGCTACTTAACACAGAGAAACAGGCATCTTAAGAAAAAGGACAGAGACAAAGAACCTCTCCTTGAATACACTGATATTAAGATAATGAAAGGTTTCAATGGTAGTATTATTAAAGGTTGACAATACTGGGTTTTATGATTCTCTTTATACAGTTCAGATAAATTAAATAAAACTAGCTCTTATCTGTACAGCTCCTAAAGCCACACTGTAACAATAGTCTCAGGATCATCCACAGTAAGATACCCAAAGTCAGGGCAGGTCTGTGAGGAAGGAACTAATGTCAGGTGCTGTTTTTAGACTCCTAAGAGAAATACCAACAGGACTGAAGCGATGACCTACAAATTTCCTGTATGTTGCATGTATGTCAAATACAAAGGGAGACTAATCAAAATAACTTGGTAAAGATAAAAATGACAAAACATGGTGTAACACTACTGATGCCTTAACTGATAGCTCAATGTCAAAGATATGATGCATGTGTCGCTCACTGTAAAAATGTCAGCATTTGTCAGGTATAACATCTCCCTGGGACTGACTGACACATAGGTCAAATTGCAGATTCTGCTCCTTAAACATAAAGTGACTAAGTAGAGCTTAAAAAACTCCTTCAGATAAATAAACTATGTTTAAAACCATCTTCAGCTTCTCATTGGTAAACACTGTTTCTGTCTACTAATATATATTGACAAAATTAGTGTTTTCATGCAATGTTTTATGGTACATTACCTAAACTCAATGAGCAACACACACTCTGTTTTTTTGTTGCTAACAGTGGTTCACAATGTTTCACTACTAGCTATGGGTGTCACAGCAATAATTTGACAAGCAATAAAAAGAGAAAATGTTCTTTGGTGCAGTTTTTACAGTCTATTCTACACAGTCTCAATCACTGAAGTGGAAAAAATGAAGATAAACAGCTTAACTAGTATGTTTACATGCATCTAACCAGGTATTTTCTTTTAAAATTAATTGAATTTCACATATAAATAAAAATGCTTTGATTACAACTTTATGAATTTGAAGGAGCTTTGAAAGAACTGTCAAGTTCAGAAAGGAAAAATGCTCCATTTTTCTGACACTGAAACACAGTTTAAAAAGTGCCATGCCTTTTTTCTTTGGCAATTTCCATAATACTACACCTTAAGTTCTTCATCAACTATTAAACTAATGGTGAGATTTTTGATTTCCAGATAAAACAGAAAGAATCCCATCAGATTTACAGGACAAAAATCTGAAGCCATTTTATGTTTGCCAATACTGCGTCAGCTCAGCAAGGTACGTAGATATACAAAATTCAACAGGATGAGTTACTCCAATTGAGTGTGTGCTGACAGGATCCTAAAGCAGGGCACAGCTGGCTGTTTATTTGCTAGATTTCTGTAAATTACTGTTAAAGTTGCAAAGGTAAGAATTAAAAACCAGGAAATATTGAAGAAATGGAGTGGTTGTTCTTATCCCTTCCTTGTTACAGCACAATGTTTAGTTAGCAGTTTGTGAGCTATTCCTTTGAGCTACATGGTTTAATGCCCAGTGACTGCCCCTATACATTGGAAGGAGAAGTATGAAAAGAAAGCAGTTGTAGCTAACAGGATAACTATTTAAACACCATCATAGCCTTTTTGCAACAGCCAAGATGACAGAACCTTTAAAGGCAAGAAGAAAAAAAATCCCTAAATCTGTGTAGAAACCACTGGTTTCTATGATTCTATGATACTAATGGGATTGATTTAAAGGGATCTTTTATGAGTGCATTGGGAAGAGCAAGGAATCTGTCTGCTAAGCAACTCATACAAGAAGGGAATATACCTGGCTTTTAATCTTCATTCAAGTATTTTTTTAAAAAAATATTTTATAAAAAGACCATATATATCTGTGGCACGAACAAAATTCCCAAGAGTAAACTCCAGAGTTCCTAGGGCTCTTTCAGGACAATGATATGAGACTGACCAGCCCCTGTGCAAAAAGTCATCCTCTAGGGTGTACAGATCTCTTTTTCAGGGCACAGTCTTTAATAGTAAGTCATATTGCTTAGCACAAGGCATCCAGTGTTACCAAGTTATTTAATAGAATGCAGTTGCCCCTGTAACTTATGTAGCACTTGCTCCAAAAGGTGATTTCAAAGAGCTCTTAATGACTGACATGGACCTCTTAGGAGTCAGCCTCAAGAAGGAAAGAATGCCTAGGTGGGAGAATACAGGGACTTAAGCATTTGGTGTCCATAGTGATGCCCTGCTAGATACACACACACACACACACACATGCACACACACACAAATGCATGAAGAAGAAGACAAATCTGAGACAATTTTAATGCCAAAAAATTAAGGAGCATTTGCAGTTAGCAGCTCAGTGGTGGTCTGAAGAGATTTGGAGCTTAGAAATCTAAACCTTGTCCAAGTCTCACTAAGATTCCAATGTAGCACAACAGAGGTCTTGAGAAATACCAGTCATTCGGGGTAAATTAGCCAAGGTGGGATGCCACACTGATGTGTCTGCCTGACATCTCGTGCCTGAGCCAACTCACTCAGGGCTAAGTTGAGCATCTGCGTGTGGTATATTCTGTACCATCTAACTTGTTTTTTATGGAGAAGTACCTAAAAGTACACTGCACTGCTCTTGTGCTCCAAAGGGAAGTCATCTGCTGCTGACACACAGTTTTACATTTTCCCTGCTGTGATGATTCAACTGTGCTAGCTGGCACACCAAAAGGAAGAAGCCGAATCTCCACTCATTTCCTTGCTCTTCCCACTCACTCTCCGTGAAGAAGAGGCACTAGCAGCTGTGCAGAATCACTGTTATGCTGCTGCCTGCCACTACATGCAGCCCACACAAAATCTTGCTATTAGTAAATAAAATAAATGCCAAGATAATTTAAAAATTATAAAATGACTCTTAAGTGAACATTTAATACAGCCTCACAAATAGAGGCAAATTACAGTGACAGAGGTATCTACCCCACTTCTTAACTCATTGCTCATAACAATGGAAATGACTCCATGTTATGATGATGAGAATGTCAGACTGTCTATTTTTAAGGATATGTAGAAAAAACCCCACCATAAACCTGCACAGGAGAAAGAACCTCATAACTGGAAGGACAGTTGCTGAAACAAAGAGTTTTTTATATCTTCAGTCTCATGATAGACCCTGGGCAGAAAAGTCCTGTTCCTGATAGCCATGGCACACACTGTCAGGACTGGAGGACACCTGAAGGGACCATCCATTTACTTCATGGCCCAAGGCAGAAAAACATCCAATAAAAGACACCACTGCCTCCAGAGCACCAGCTGCAAGGCTTTGCTACTCTTGTTTTTAAAAGGTCTTCTGCATATTCAGCCTGTGTCTCCAATTCATTTAAGGGCTAAGGAGAACAGATACTCATATTTTTGCTGTGCAGGGATGTTTCACATACTTGAAGGCTGTTAGCTTCTTCCCCTGTCATCCTTGCTACCAAAATTTACCAAATTTCAACCCAATTTTTTAATGTTCTTTCACAGGTTTTGCCTCTCCATTTGCTGCTATGCTCATCTTGACTTTCTGCTCTCAATCCAAATCTTTTCTGAACCGTGTTAATGAAAGATCAAGTATTACAGAAGGGAGCTCATGAGTGCTGAGATGCAATGAAAACCACAGAAATGTTTCTCTTATTGTTGTCATCTTTAAGTAACCACTTCTTTAATTTCTTGGTCTGTCCTGGGAAATGTGTTGTAATGAATTGTACCTGATGTCAAAGGAGGAACTCACACACATCCAGAGGGATTTAGGAAAAATTATGCCCCTTTGAGTTATTGTTTTGGGCATTTAATTTTCTTTTCTAACAGAAGTAATTCCAGTGATGAATAATGCTGATGCATTAATAATTTTTAGTTAAAAATAGCGAAACCAGGTATTTTATTTTCAAATTGTGCTATGTGTTGGTGACATTTTCATAATTAGCAACTCACATACAAGTCCTGAAAAAGACTTAAAGAAGATACTGGAAGAATTGCCTAACTGCAAGTACTTAAAGCAAACATCTTAAAATTTGGGAAGCCCCAAAAGAGTGAGACCTGCAATGAAATCTGGTTATTTAGAGGAGTCTGATCAGTTTCCTGGGATAGCAGGGTAGAGTCACTTGTTTCATGAAAAGTTAATTTGTGATTCTAGGAACACAGACCTAGAGATTAAAAATCTAATTAATGCCAATCAGTATGGTATCACGAAAAGTAGGTCTTGTCAAAAAACCCTGATAGCTTTCTTTGACAAGATTACAACTCTGCTTGATAAAGGCAACTGTGCTGACATAGTATACCTGGATTTCTCCAAGGCATTTGACACAGTAATGCATGATTAAAAATCTTAGGTTACAGATGCAAGTTGCGTGGATTTAAAATTGGTTCCGTGACAGGTCTTAAAATCTGGTTGCTAATAGGAAGGCGTCAATGAGCATTACTGCTAGAGCTTCTAGGGCATGGTCCTCGGTCTCACAGTATCATATTATTTTAATCAGTTACGTCGGTAAGCAGCTCTTAAACTTTTCTGCTTGTGGCTTTCTGTTTCCCTCATACTCACAAATACTTCCTAGTAAAAAAAAAATGTAATGCCTTGCAGGGCTCATTCCTGACTCTCTATTGTCTCTCACATACCCACGCCCTTGTTTAACTGTTGCAGCACCACTGGAACCCAAATTTGGTTGCTGCCATTTTAGGTAAAGTGAAACAATGTTTTCAGTACATTATCAGAGGGTGGAGTAAAGTGTAATCCGCTGCTAAGCACTTTATGTGGAATGGTTACATTTAGAAATGAACACAGTGTTTGGAAATCTAGAAATTAATGTTTCTGTAGGAACATTATAAGTTCTATCTATGGTGTGGAAACCTGTGTTGGAAAATTCAGAGGAGATGGGTGTTGCCATCAATAACTGCCTAATCGTGAGTTTTATTTCTGATGCTGTGACCAATGTAGCCCTTGCTAATTAGAAATATGAAATAAAACCCAAGAACTGTTTGGTTTTTTCCCTTGATGAGACTTCTATTAAAATCTTGTGTCCAGCTTTGGTATACATCTTTTAGAAAGAGGGGGGAAGCACTCAAAAGAGCTAAAAAATGAAAGCACAGAAATATTTCAAAAGATGGAAAAAATTCTTGGGAAAGTCTATCTACTGTTGCTTTTTTAGCAAAAAGGTTGATAGGCAACTTGATCAGTCTCTTTAGATTATCAGACATGGAAAAGATGTTCTGTAGGGAGAAGCTATTCAGTCTTTCAGACAAACGCATAACAAAAGCTGGAATACAAAATTAAACTGGAAAAAAAAAAAAGAATTCCTAGAAATAAAGGCAAATAAATGCTGGAGCTTCTTACCAGGGCAGGTAGCAACCTTGTTATTCTCTGGAGTCTTTAAAACGGTCTCTTTGTGCAAGGCATGCTGTGTTCCTATTTCTAGGAAAGATACCATGTCCTGTATGAACAGGCAATCTAGCCAAATACTGCAGCATTTCTTCCTGCTCTCAGTCTATGGATTTTTGAATGAGGGAATAAAATTTTCTTTTTTTGGGGTGGGGGAGGATGTTAAACTTTGAGATAGTCTGGTACAGGCAGGGTTCACTGACATCAGCTGCAGACTCATTTGCATTCCTACAATTTTTTTAAAACCAGGCTTATAAATTTGAGACATCTTCATGATACCTGAGACTAAGTGGCACCATTGGCTGTCAGATATTGCTATTGCCTGTAACCAGCTCTTCAGCTACAAGGAGAGAGTCCATTCTTGTGAACAGTTCCCACATTGTTGTTATGTTTTCTTGTTGTGGGTGTTGACAGATGTTTGCACTGTGTAGAAGGATATGTATTAGCAGTTAAGCATTTTCTGTGTGCCCAGGTCTTAGATTAGGAGTCATCTCCTTAGGCTGAATTAATCACAGAAATTGAGCCACCAGTGTAAAAAAAAAATCTTCCTGATTTCTTTGTTCTTGGCCAAAGCAAGGTCTGCCTCTCATACCCCTCTTCTGCCTTTCCCACCATGATTAGTGTTTCCCATTCTTTCCATAGGAATCTAGGATGCTTTTTACTCTCAGCACCAGGGGTGCCCCTTCCTCCTGGGAAAAAAGCCATCCACTTTGATGTGGGGTTTGTGGGCTCCTCTCAAAGGGCCTGTGAAAAATACCTAAGACAGAAAACTCTTGCTAACAGGCATGGCTTTGAGCAAGGACATAATTTAGGTTTAACTAATGGATTATAGAAATGGTGGGGAGGGAGAGAGCAAAAAAAATTTATTTCTCTCTCGTTGTCACTGGCCTTTAAGTGTTGTTATGGATCATTTACCCTGAACTGACTTTTAAACAGTACACTTGAAAATACATTATGCAGACCCTACTTACTTCTCCCACTTCTAACAGAAGAAAGCAAATACTTGTGGCTCTCCAACCAAGGTAATGCCAGGTCCTTACACAAAGAAGCAAGGGAAGAACAGCAGACCAAAGACACTGAGGATCAAGAGTAAAAATGCATTTCTGAATACAATTACCAAGAGGGCATTCCAAAGAGAAATTCAGTACACAGAATAGCTTTACTCTGGACAACCCTGTGTAGATACTTCATATGAATACTATCATCGAATTTTCTTGGGGATAGTTGCTTACTGAACAGAGATGACAAACTAGTACATAAACATACACACCAGGCACACTTTTTGTGCCATTAGAAAGTTACGAACAGATTAGTTTGGTACAGGGATGCAGTTAGGAGACATTCTGCTGGAACAGCAAGGCTTTGGATACATCAACTTAATTCAAATTTTACTGCTCTTTCTTCCTTTTTTCAGTGCTTCTATAACGTTCAACACTCCACTTAGTGACGAAGTTCAACCACCAAAACCTTTCCTGCTGTACACAGACATGATACTAGACCTGCCTTGTGGCTGGGTAGCAAAATTCAACTGGAGATGAAGAAAAGCCTTGAAGAGTGATTTTAGTTACCAAGCTCCAGTTTGGTGCATTGCCTGCCTGCCATTCCTTTGAAATGTGAGTCAGTTTTGGTTTGCTTCATGTTTACAAACTTGATTCTACTTCTATGAATAAACCTGACCAAAACCAAAGCAAGAAGGCTTATTTTTTATGAAGTTGAAATAGGCATAACTGCTTTCTCCAGTTCATGTCATAATATCAAGAAGCAATAGGAGAAACAGCTTGGGGAAAACACTCTCCACCTCACCCAAGTAGACCAATTACCTGCAGCAGCTGTGCTACAAGAAAAGCTGGAGACCATTTTTGAAATTCATGAGTAATGTTCAGCTTCACAGTGAGGCACCTACCTGTGGGTGTCTGCAATGCAAAAGTCTACATGGGAGGAAGGTGTTTAAGCTCTTGTCATACACAGGATGTACAGTCAAAGGAGCCTAGACAATGCTTTGGGTGAACAAGGTACTTGTCATTTTTAGATGACCTAGATTCTAGATTGTGTCTCATCTACATCTACAATACTCTGAGTCTGGAGCTTATCCTATCCTAGAGCCAAATACACTGGTGATGAGGACTGATAAGAAGGCAAGATAACTTGTGTTTATAGCTCTAGTTTGGAACAGCAGAACTAGAAAGTTAAGAAAAATCAAGATGATTGTTTTTCTTTTTCCCCATCAACTATAAAATACATGACCCTCATGTATACTGGTTGACTATTTATTTACAGCTCATTCATGTATTTCATATTAATAACACTATATTCCTGCGGGGAATAGAACTCTGTGCTCCTAAACAGTGAATTTTCACTATATGAAGACCTGCTGCAGTAAGTGGTTCTTATGCTTTTCTGACCATAACCTCTCAGGGCACATTCCATCTGCTCTGCTGGGTTCGTCAACCCATTTGGATCCATGTGCCCTCTAAAGTACCAGTGCTGGAACTTGGACTTACAGTTACACATTGATCCAGCCAAATAGATGAGACACAGCAGAAAGCAAAGAAGGAATGGACATTCTGCAAAGAAAACCTCAGCAGGTAGCATGAAGGTGCTCAGGCCGAATTGTGTATTTC
Source organism: Corvus kubaryi (assembly GCF_017639235.1). NCBI lineage: Eukaryota > Metazoa > Chordata > Aves > Passeriformes > Corvidae > Corvus > Corvus kubaryi. The sequence goes on along the minus strand of NW_024580667.1, from coordinate 22,008,480 downwards.
ACTGTTCTACACAAAAAATAGAAGCACATATCAGGAAAGACGCTGGTCTAAGGCTGCACATTCTGTCTGGGAAAGGCCAGACTACCTCCATCTCCTTGGTTAGCTCTGCTGGAGTCCTTTAAGATTGAAATTGTTTTGGTTCATGTTAGGAACAAAGATTAAGCTCCAGTGTGGTGCATTGCCTCCCTGCAGTGCCCTACAACTTTCCTTGCCAAGAACAAGAACTTTCCCACCCTCTGACATTTCCATCTAGACTTGACCTGAAGTCATGCTCATTTGGTAAGACCAGCCTAGCAGTTACCTACTGGACATTGTGAAGACTACCTCCCCTTTCCTTCCTCCTCCTCTAATCTCTGCTAAGATTTACCGTTTCTAAATAACCCTTCAGAACAGGAAGCTGCACCCAGGGTGATGGCAGTGGTTGCTGCACCGAACTCCTGGAGGATCACAGGGCACAACATGTCAACGGGAATAACCAGCTGAGTAGGAGATGTTCTACTGATTTCTCACAGTGATGTACAGTGGTGTAACCTTTAGGAAAAATCGATACCAAATGCAGGCATTGGTTGGGTCTTCAAATGAGAAAATATCTCATTTGCAGTTTGGGGTTTTTTGTTTGTTTGGGTTTTTTTGTTTGGTTGGTTGGTTGGTGGTGGTGGTGTTGTTGTTGGGTTTTTTTGGGTTTTTTTGTTTTGTTTTGTTTTGTTGATTGGGTTTTTTTTGTGGAAGTAACTGTGGTGCCTCCTGGGGCCTCTTCTGAAGTTAGTTTGTAATAGAATATTAATAATAAAGTATCTGTCTAACTGCAGTCACAGTTTTTCCTGCAAATTATTTGACAAGGCATTTTATGTCAAGAAAAGCTGCAGTTATTGATCTTAGATTTTTTTAACTGACATTTTCTCTTTCTAACCACAAGAAGTGGGAAGAGATTTTTTGCAGCTGTGTCTAAAATAAATACCACTTTGGTATTGGATGGACCCTACATTGTTCCATAGCGCTAAAAAAACCCCCAAACCCTAAAATCTGAAACACAGCATGCTTCCTTACATTTCTTTGCTTATCACGGAAAGAAAACAGGCCTTATAAGAATGAAAGCAATCTCTTGCACATTTATGTAGTTAATCTACATTTATGTAGTTAATCCTGCAGAAACAGAGGATTCTGTTGATGCATGGTCCAGTTCTGTTCTTGATGACTACCACCTGCATGCAAAAATATGTAAATATTGCTCTGAAAATGCTGCTGCTTGTCTCTGGACTGGACATTTGACTTCTGGATGACAAGAACTCACTTGAAATTAATCTTCCTTATAGTTAAGGTTGATAACAACCTTGTCCACAAGCATATATCTACGGTCAACCATTGTTCTAAGCTCTCAGCTCAACCTTTAGCAGTAACCTGGTATGCAGTTAACCAAATCCTTTCTCCCATCCAGTCTTCCTCCTTCTGGCATTTTACCTCGAATTCATTCATATGTGCAGGTTTTGAGTGCAGCAATAAATGCATAATGGCCCTTTCTCTTTAACAATCTTGCCTTTATTCAGCTCCCCTGTTCCTGTCTTCTTGCACTTCAGACTATTAAGCTAGTCTTTGTTCTGCCAGGAAAATTGAAGCAAGTAGTTCATGGACAGCTTCTTAGGAAGACCCTCCTCTACACTCTTTATCTATGTTATTCCACACACATGGAAACAGTTCTGTTTTTCTTCTCTACTCTATTCCTTTGCTCTTCATGATCCACTTCTGAAAGTGATACTTAAAAGAATCAGCCAAAAAATAGTGGTTAAACAGCTCTGTAATAACAGCAATCATTATTTATTGATTTATAAAAAGGATAGTTGAAAATTATTCAGAATCATCAAGCTGTGACATTACTTACCTATGTAATGAATAGGAGTCCACTATTCTTTCTTTCTCTCCTTCTTTCCTCATTCATGCTCACCTCTGTCTTAGATCAAATTAGAAAGTAAGCTCTTCAAATCAGAGACTGCATCTTTCTATATCTTGGGGACTGGGATAGCAATAATCATGAGAAACTGAGGTTATGTATAAACGTTATGATTCATTGGAGACATTCTTAAATTGTGAATAATCAAAATTATTCTGGATCAGGAATGATACAGTTTGTGAATGATCAGAATATTAGAATGATCAGAACAAGCTTGTATCATCCTCTGCAGGAAGAGCTCTCAATAGTGGCACTGAGGAGGGAGGCTGAAAAAACAAATGAAATGTGAAGTAGGAAGAAGAAACGACAGGTTTGTGTGGCAACCTGTTTACTGCATAAAAGTTTTGAAAAAGAATGACCACTGAATGTGATTATCTCTGTTACAACTCCAGGAAAGAACACAATTATTTCTCTTACCCTGAATGGAAGGCAGCCAATGCATCTATCAACTTGAACAATGCTTCCCATGCCCTCCAGTGTCAAATTGTGTGTAGGCTGACGTACACCTGTTACCCTACTGCTGCACCTGAGTGTTCCCAAACACACCAGCAGGCACTATGGCCAAAAGACCATATGAAAATTTGCACAGGCAATATGCAGTATTCCCCAGTTTATGTACCCTTCAGCTACCTCTTGCCATCAGGTCGTGGCACATTCCTTTCACTGAACTTCCTGAGGTTTAAACAGCAGTTCAGAATCTGACATAATTCCTCATGTTAGGCATTCATATAGTAAGTAAAGAAATTGAGATGCTTTTTCTGGAAAAAATACTGGTTTTCACGATTGAGAGGAAGAGCAGGACATGGATGTCAATCCCATGTGATTATGGGAGAATGCCAGGTTAGGTACAGATCATAAACTTCCTCTGTCTGATAAAAGACTCTCTGAAGAGAAAGGATGGGTGCCATAGGTGTGGAGGTCACATGCTGGGGAAGTATGTGTTAGAGTTGGCTTATTGAGGGTCTTTTCAAATCTAAGACTGACCAAAAACCTACATACCATTCATACTCTCTAGAGACATTGGGTCTGGGAACAGCAATAATTTTGACTGGGTTACCATTGCGATTATAGTGTCTCAGAAGATCAAAAAAGGGGGAAATCTCACTTAGGAGAAATTGACTCTCACTGTAGATGCATACTTTATGAGAGCAAAGCTTAGCTCTATCCACTAAAAGAAATATGCATATGTATATATGAAATGTATATCAACCTCTTCCTACTTGTCCAATCCTCGATGCACATCTGGCTTTCCACTCATAGAGGCAAATTCTGTGTTAAGTATCAGTATTAGCTTTCTTATAAAATTCAGCGTAGTGATGATTTGTTTACAGACTAGAACATATTGTCCTTGCTAATACAGTACATAGCATGTGTCTGTATGAAAGAAAAGTGAATTCTGACTCCTTCTGGAAAATACGCTATGGTTGTATCTGAAACTGCAGATCTGTCAACTCAAAAACATTGTACATAAATATTTCCCTAACTTTTAATTGAAGTGCAAATAAAATAGGCTTCTGTTAGAAATGTTCATTTCTAATTTCTGTCACCCTACTTGGTAGTCTTCAGGAGAATTTGTTGCATGTATGTATGTATGTATGTATGCGTGTATGTCTCTCTATATATGACACGTGTGTGTGTGTGTGTACAAATGGTTGACATATGTTATGAGAAAGTGATAAAAATTTTTCAATTGGCCAATTGTATACCTAAATAGGATAATAGATACATATGTGACATGGTAAAAAACATGAGGGGAGTTTTGTAAAAAAAATCACTTCTAAAATGACTGTTACTTTGTTACAAAATAAAAATGGTTAGTCTTTGGTGAGTTGCATCAGTCAAGCAGAACTATCTTCTCTCAGGTAGTAAGTATTTTGTATATGGAAAATTTTGTAGCCAAATTCTTTTCTCTTGCTGTTGAAATAAAAAGCAATTCTGCTGCATAAAGTGGAGACACACAATGGCAGATAGGAGAAGAAGAAATTTGACCCTAGGAAACATCCAGAAAATTGAAATAAGTCACGGCATGCCATTACACTTTAAAGAAATAACTTACGCAGTGCACTGTATTTGCTCAGTAACACTTTCTACACACCTTTAGTCATTAACTGTGAGGGAAAAATAAGTCACCATGTCTCAATAACAAAACACGATGCATAGTGTCAGAACTGACACCATACTTAGTCATTTTGATAAAGACAGTTATTCTGCAGATTTTTTTCCTCAGCTGTGGTATAGTTTCAATAATTTGATACACCTAATCCTACCAGCTATTAATATGAACTTCGACTGTCATTGGGAGATTCAGCAGCAAAAGTAAATTAATGAACACTACTGATACTGTGTTTGGTCAAATGACTGCATTTTTAATAAGAAAATATTAAAGTCAAAGTCACAGGATAGGTGGTGTTTATGCCATTAATCAGAAACAGGAAGACTGTTGAGCAGGTCTAGGTTTGGTTGGCAAGTAATACATTTTATTTTAATTATATGATAATGTATGTCCACCAACATGCTGATATCAGTGAATGGATCCATACTGTGCCACCAAATTACCAGACATTCAATTTTAAGGGAATTTTTAAAAGTTTGGCTCCTATTCTTTTCATCAAAATATGAACAACAGAAAAAATAAAGGAGTAGATTAGAGCACAATTGGACTTGTTCATCCATTACCAAGAAATATAGGGGCTTGTTTGTACATCTGCAGCTGCACTGCAGATATCTGTTGGCCTTGCTTCTGACCCCTGGAGCACCTATCGATTTGTGATCATATTTTAGTCACAAAGGTTCCTCCTAGACTCAGATCCCAGACAGAGCAGTGAAATCCCTAGGCGTGTGGAAGAATAACCCCCACCTGCCGAGCACCCCCTTGCCTTTCTTGCCACCACCACAGCCTTGAGCGCCTCATCTCAGATAATTATGCTGCACATGAATAATTTTTTAATGTTTGGCTTAATACACACAGATTCTTTAAACAATAAAAAAAAAAAATCAGCAAACATCATCACAATCTGGAAATCTCTTTCTTAACTTAGAAAACGGTTTCTTAATGGCACAGGGGGAGAACACGACAGCAAGCTTGACAACATAATTAGAAGATTGTTACAAGGAAAGGGAAAAGCATTCTTTATACAGCTCTTACTACTTTCAATAAGATTATTCTCCCTGAATAGCTAATCAGCTTTTCTAGCTTCCCAAATCCATGTGCTTTAAGCTGCTCTCACAGTTCTTCTTAGTTGCTAAATGGCAAACAGTGACACCTCCAAAAGGGAAATTTAAAGTGTTAACCAAATGTGAGCAAACAGCATGATGGAGACTGCAGATAAAGAGATCTTTGGCAGATTAGAAGCAATTTAAGAAGATCACACTGTTACACCTGGGTTGACAAGAGCTGACAGGGTTTGTTGATCTCTGCTCCTATCTCCAATTTGAGTGTCATGTTTCAACAGAAATGAGAGGAACACACAAAAAAAAATCTTTTCAGTACTGAACATTGGCTCCACAGCAAGTGTTTGTGGCAGCTGAAACAAAAAGGAGCTGAAGTAGATGAAAAGATTAAAATAAAACTGTTCATCTCTAAGTGCACAGTACTTCCTCCTAATGCCGAGTGTCCCATTCTCTCCCTTGACAGAACCTCATCCCAGCCACTCACTACCCACTTTGATGTATGGAGGCTTTTTCTGTTGGCAAAATCTTGCAAAATAATAAAGATTGAACTAGAACTAGGAAGCAGGAAGGGGAAAACAAGCAAAAAATCTCTGTAACAATAACATTGAGGGCTGGTTTTGCATTGCTAATGATACAACTTATTAAAAGGCTGACTTTTTTTCCTGTAAGTCAATTACCAGGCATTTATTTACTGAGACTTTGGTGCTCTCTGCTTGCTATCTCTGTCAATAAAGAAGACCTCTTCAGCTGAACTCTGTCACCCTCATTTATTTTAGAAATCTTTATTGATATGAATCCTCATACAGATTCCCTTTAAAAAAAAAAAAGACTCCCCTCTAGTAGAGAACAAGAAACACATGAGGCTCCCCAAATGCCACTGAACTCAATATGTAATAAAAAAAGGAGTAAAGAACCAAAATGTATCTGGACACCTATAGAGAAACATAGCTGAGTAATGAGTATATCTGTTTTCCACTGGGCCTCACAAGCACCATTCCAGCAAGCTTAAATTGGCCTTAAAGTGGGTATAAATATAATTTATATTGGGGGATCATCTTGGGGGATCAGGTGCATCTAAAACTCAAGTAAGTGGCTCCATGAACTCTCTCCAGCAAAAAACCCTGCTGGGCAGATAATGAGAAGGAACCTTACATTCCTTAAACTAAAGATGCTACCTTGAAAGAAGAAATGCACTGAATTATGTAGAGAGGGATGTGGTGAGCCTCTAAAACATTTTGGGGTAGATGTCACCCTCTGCAGAAACAAGTTGAACCCACCTTTGCTTTTCAAGGTTGCTATTCAGCTTTGTGCTAATCTATTTCAAGCGCAGCTACTGCTGACCGGGCCATGTGCAACCTTTTCCCATCCCATGACTCCTCCCAGGGCTGTGAAGCTATGCTGTGATCCAACCATGAACGGCTCATTAGTTTTCCAGTAGTTCATCAAACTGATCCATGTCACCACATGGTCATTCAGTAGATCAGGAACCTTGGAAGAGGAAGGAAGGAAAAAGGGTACAGTATCGTCCTTTCTAACATTAGATCATAGTCAGCATGGTATGAAATTGCAGCATTGTTGGGGAAGATGAAACAGGAAAGCCTTATAAATATGATTGCCTGACAAAAGATTTTGGGAATATGAAAACTATAAGCGACATCGAAATGAAAGCCACCTTTGAGATACCAAGTCTTAGTTACTGAACAACTGGAAAACAATGGTATGGCCGACTGAAGGTAATCCCCTCTTGATTGAACAATACCCTCTGCTTGCAGGCAGGTCCAAGGGTCAGAGCAGATCCTACTAGCTCAGCAGAAGGGGTCCAAAGAGTAGTTTTTAGAAGTCAAGATGTAACACTCTATGGTAATATAAGAACTCTTATAGGCTGTATGTAAATGCTATAGGATTTGTATCTTGTATTAGATTGGTTAGTGACAATTAGAATATTCAGTACAGAAGATGATTTATTGTATTGTAACCAGGACTTCAGACACTCTTACTACACTCTCTCTCACAGACACTCTTATTCCTCTCTCTCTCTCTCTCTCTCTTTCTTTACTTACCCGCTTGCTCTCTTGGGCCTGCTCCGAGCTGAGTCTGGCAGCTCTAAGCAGTGCCCCTGTACCCACGCCCTTTGCAATAAACTGCATGTTCCAAGATCTGACTTCAGAGATCTCTCGTCTCCGTCCGTCCCGACCGTCCGACCCACCCCAGAGCTCCCGCACACCATTAAAGGCTTCATGGTCAGATGAAGCCAGTCTAAATCCAAGCTTCTACTAGAGGAGGTAGCTGTACTTCCTTCCAAATGTAGCTGCATGGTCACGGACCCTCCCTTGTACCTGCACAGGTGGCTTTTTGTAGCCATGACATGGAGGGGATCACAAAACTTCTCTGACTTTTTTGTCCTAGATAATTTTAATGTGTGTCAGGTTTCCACAGGCAGTTGTGTGGCTGCTTGCACCAAGAGGGGGACGCAGCTGGTGTAAGGTACACAGATGTCCAGTCAGGGGCAATAGTAAGGAGAACTGCTTCTTCAGTGGAATTATAGCCATAGTTGATCACTGAACTTAGGTAATGGTCTTCTGTTATTATGAACAAGTGTTAATTAACCTGGGTCCATTGCAAGACAATAGCTGAGGAAGCCATTATCTCTCTTAAAACAGACCAAATTCCAATGTCATGCTCTGCTCTGTTTTTCAAGACCCAAGATTTTTTTATAACTTGGTCCTTTGGCCACTGCGACTGACATCAGTGAGTGCAAGTGTGATCTTGGGAAAAAAGGTCTTTAAGGCAAAATACTTTTTTTCTGCTTAATATCTCTGCAAAGACAGTGCAGATTGGTATGTTTCCTTGCTGTGTGAGCAGACAATATGAAATTTAGTCATGCCATCTAAATGGAGAATTAACCAGTGATCACAGGAATGGAGGGACTGATGGAGAGCTGGCACCATCAGTCATCTGCAGCAGGACTTTAAGGCCTAATTTTCCCAAGAGAGAATGCACTTTCCAAATTGCAGTGCAATTTTCAAAAAGTGGGAGCTGAATGTTTAAATGTCTGCTTCCTCCACACCCAGCTGTGCTTTCACCTAAAGTCAATTTGGAAACAGCAATAAAAAACATTCTGCATCTAGTTTACACATATAATGGCATCCCTAGTAATGCACAAATCCTTCTAACTACAGTAACAGTCCCTTATTTTTGATACACAATGTCAAACCCAACTAATATCACTTATATTAGAAATATTTGTATCCCGGGCATTGCTCCAATTGTGAGTCTTTATGATCATATAAGACCAGTAGAGCAATTGTGGACAAGGCTCAAAATATAACTATATTTCATTCAACCCAGTCATAATACTTATTTCGTTTATTAATGTGAGCTTTACTCCAACATGCTCTCTCCTCCCTTCTGACATGATGTCAGAAAGACCTGAAAAGTAAGATGATGATGTGCCTAGTTTAAATGGGCACCATCCTTTTGGTTAGCTAGAGTCTGGAGAGTGAATCTGAAGATGTGAATCATGACTGATTGAAGCTGTCTTGGCAGATAATCAGAAAAGGGGTATTTCTGCCCCTTACCTCACAGTGAATTCAGGCTGCAGGACTTTGTACATTTTCATTTAAAATGAAATACAGCAAACCAAACAAACATCAGCATCAGTGTTTGCCAAAATAGATGTGAAACAAGGTATTGCAGGTCTCCACAAGTAATATCTAAAAGGTGGTCTAGAGGAAAGAAATGCTTTATTCCAAAATTCTGCTAATTCTATTGAAATCCCTTTTAGGTGTCAGATATAGAACCTAGGGGGACCATGCAAACTGCAGAGCATACATTTGTTGCTCTCCTTTTAGCTGTACTGGTTCCCAGCTACAGTGACACAAAAACCTTACATTAGGACAGGACATATTTTTCAGGAAAAGCATAAGGCTTCTCAGTTCAGAAACCGCAGGGTACCTGCTAATTGTGGGGCAGGAGTGGTGGTGGCTGTGATGCTTTCACACCTTCCCACGACACTGGCTGCTGGCAGGCACATCACAGCACTGGCAGACAGAGCCAGTGCTGCTCTGTCCCCAACAAAACATGCTAATTGCCAGCCAGTGGATTTGATCCAGCTCTTGGCAGGTGTTTTGGGTGCATTTATGAACACAGCTTTTGCTCAGAAAAAGTAGAAAGATGGTGTTTCAGGATGGGGAGAAGGCAGAATTATTATGGACTATTCAGAGGCAAGAGATATAAACCACTGGCAGTGAAATATCCTCGTGTTAATGGAGGATGCCTGAGGCATTGCTGGGAGCTATGTGTAGTTTTGCTGAGCTGCAGACCAGAGTCTCACTCATCCTCTTGTTCATCTTCTCACAACCAAATTCTCCCTGGACATCTGTCATGAGTGACAGAGGTTCTGGAGGTAATGCGATTATACGAAGGTTAGGCTGAGGATATTAACTAACTACTCCAATTTTTTTGGCTTCACTGTAACATGCCAAAGCTGTTGCTGTTAGATTACCCTGTCCCCTAGTCAATTATATTAATATTGTCAAAAATAATGCCAAGACTGTATCATTTTTGTTCTTGCCAGCTGAAGAGACTATAATGGACATTGTATTTATGTGTTTTCCATATCTTCTGAAATAAACTAGTCTATCTTTTTAGACAAGCAGCTTTTCTTGGGGGTTTTTTGAGTATTATTTATTTTAAAAGTATGAAGTATATAACTAAGGAAAGCCAGAAATATTTCACAGCTAACAAAAAATAGGAAGATGGATAATTTATTTCTACTCTTGGCTTCCAAATAATATTTTTTTTACAGTTTTAAAGACGTTCTTCATTTTGTAATCTGAAGAAACAGTCCAAGGCATAAGCAGAAGATTAGCTGAATATTACATTGATAATGAACATGTTACATGAGTTCCTACTCTGAAAGCAAAGCAGGCAAAAGATTACCACAATGAGAAGAGAAAACTACTCAGTCTGATACTAAATATGCATTGGTACCAGAATCTGAAACGAGTGAAAGAGACCAAAGATCCTCCAGTCAGTTTCCCTGCAAGTGTGAGATTATCCACTCTATACTTTTGCCAGTGCTAGAGACTTTTCACTTTTAAGGGTCTTTTTACTTCTCTTTTTCACAGCCTAATAAAAGTGAGGGCTTTTCTTGCAATAGCCATTTTAAGTGTTTTATTTATAGTGTCACTCCATAAGTGTTAATTACAAAATGAACAAGAAAACCTTTCTCTTGGATATCTATAGCCATATCAAAAGGTATGCTAATGGTATCCCATTCCCTGATTTTCCTCCACTTTGTGTATCATCTTAGTCATGGCTTAATCTAACAGTAGTTTATGTATTTATGTTTATGCCTCAGTCCACACAATCTTTTAATCAGTTTTGTTGCTCTTCCAAATTCCCTTCAGACTGGCAGCATTTTTCTTGCTAAGTGATTGTTGTCCAGAATTCACTTGAGTTTTCCAGAAGGATTTACAGAAGTTCCTTAGGAAAAAGGATGCCTTTAAGCAGAGAGTCCAAAGTAGTATTCAGAATAATCCCATCACTATAGCAATGAAGTGTTCATCACTACATCTTCCACTCCATGGTTTGGGGTTTTTTTCAATATTACCACTTTCTGTGTTTCCCCTGCACATTGAGACGTATGTCTCAAATTATTATTACCTACAGTGCAATCAGTCATATTTTCCTAAGACAAATCTCATATTATTTCCATATCATGTCAATGTTTTCAGGGTCTATCTGGTTCTTTCATTATTTCTCTGTTTTGGCAGTTTGCTTTTCTAAGAATAATAGTAGTAGATGAGGGGTTTGTACCATCTCTGAGAGCTTTGCAGGAGTGCAGTGACTCAGAAAGCAAGGAAATGTTCACACCATCCTGGATAATCTGACCAGCTATTTAACAGAATTGCTATATGGTTGTCTGTTTCTGCTTATGGGAATAGGAACTTCTGGAGCAACGTAAACATGCAGGGATTGTGGTTTGTCCTGCTGACTTTCAGGGAAATGTTCTTGCACCTCTCCCTCCACGTGCTTACAAGCCCCTGTAAAGGGCATTGGTGTTCTCTTCTTTACTCCTGTCATGATCCTTGCTAAAGATAAAAAGTGGGGACCCATCTCTGAACCCACTGAAAGCTGAACCATCCGTGTGACAAGGAATATGCAAACTGGATAACATTCACCATGACAGATTTTGTGGAAAAATCATGCTTTGGTTGGGGAGCTACCAGCCAGCACATCATATATGCCAGATTCCAAACCAAGTTCCTAAAGATGTCAATCATGCAGAGATGTTTTCTGACAGAAGAACACAGTGACTAGGAGAAATTCTACATTTGTCTCAAAAGTGTGATTGACAGAATACCAAAACACAACTTACACTTTGTGATGGGTGACATTAATGCCAATGTCGATGCGACAACTAAAGAATGGAATGAGCCAGCAGGAAAGTCTGGCAGAGGGACGTGTCAACCCAAATCCAAGGGACCTTGACGCTGTGTTTTATGTCTTACTGTGTTCTCATAAGTAACCCCTTCCTTCTAAAATGCAAATATACAATGAACACGGAATTTGCCAGACAGCAAGAAAATCCCAGGATATTGCAAACCTCTGTTCTTTTTATCTTTCAAACAGACCAACCACATCAATATCAATTTAAGGTCCAAACAAACTATGCAAGATGCAGTGACTTACGAAGCATTCAAAACCAAAACAAGTGCACTTGAAACCCATCAGTCAAATAAAAATGCCCTATGGAGAAAACAATGATCTGCTTTTCTAGGCAACCTGCTACTAGTCACAGAAGAGCTCAAGAAAGAAGTAAAATCAAATATACAGAACAGAACTTGCTGGATTTGGCAGTTTATTGGAATAGAGATTTATAGAACAAAACCAGGTCAACCTGGTTGCAAGAGGTAATGATCTGCTGTGGCATTAGAGAAGAAACTAGGCATCTTTGAAAAGCACTGTCTGTTTTAAATTACTGGCCTTTGAAAAAAAAGGAAGGAAGGAAGGAAGGAAGGAAGGAAGGAAGGAAGGAAGGAAG
>NW_024580667.1:21851392-21996306 GCF_017639235.1 Corvus kubaryi | reverse complement strand
GGAAGGAAGGAAGGAAGGAAGGAAGGAAGGAAGGAAGGAAGGAAGGAGGAAAAAAAAAAGAAAAGAAAAGGAAAAAGAAGCAAGCTCTGCAATAGCAGAGAGGCACTGGAATGGTTTACAGTGTAGTGGAGTTAGTCTGTATTCAGACAGACAGCTCTCCCCGATGTACTTGCATTCGTTCTTGCTCAGCTCAGTGTTATACATCCAGCAAAGAAAAATATGTGCCAATGGTAAGTGAATGTTACCTGCAATCTGAGCTAGCTAGTTCACTGCAATCTGAACTAGCTGAAAGAACCATATATGCCTTTTCAAAGAACAGATGAGGTTTCACCTGTCTGACCCAAGGACCTTTACCAGCTGCTGGCCTAAGCAAAAAGGTGTAAGCAACTCATTCTAGCACATCCAGACATGGAGGTAATGCCTCGAGTTCACAGCCAAAAGGCTGTCTGTCTTTTAATGTACTATACAGGTCTTCTTTTGCCTTATATTATACAAGCTTCAATAGAAATATTTAATTCTATCACATCAGCTTACTGTGGAATGTTATGTAAAAATTTAATGTTGATGTGTCTAAAACAAAGAAGTACATTAGTTCTCACATGACTGGATACCTCATACTTGTTCAACTAGTTGTACAAGCTGCTGAAGGGCTATGGATGAAGAAATGTCTGTTACAGATGCCAGCTGGCAGGGCATCGAGTACCTAGTGACTGTCTCAACTTTCAGCAACATGAAAAGCAATCAGACAGCTCTCTAAACAGTGCTTTTGGATCTATTTTCCTTAAACATTTCCAAAATGAAATTTTTTCCCTTCATAATTATTTCAAATTATTATTCCTTTGGGCAGAACAAAGCAGACATTTAAAGCCTGAGCTGGTATTACCGCAGGCCTGGGCCCTAGGGTATATCACTGTGTCCCGCAGCCGTAGGGAGGAGGAGGAGAGAAGATCCAGCAGGCAGGAATTGTGCAGCAAGATTCATTTATTTAATTATTTTACAAAATGTTTTATAGACTTTTTTCTTCATAGTCTAATTGGACAAGGATCAGCCACCCCTTGGGGTGATTGGCTAAAATCCTAAAAAAATTGTCAAAATAGTTTTCTACTGTACCCTAAATAAGACTTTCCAAGGTTGCAGGTGGTTTGGTTGTTTACATAACTCTGCTACCTCTTCTGCGTGAGAGAAAAGTCTCTCACGGGCTTAGAAAATAGCAAGAAAATCCTTGCTAGCAGCATTTTTGTATCTACAAACTGCAAATGTTTTCCTCCCATAGAATACAATCTCTGTGTGTGCATGCATGCAGGCATGTTCAACTATTTTTGTACAATTATCACTGCCTGCCCAAAGACTTTTTAAACTTTGGCCGGTTTCAAATTTGGTAGAGATTACAGATGTCAGAGCTACCTTGTATGGAAACAGAAATAAAGAATGACTCCTACTCTCTGTAAAGTCTCCTATGTGAGCTCAGCAATTAATGGACACTAAGCAATTTGCTCCTCAGTTAAGAGTTCTGTTCTGGGTAGATTTTCATGTTTTTTATAAGGCACAGACCACAAATCTCAAACTTCTGTACATTTTGAGTATTTGCAACATCTCTCCTGTTTGGATTCTCTGGTGTTTATAACGAATGTTTGTAAACTGCATGTATTAGTATAATTAATTTAAAAAGTAAATTATCAAGGAAACAGATACATGGGAAAGAAATGCTCCAGTTTTCAAGGAACAATTTCTTTCTATTAGACAACATTACTTTTCAACTAAAACTACTTAAAAGTATAGTAAGAGAAGATGTTGAAACTGAAAAATGGTTACAGGCTAGCACAGCATTCTCAGTTGGAAAGTCATACCATGCAGACCTCCCTAATCTCAGACACTGTTTTGAACTTTGTTAGGAAAATGCCCCTTAAGCATTCAAGCCCCTCCCTCTTATGTCCCTCTTTATCTTCACATAAAGATTTCTTCTCTGGTATTAATAAAAAGGTCTCCTGTGAAAATATTTCTCCTGCAAAAATTCTGGTCTGTGTTCAGGCATTAATAGGATTAATATTACCCAGTCTGAGCTACTCCACTGGAGAGCCAGCACCAGGAGTTCAGTCAGCAGAGTCTGAAGTCTCTGTCATAAGAGAAGAGTTCGAGCAACTCCCAGAAAAAGGTTCCCGTGTGTCTGCATTGACTCACGAGTCCAATTCAACTACAACAAAACTTAAATTTCTTAATTAAGTTCAGTTAGTCATGGCAAGATGACAAAACGTTATTGATATTCACTTCTTAAGAATCTACCCTGGGTTCCACCTCTGGTTTTAAGCATCTTAACTTCCAGTGCAATCCAAACCATGGTCTCCTGACTGCCTGTGCATAAGTTTATCTGGCTCTTGGGCTTGCTTTCAGCTTTTTCCCTCAACAAACAATTGGGGGCATTATGGAAAAGGTGACACCTTGTGTCATGGTCTGAACCTGACAAGATGGTAAGGATTCAGACTGCAGCCCAGGCTAGGTTCCCTGCTCCAAAGCAAAGCATGCAGGCATCAGGATGGTATGAATGCAGACGTCCCCCTAAAGAAGCATCCTCTCCCACATAGTGTAGATGCAGTCAGTTTCAAGAAGCAGTGTGTCATGCAACATGAAGAAGGCTGTCAGGAATTAGCTTTATGTCTCATTCATTTCAGTCCTGAATTATTTTTCACAGTTGTTATTTACAGTCTAAGCCTGTAAAATTTGAGCCAGCAATATAATTATGAAATAAAGATTAATTATAGAAAATTTCAAGAGGAAAAAGCATCTTTCTTTTTTTTCTTCAGAGGAAATTGCTAAAAGCAACGATCTCAAATCCCATCTTTTCACAAGCTATTATAAGGGAGAAGGCTCCAAGCTGCAGTGGCCTTACTCATGCACAGACCGTAGGATTTACATTAGCTAATATGTTTTCCTTTATTGACTATGCTTACAGAAGGGGCAGCTGTCAGTTCTGAATTGGTTTCCCTCAGACTTTTTCAGTGTTCAGAGAAATCACTGCAGTCTCAGATGTGGGCTAACTCAGAGAAATTTAAATTTACAGGGAAAACCCATCTGCCATCAACTGGGTGGAAAGGTTGGAGAGTCTATTATGGCATACACTGCTGAGGCAGGTGGAAGACCTCCCAGAACCAATCATCTCTCTCCTCCCAGAACTCAAAAAGCAATGCCACGTGCAGCCTGCCCAGTTGTGTGCACGGCAGCAGCTACACAGATTCCCCTGATTTCCTCACGCAGCTCCTGCTGCTTCTGAGCATGTTTCGTTTCAGGGCCAAATCCCAGAATGGACTATGTGACAAACGTGCAGAAATTATTTAACAATGAAAATCCTCAGCCTTAACAGGGAAGTCAGAGAGGACAGACTGAGCTCAACTGATACCTTGAAAAGAGTTTGTTTGCTCCTTTCAATATATTACTATAAGCACAAAACCAGAGGGCATTCATAGAAACTTAGTCTGTACAATTCTAAATTACAAATTACTTTATGAGCAATTATGCTTTAGAAAAGGCTTTCAAAAAGACATTGAGGTTTTCAATGTGTGTGTACTACAATTTCCCTGAATATTGGAAAGCTGGCAGTGTTGACATTAATCTGCACAGTGTGAACTTACAGGCTCAGTCCATTGCAACAGGAAGGGGAAAGGAGGGTAAATCATTGAATATCTTGTTTTAATCTCTTACAACATGAGTGCTTAAAATTTAATCCTATCATATCAGCACTTAAAAAGAGCATTTCCATAACTGAAGGAGATCTGATGATATCTGTGATAGCAATGCTCTAAAAATTGAAGAACCAGAATAGCCTCTAACAGGCAGATATTGAACTGACATCTTACCCTACCTTCAGGATTTTGTGGACCCTAAAGTACTGACATACGACACAAGGTAAAAAAAAAAGTAGACTCTTTTGGATTATTACATGCACATTTTGAAAACTGAGTAAATAAAAAATGGTTTGGGGGAACTTGTTTATATGGAAGATCTGTATTATAGGAGACACCTGCCTTCATGGTTACCCTGCACTAAAGCTAAGTGTGTAAACTAATCACTTCCTATTTATTAATTTATGTGTTGCACTTATCTTTGTCCTAAATCTACTCACTCTAAAGTCAGTATTTAAATTTCTACTCACTTCAAAGAAAGAAGAATTAAAGTAATAATGAGGACTTTGGCAAATACATGAAAACTATAAGGTATCTGTTGGTGGTAACTATCTAAAGCAGACACAGAAAGAAAAGGGTCATGGAAACACAGAAGAGAAGCTATAAAATTAAATATTTGCTTCTTTCCTATCACTTCAATTCCCTATGACTGCACAAATGTAAAATGCAATTTTGATTCAGTATAAAATAATAAGCAATAGAGGAAAGTGTTGACGTGTCAGACTCTCAGCTGGTTTAAACCAGCAGAGCAATCTATATCAGCTGAGAGCCCAAACCCATGAGATTGTTAAATGATTGTTAATTATTACAAGAAAATAGCTCCTTTCATGGAGTTTTCCCTATTCACCCCCAAGAAAATTCACATAATGGTTAATTCCATGCTGTCAATTTCAGAGAATTTTTAGACTTTAATGCAACACCAGAATAAGAGAATGATCTTTTAGCATTTTATTTATTAATAAATTTATTTATTTATAAGGAGTGGAAAGAAGACAAAATAGCTTCTTTGCACATGTAAAGATAAATGATGAGAAAAGCATTTTTGAATGCATAAAGACAAATTATTGAGCGGCTGCAGATGATGCCTCTGTAATGATATAAAAAGAGAACCTAGTTACAAATGGTCTGTAAAACTAAATCTCCAAATGAGATAAAACAAGAAAATAGTTAAAATGCATAGAGAAGTTAAAGGTATATAAAGGAAAACCTACAGGACTTTTACTAAATCAGAAAATTAGTATTAATTAGCCAAAACAAGTAATGAAGAGTACTGACATTTCAGTCTGCTGATACAACATTTGTATAGTATTAGTTTAGTTTAGAATCTTTATATAGAATGTAACAGCAGTAGTTAATATGTTATAAACACTCATATAATTCAGACACATTGGTGTGTTTCTCATTTCAATCAGAGCTGATCTTAATGGTAATGATCCTGAAGAAGAAAACAGCCAAAGTTTCCACAGGTGATGTTGCATATAAGCAGCAATAATGTATGGATCAATCAAGAACTGGGAACCAGAAGAGTTAAAAGAACTTGATTAGAGTTTCATAGTTAACATGTCACTGAAATTTATGCTAGAAGTCATTAAATGTGTCATAATACAGACACACATGTACTTAAAGAATGGTTATGAGACCAAAGGGGAAAAGAACGTAAGGGTGAGTAACAGTTTGTTTTAAAGGGAGCCTGCTCTGCCACAACATCTAGTTCTGTATTAGAACTTGCTTTAACCAGGAGGAGAAATGTACACCAGAGGAATGAAATTTGTTGATGATACACACTAGGAAGGGGCATAATAAAAATAAAAAAAAGAAGGAAAAAAGTCAAGATGACCCTTAACAGACTGTGACTAAAGGAAGCTAAATGCCTTATGCAATTAATGTAGAGAAGGACAGTGGTTAACAGTAACATAAAATGTTACTATTTCAGTTCAGAGGGTAACAATAACATCATAGATGAAGTTATTCCAGCTCTTGCATGAGGGATTTATGAATGAAGCTGCATTTGCAGTACTATGAGGAGTTCTCTGTGCTTTATAAAAATAGCAGAGGCAAAGGGGACTGGACAATACAAACTTAATTATTCATAAAGGTCAGAGAACAAAACAAAATTGCCTGCAGTCTTTGCAGAGGTGAAAGAAAATGGATCTTACCGAGGAATTTGTGGTCTGGAAAACTGTAGTGGTAACAGGAGAAATTGCACTACTAATTGGTCTACTAATAAATAGAAGAATAAAAAACATGGTTGGAAACAATCAAAATGAAACTTAAAAAAAAAATCAGAGTGGAGTGTAGTTAGTAAATGGAATATGTTGTCCAAGTTGACAGCTGAAGCAATAGGAATTGAGATTTCTTTCCTGTCTAACTTTAGGTAGCTAATATGTTTTGAAGGACTGAATTCTAGGTGGACTACCTCATACCCTAAATATTCCTTTCTCTCACCATTAAATAAATATGGAGCCCACATATATGAATGCATGTAACTCAGGAAAATTTGTCAGTTGCCTAAATTTAATCATAAATGTGGGTTTGAAGAAGTATTTAACTACTGGGGCCAGGATTTCAATGTTAGGCAAGTGTCTGTCATAAGAGTCATGATCCTGAAGTCACAGACTGAGCTGACCCTTGGCTTTGGAAGAACCTGAATTCTGCTGATATCATCTTTAAAACTTCAAATTTCCCTTTAATTGTGCCACATGTACTTGGGTTATATAAAACTGCATATCATGACCATGCTTAACTGCAACTGGAGTCCAGGAACAAAATCTGAGATGCATTTACAAGATCATACTCCCTACTGAATGTAGTTACACCCATTTCTTTCTTCTAAAACATGGTCATTTTCCTCTTTTTACTTCACAGCTGTCCAGCTAGAAAACCTACACATATGGAAGATGGAGGGCTAGTGCTCTCTTCCTTCATGAGAGAATGCAGATTAACACCTCCCACATGTCCTAACCATACACTTATAAGCTCTCATCCTGAGGAAGTTCATCACTGTTCAGGAAGGGGCCCCAGAAGGATTTAAAATATCCACGTTCTTTAGAGGTAGGATTAAGAGTTCTTCCAGTCTCTAGAAATTATATATATTATTCAAAGTCACTTCCATTTAACCTAGGAGGGAAAGGCCTAGGAGAATCAATCAGAACTCAAATTCTCTTCTGCTCAGGTGGTGGCTAGACAGCAGTCCTTCTCCCTTTTAGTCCCTTCTAGTTAATTTTTCATTCCTTTGTTAATAAAGTCACAAACAAAGCCTGAGTGATGGTAACTGTCCTATGTACCCATGCTTAGAATAAATCTTCATGAGGAGATTCAAATTCACCAAAAAAAGGCCTAATTTCCTCATCAATTTTCAAAGTCATCTAATAATGATATAAAAATTTTATCACAGTGGCTCTGCCATCCAGGTTTAAAAGGCAAAAAATGAACCTGTAAGGAAATGAGTCTGGAAGCCTACCTTTAGCAGGAGTGGACTGTGAATGCCCAGGGAATGGAAGGGTTAGCCTGTGTGTCACCTTGAGCAACACTTTGTAAAATGAGAGATTTACCTCATCTGCAGTGTTTTCATACTGGCTCTATGCTGACCTCAGGTAGCTTGCTCATGTCTCTCCTGAGCTATCAAACAGTCCCTGGTGGAGGCCCAAATAACCCAGCTCAATATAGTAGATCTGAGAGGTCTTGCAGATCCAAGACCTCCTGAACTCTCTTTATAGATTTATCTCTGAGCCCATCAGAGGATGTCTGTTTATACGAGCCCATGCACGTGTGTGTATCTGTACTTCTGTAAGCTGAGGGCATGTGTGCATTCTCACCTTTCATCTAGTGTCTGCTTCATTTCTTCTGTTTTTAGTTTGAAAGCCTAAGGATTACTGGAGTGGTGTTTCTTCAGTTCTTTTTGTCATCATTTCAGCCTACAGCCTGGACATATGGGAACAGCTGCTCCTTTTTCACGGGCTAGGAAGGACCATATGCTTGATATCAACACATCCCTAGCATAACAGGTGGCAAATGTATTTTTGTTGCTAATAAATTCCCACTTAGGTTTTAAATTGCCTGAGCTCCAACTCTCTTTATAGCAATAATACATGAGAATTCCAACCTCTACTTTCTGGAAATCAAAACAGCATGAACAGGTTCCATTTGTGTTTGCTGATTTTATCGATATAATGTTTTCTGCTGGTGCCTGTATCATTATATGAGTTTCTAACATTCAAGGTTATGACTGGTTTTCATAGATTTGTCACTTATTTTCAGATGACTCTGTATTTACACCATTATAAGATAATTACAGTATCACAATACAATAATATGCACCATAAGCACAGGATGCTCAAATGGATTAGCTTCTTAATCAATTCAGTAAAATGCTGACAATGGAAAGGGGTAATATTTTAATGTCTACAGGCCAGAATCATGAGACCATGTAAGCATGTGCTCCCACCAAAATCAGTGGGATCAAAGTCCCTTCTATAACTTTGTTAATAAAAACTTAAATTCCACTGAGCTTTTATCTTGGGACTGATTTTTTAAAAGCCCTGAAACTTAGGGTGCAACAGTTTGGCATTTTTTCCCAGATACTCTCTTTTCATGAGCTACACAGAGATTGAAAAGCTCTTCAAATTATAGATCATAGCAACAACAAATGAAGGGAGAAACCAACCAACCAACATTATTGCCAAAATATATTCAAACTGGTTGATTTTACATTTGCAAAAGCTGTTTCTTTAGAAGATACTGTTGAATTGAGCCTTCAAGTCAAATAATTAACTTTTACATGGAAGAGTATGAAAAGTGCTGATTTATCAATTTTCAAGTGGAATTATTTTACTTCCTCTTTCTTTTAACAGCTTCAGAATTTTCCTCCTTTTTGTAGCCTTCATAATAGGTAGCAGAATTTGGTATGGTTTTTTCATATATTTGCACTTTACGGGTTTTTATTACTGTGTCTGTTTTCTAAGCATTGCTACCTCGAGGCAGAAAGTGTTGCCTCTATGATTGTCAGCAAGGTTATAATATACATAGACTTCATCACAGTCTGTGAAAACAACTGATAAAGTGTATCTTAACACATGCTTTAATTCTGTAAATGCTCTATATAAAAATTTTGAAGTCTGGATGCCAGCCTTCACATGAGAGACACACATGAGCCACATGAGTGGCTGAACTAAGGAGCCATGTAGATGAAAATGTTTATATAAAGAGGGAGATTCTTGCAGTGCTTTTGAGAGGGAAAGAAGTATGTGACCCCATAAGAGTTTAGGTCCAGGAATCTGAATCTGTGAGGATTACTGCACACAGCTCACCCCACATGATCCCCCTCCTGCAGATAGAGGTTTGCCTGCAGGGAATCCCCGTGTCAAGCCTTTCCTCTCCTCGCAGGCACCGATATGCTTCCCTCAGGGAAGTACCTTTTGCTTCGGCACATAGGGATGTAAAACCAAAAATCCAGTGCTTTGCTGTTGTGGTAAAACACCAACCACCAGTGTACCTGTCATGAAAATTTGGGTGCCCTCTTTCATCTGAAGGTAACGAGGAGCATTCATTTTGCAGTTTGAAAGCCTGGAGCATAAAGAGGCAGTTTGGGGTCAATGAGTGACAGCAGCTGATCAGAGCATAAATATCAGAATACCAGGAAAGTGTTGACAATAAAATCTATTGCTTTTTATCATACATTATTATTATTACTTATTCCAATGTATTAGACATCAAAAACCAGGTAATTGTGTTTTGAATTTTTCTTGATTATACTCAGGTGACACTTGAAGTTTATGTCATCTGCTTTTCTTTAGCAATCTTGCTGCCTCTTGAAATTCATTAGTACCACACAAGTCTACTTCGGACTATCATTTGAGACCTATGTTCTAGCAGAAAAAAATGTTCTAAAGCTTTTAAACATACTATTTTCTTGTTGGGCTGCCACTGAACAGGTCAAAGAAGAGAGGTGCTCAAACCTTTGAACTTGATGCCTGAATTTAAATTTAGTTTAATTTTAGTCTGCTGCAAGCAGTAAATTAAAAACAAGTTTCCAGGGGTTTTGAGAATGTCAAGATGGTTTGTTCCATTGTGGGGAAAAGTGTTTTTAAACTAGTATTGTCAGTATACTGGTATTTAAACCAGTACGCAAGATTTTTTCAATACAAAACCACTGAGAACTTCCCCTTAGGATCAAGGTCTCATCATGTTGAGTACAATAAAGGCATTTCTGAGAATATGATGGTCATAAGAATTTAATGTCTAAAGATACAGGTAATACAAAGGCTGAGGAATAAAGTTGATTTAGTATGGTTTCTGTGTATGATCACACTTGTAAAAGTATATACACAGGAGCAGGAATCATTATATGATTATTTATCTCATAACAAAATGACATCATGGTACCTGCTGGTCCTGAAGAAAGACAGAAAATATGTGCAAGAAATGGGAAGAATTCCACATATAAAAGAGGAAATAAGCTTTGTATAAATGAGATGACAAACAAGAGGACACAGAATGGAAAGCATAGTAAAACCAAATAAAAGATAATGAGAACAGTATATGAATACATAAATACACACACCTTTTTAATAGATATACACTCATAGATACACACTTGAAAATGTATAATAGACGATTACAGGAGTTGCTAATATATTACAGATGCTGAAAATCTCCAACAGTGCAGTCACAGACCACAGACTGAGGCAGACATTTACTACACTTCAATCTGGATCCAAAGCTACATGAAGCATGACTGGAGGGGATCTTATCAATTAGTACCTGAAGGAGGGTATCAAAAGGATGGAGACAGGCTTTTCTCAGTGGTGCCAAGGAATAGGACAAGAGGCAATGGGAAGTAACGGATGCACGGGAAATTCTACCTGAACATGAGAAGGAACGTCTTCACTCTGAGGGTAACCAAGCACTGGAACAGGTTGCCCAGAGAGGCTGTGAAGTCTCCCTCACTGGAGATGTTCAAAAACTGTCTGGGCACAATCCTGGGTAACTTTCCTTAAGAGCCCTTGCTTGAGCAGGGGGGCTGGACTTGATGACTTCCAGTGTCCCCTTCCAACCTTAGACATCCTGGGATTCTGTGATTCGGTAGGGTCAGCGGTCATCATTTTACCTCCTTCAGTGGACTTTCAGTTCTTTGCTTTGTGCCTAGGCATGATATGGTAATAGCTGCCTTTAGCAGAGTCCCTATGAGCAGGTATTACCACTGCCGTGTTTGTTGGTTCACTGGTCTTTACCTGTGCAAAGCACTCATTCAACAGCACATGTGTCAGAAATGGCCAGTCGTTTTCGTGGAGCACTGCTGTAGGATATACAACACATCTGCTTCAGCAGTACTTGAGCAGTAGTGGAGATCCAATGCTGGAGCTGTGTTTTTTCCCGTGAAACCATGGATGCTGTCTATTCTGCCATCAGTGGTTAAGTTTCAACATAAAACCCTTTATCTTTAATTTGAGTTACACTGACTATATTTGCTAGTTTAAGGCAAGCTATTGATTGACATGTGGATATGGAAAAAACATATTTGGAGATGGAAAAACGATAGCGGAATACCCATGACAGAAGAAACATTATTCTTAACAAGACAGCACTTACAGAACAATGTCAAAAAAGACAGAGGCAGAAAACTAAACAGTTTTCTAAAACTACATCAGTGTTGAAAAAGAGATCAAACTTCACATGAACCACGAAACTTTAAAATGAAGTAAAGATTCAGTGTTCAGCAATGTCATCTTTAAAGAGATATGCCAAATAGTTTGGGATGAATTCAAATATTTCCTCAAATGGAGACAAGTGCAATTGGTTTTGGAGAAGCTTGGCAGAGTAGGAGGATATCTCCAGAGAAAAGATAGATTTAAGACACATTGCTGATGAGGGTGGAACTTGGTAGAAAATACCTCCTAAGCAAAAAAAGAGCAGATAAATTATATTTTGCACAATAAAGTCATTGAAATAAAGTCCAATACTGGGAGTAGTAGCATAGAAAGACCACCATCCTTGCTCTTTTCTGTATTTTGGACTTTAAATGCCATCTGTCTTTGTTGCATGCAATTTAAGTCATAATCATGAAGCAGTGGTGAAGATTTAAACCCACAATAATTCTCTCAGGGTTTTATTCTCATATGACATTTGACACTCTGCTGGTGTGTGCCTAACTGTGGATATACTTGATGTTACCAAGTAAAAAAAAAAAACACACGGAAGATAATAAAGATTGCAAAACAAACAAACAAACAAAACCCAAGGAAAAAAACCCACAAAGGTTGCTTCAGGCTGATCCACCTTACATTCAGGTTAAAGCTTCAGGAAACAACTCTTGAGAAAAAAATAATTACCTTCTTTGTCACTCATATTGCCAAAAAACTACTAGAAGGAGATTGTCAATATTAACAACTCTTCCATCAGTTTTGTCCATACCTTGCTTGTTGTAAGACCTCAGGGCTTCTGGAGCTTATTCCATGTGGGCAGATCACATGACAAGTAGAGGCGGACCTTTATCAGGGCTCCATTAGAGTGACCTTTCCCTGCTCCTCATTTTTTCACAGTATTGAAACAGCAAATTATGACTATAAAGCTGTAACTTATGAAAACATCTCTCCAACACAGCACATCAAGGACTTGTACATCTCTCTGTTGATGAGTCACAGGCACTTCTACTCCCATGCTGCTTCAATTAAAGTATATATTAACAAACACATATACTTGAGTGCAAAGATCTTGCTTGATTTTGAGGTATTTGCCTGTTTAGTCTAAAAATGCAGAAGTGATCAATGGTTGCCACCTGAAAAGTGTCTGTATAGTACATTGATGATACAATTGCCTTCATTCATAGAGTGATTTAAGCAGATCTAACAAATTAAATAGCTCTGCTACAGTCTGAACCTTAAAATTGGCATTTCACTTAATTTTTCCATCAATAAAATCTATTACCAATTTCTACCCAATACTTGAAAGTCTATAATTAGCAGGAAGTAATGCAGACACTAACAGATTAAAATGAAATTTAAATTGTTCCATAATATTATCCAGTACAATTCTATGCTAAGTCTTCTTCTATCTGCAAATACAGAGAGGTGTTTTGCACATTATTTTGGTGGAAAAATTTATTCACCACCTATACAGAGAAAAGACAGTAGGGAAACCTATTTTTTCCTATCAGTCTATCATGATGTGGGGCAATGCTGTATCCCAGGAGAGAGGAGAGGGAGCAAGGTTTGCATTTACTGTCTGGGAAGGGGCAGCTAATAGATGTGTCTGCTCAGCCAAAAGCACTGCCAGCTGGAGTTGCTGTCCTCTGCTCCCCTCCTAGAAAGCAAAGTCCTGCACTGGCCTGAAGCACTGCTGTCAGAGGTCAGGGCTGCCAGTTGCATGAGTTTGCCACCCAAGAACAGGGGGAGAAGTGAAAATTTCTGGTGCAGCCTGGGGAGCAACACTAGTCCTCCTACAAAACCAATGCTTTCCTGGGGATGGCATGGGCTTGTTGGGTCAGCAATTTCTGTGGATAAATGTGGGCCTCAAGCCCAACACAATCACAGGGAGTAAGTACAAACTCAGGTTCTTCAATGTAGGTGCCTTAAAACAAAAGTTAAATCTCACACAATTTTCTGAGATGTTCTTGACTGGAAGTCTAAAAAGACCCAACAGAAGCATAATATAATTTTGCTCACGATTATATTTTGTGGTGAAAAAACACAATAATTGGATCAATCTGATGTTAAAATGTACCAGTTGGCACTTAAAGATGTTTAACTACTTGAAAAAATGGAACAGCTGCTCCTTAATAGGAGAACTGTATCCAGCAAACCTTGACATCACAGGCTTTTGTGAAGTTTGATGCACTGGCAATACCACTTCAATGTTTCTGAAAGGATTTTAATACCTTGTATGTTGAAACAGAAGAGATTGTGAGTATCACAGTGGCATTTCTTGTAGACATAAATATGCCACTATTTTTGATGTCATACACTCTTTTCACAGACAAATTTAGTCATGCAGCCCTGATGAACCCAACAACATTTGAAGGCTATAATGAAATTGAAGAGTGAAGAATTCCTTCCTTAAGTGAAGGAATTTATGGACTAATTGCTAAACCAAGATTCTTTTGTTCCTTTTTCTGAGGAACAAAAGAATTCAATGCTGAGTGAAAATAAAGGACAAGTATCAAATTATTAAGAGCTGACATAGATTATAGGTGATCGATAAATGAAAGCATTTATTACACAATGGTTGACTGATGATGTGTCTGAATGATGTTGTCCTTCATAGGCTTCAGTAGTTGCATTTATCAACTCATACTCCAGTTGGTGAAAATAAAAAGTTACGATTTAGCTGGCTTCAAGCTGACGCTTTCCTGTATTTGTTACATAGGCCCCATTGGTAATCAAAATCTCTCACAGTAGGTAAGATTTTGAATAAACTCAGTAAGGTCCTAGTTCCACCACTTCTGTGAATTTTCATAAAGCTGGGTTATACTTGCCAGAAAAAAAAGTAAGAAAAAGTGAATTTCAAAGTCAAGTCCTCTTTGCTGGAAATTACTTCTACAAAGTACTGACAAATGTGTCACACAAATATGTTCTACAAAACAGTGCATTGCCCTCATTATGTGCCTGATCAATCACAAATAACTAAAGTAAATCAAGTTGTGTACACTCATAGAAAATGGTACATAGAGTTTAAAAAGGCACCCCAAACTAATCAAATACTTTGAATAATGAACAGATTAGACAAAATCATGGTCTGCTCGTGCATATGCCACAATCAGACAGAGAAGCTATACTCATTGGATGCATTATTCATTGGAAATTATTTACTCTACCTATCGGTGGGGAAGCTTGCAAACACTACTGCTCTATCTGTTATCATCTAACAGCCTGAAGAAGGAGATCTGATTGCCTTTATCAGTACATAGCATCTTGCCATTTAGATGAGGATTCTATTTATTTATGTTGCCTGAGAAAAAATATTGTCCATCAAATGCTCAAACGTGTTAGGGACAAACCAGGATGGCTGCTGAAAAGACAATTCATGCATCTTCAATCTACCAGTATTCTTTGCAGAAGTCAGGAAATGATGAATAAGGAACCAAAAATATGGTGGTTTTGGTCTGTCAGTGACATTTATAGTAATGCTTTTTTCAAAAGGGGTAATGAAAACAAACACAGAATTGGAAAAAAAAAATAGGTAATGCGCTCTGATGTAGAAAAAGGACAAATAACAAAACCCAGTATTTCAGTTTCAAAATATAAATGAGTTAAGTCTGTGTAGGGTAAAATAATGATCTAGAAGGGAATACAGGGTAAATTGATAATATTTGTATGTGAATCAAAATTTTTAAAAATTTAGATCCAGTGTGGATTGATAGAGAATCTGGGAAATTATGTGACTATATAATAGAGTAACAGATGACAAAGCTGTTCTTCCACCAGATATATTTTAAATTTTATTTGATGAATAAGAAAACACATTCATTTTTCTGTGTTGACTGCACTCTGTTATAAGAACATTTAAATAAGAACATTTACACGTAGCAGAAATGCTGACTTAGCTTTTATGCATGCTACGGAGTTACTAATGAACTTCAAGTGAACTGAAGTTCTTGATCATCTCAGAGCAGCAATGGACCTGGCCCTTATTCAGAATGCTGTAAGAAGAGGACAACCAATAATATTAAAAAGCCCCATCAACTATGTTTAAAATTTTCTCACAAAGATAACTGCTGATAAATTTTAGGAAGCCAGAGTGCCTAGTAGATAAACACAGGATAAGACATCAACTTTAGATGAATAATAAAAATCTCCCTCATTTTTATAGCCTACTTTTAATACACCTGCAAAGTTTTGATCATGTAATGATTCAGGCATCAAAACAACCAGTAACTTCAAGAGTATGAGCAAGGCACTCATATATGCAATTCCTAACCTGAAAAACCATGAAATTATATAACTGTTATCACTGTGGAACATATATATAATTTTATCTGCTTAATGATGGTGAGATATTAGAGAGTAATCTATTTTAGATACCATGACCTCCTTTGAAATGTCTATTAATGGAAGGAACATGACAAAATGTAAAGCAGTGTCAGACTGCAAAGGAACGGCAGCTTCTATATTTAAAAATTGTCATCTTAACCTCTTCTGAAAGGAAGAATGGACAGTGTCCAGCCAAGGGAGTGAATGGTAGCCTTCCTCCCTGTCTCCCTTCTCAAACAATGGCTTTGAAAATGTAGAAATGACAAATTACTGAAGCTTCCTCCCTTTCAGGACTGACCATCTTGATTTAACACCATTTAGTAGTGTACATATATTATTAACTCAGCATATTTCATTGACAGAGAGAGATGCTCTATTAGGATTTGAAGGTGAGGAACAATAATTCCTTACAGAACAATTTCACTCAGCACCGAACAAATATCGCAGTATAAATTTTAAGACACTCTTTTGGATGGTATCCCTTCAAATGAACCATAAATTATCTCTTCTAAATATGCCACATGCAAAAGGATGTTATGTGATTTATGCTTTCTATTTTGTCCTGTCACAAAAATGAAAACTATTTCAATATTAACATGAGTAGTCCAGTTCTCCTGGGCATTTTCATCAATGGTAATATTTACTTAGGAGTCAAAAGACAATTTTAAATTGTTACATTTGCTACTTAAACTTTAATAACCACTATTTCAAATTAAATGCAAATGAATTCATTATAACTAGCAAAGATAATACATGCAAAATAACCATTTTTGGTCATGTTCTTCTCATGTGTTCCTTAATGCTCCAAAAATAAAAAAGAACTATACCCAGCATATTGAAAGATTTCTAAAAATCAGGATATTGCTGTTGCTCTGTGAGTGCAAAATTCAGTTCTGCATCATCTTCAGTAGAAACCTGCCATTAACATAAACTTTAACAAAGCAACAGTACAGCAGTGGTATCAAAATGTGATGTAAAATGCTTTAGTTACCCCAATAGTGTAAGACGTTGTTAACAGCTTAAAAAAATGTTCTGAGAGAACACACAGAATACGCAGAATAGAGTTTAAAAATAGTTAATATTATTAGGTTGAGTTAGACAAACATTCATATGACATCTTTCTAAGCCTCTCTAACAAATACATGTAACCAGAAGTTTCATTACAGTTTTCAGAAATTGGAATAACGGGAAAATACAGTTTAGAGGAAACCTCAGGAGGCCTCTAGTCTACCCTCATCCTTAAAGAGGAGTCAGCTATGTGCTTGTGTCAAGTTGCTCGGGAATTTATCTTGCTGGGTCTTGAAAATGACCCACAATGGAGACTGTATAACCTCTCTGGGCAGCCTGTTCGAGGGTTTGACTGTCCTCCTGGTGAAAATAGAAAACTTTTACTGTTAGCACCATCAAGTCCAGCAAGACTTAGTTTTATGTTAAGATGCATTAGAGACCCATGAGGAGCTGGATTTTTCCACTGCTTTCACAGCTAGAGGTACTTCTTGCATGATGCTAAGTTGCCAAATATGTGCCTGGTCTCAAGCAGAGCTTTCCCTTTCTGCTTCTTCGACCTGCTCACACAGTGACGCCCACGGCTGGGGCACAGTGTGAAAGCTGTGTTAACTGAAATAAAATAGGTCATCAGACCAAAGTAAAGAATGGAGGAATTGATAAGGGAGAAAGCTCACTTAAGATGTTTAGAGGTGGTTATAGCAGCAAAAGGATTTCTTTTGCTAACAGAGCTTGCCCAAGTACTCAGCAGCTGCACCCTGAGAAGACTCTTTGGCCTCTGTATGTAGTTTTGCTGGTGCTGCTGGATGAGTTAGTCTTCCGTGGCATCAAGTCTGAGCAGTGTATACTTGAACTACCCTTTCTCAACTTAAAAATCAGCCTTGGATTGTACCCCAAGAAATGGGCAGAGAGTTATGTGGGCTTAAAGCTTCATCGCATCACTCACGGTAGGGAAAAACTTAATATAAAATTAGTCAGTGTTCTGCTACTATAAAGCTAAGCCCCCAGGGAATGAGATTTTTGCCCTTTTTCAATAAATTTTCACTAAGTGTATTCCTTTGAATGCTTGGAGAGCCAGCTATTGTAGTGGTTATATATTTTTCCATGAGAAATTTCTGCCTGCTTCAATTAAAAACTCCATTAAATTCCCAACGAGACCAAGAGCAGCCTCCTCTGCTAAGCTTCCCCAGCACAGAAATGCACAGGGCCAGGAGGGGTCTTTAGATTGCCAGCTGAGGAATGTCACCTCTGCCAAGTAGGACAGAGGGGTGACATTTTCTGTGCTTAATCACACTTGTGTCATCGTGGGACCACTATCACCACCCCCTCTTTTATGAGGCCATAATCCAGCTCCTTTTCCACTCAGGACAGGTGTTTCTGCATTGCAGAGCTGGGGCAGCTGGTGCTACTGCTCGGGTAAATGCACTTGGGAGCAAACACGAGGAAAGCAACACCTGCCTTTGGGCAGATTATGCTGGTGAGTTTCACCGGGAGGGGTCCCCCAGAACCTGTAATTCCTGGGCCATGGCTCGACCCCCTTGCAGCTCAGTTCTGGGTTGGTCTGGGAGGCAGGGGTTGAGGGGAGCTGGTGCGAGGGCGCGAAGTCGGGCAGGCACAAGGGCAGGCGCAAAGGCAAGCGCCACAAGGACAGAGCCCTCGTGCCTCCAGCTCACAGCCTGGGCGCCAGGGTGGGCACAGCAGGGATTTGTGCCAGGAGGGGAACGCTTTGCCTTGCCCCTGCAAAGAGCCCAGCAGAGCAGCTTCACTGAGCTGTTCATACCGTATACTAAATTTCCCTCTCTCTGTTGCTCCTGTCATGGGAAAGCAAGGCCTTTCTTTTCCAGCCTAGTTTCATTTTGTTGTTAAATTGCATTGGCCAGCCCAGCCGATTGAAGAGCAGCCCACTTGTTGGGATTTCTTCAAATGATTTTGACAGGTACATTTTGTCTAACATATACCACAACTGTGGCTGTCTAATCCCAAAAAGGCTTTGTTTAATTTTAAATGTGTCAGTGCAAAACATGACCAAACACAACAAGCAACTATAATCAACTGACTGTGTAACATGGATGCTGAATTATTGTTATGCTTCAAGAAAATCTTTGTTATTCCTTTCTTAAAAAAAAAAAAAATGAAAAGTATGAAAGTGATATTAAGCAGATGTTAGACTGGAGTTGTCAATCTTGTCTAAGCACGCAGGTGCTAATGTGTTATAATTATCCCTTCTGGCAGTTGATATTTAGAATTTTGGATCCCACCTAGTCAATCATAGCTGTAATTGTTAAGCTTCTTACATAGCTAATATGCTGGGTAATAACCAGATCAAGATTTAATATTTGACGTTTACCATCAATTATCTTTTCTTCTGACATACATCTCCTCCACTCAGGTTCTTGCAGATCGGAACATTTTTCTGATTTCAGTAAAATAAATAAGAATCTGGTTATAGAAGAAGACTCAAATAAAAAAATATTCCTGTCATTGCCTCTTGTCTCACTGCCTCATGTTTCTTAAAGACCAGTAAGATATCTCCTTGTTACAAGCTGTACAGGTATAATCATTTGATTCAGGACAATTCCTTCTCATTTTACTTTTTGATGGATTTATTTACAGGAAATCTCATACCTGCTATTGCAAAATCGTGGTGTAAGCATTAACCAAAGTAAGGCATATTTTCAAATGACAATATTTGCTATAAAACAAAATGTTGGCTTTTTTTTTTGTACCTAGAATATAATATGCATTTGTTCACACCACGTATATTATACCAGAGGATTCTTCCTGCTAAAAGCACTGTGAAAATTAATTCTGTGATTAAAATACTTAAAAATTAAATTCAGTTTGCCAGTTCTACCTTTTTTACTCTTGTACTAAGTAAAATATGTGCTATAAAATTTGCTTGAATAAGCACCAGTAGAACAAAAGGATTCTTTCTAAATGTTCTGAGATTTCTTCCTGTGTCACTGGGCTGAAGTTAACAAAACTTACACACTTCCATTCCAAATCAGCATGCAGGACTCCTAGCATGCTCAGAAGTTAAGTGTAGCTTACAGGTGGCCCGTAAGGAACTATGTGAACCAAGTTTTCAGTTGCTATAATTGGATGAAAAGACTTTAGATTTGCATCAGAAAGAGTTCTCTATTATTATTTGTCTCTAGCGATATTACATGGTTTTCCCCTTAGATGAGAGTGGGTCTTTTTCTAGTGCTTCTAATCCTGTCTCAAAAGACCTTTGACAGAAAAAAAAAGTAAAATGCACATTTGTCTTTGGTGCTGATTCAGCAAACTTCTTCAGTATCTGCCCTTATTTCTATACACTGACTGGGCTCTATTTTGCATTTCCTACAAAACAATGCAGGTACACCATTTTAACATTTTGCATTTAAATTAAATAACGACTATCAAATTTCGGTAAGAATATATTCAGTCCAGACTCTTACCTTTACACAATTTTTTTGTCTTTCTACAAAGGATACAGAACACTATTTTACTGCTCTTAAATTATTTTCAGTTCTAGCTTCCATATGAATGCAGACAAGTACTGTATGTTAATTAAAAAACTGTAATTTTACATAATCTTTTCCTTTACAGGCAAGCTAGCTCTAAAGCAATAGCAAATTGCAGTGGATAATATTACAAGAGTGGAAGCCAAACAACTGAGCTTGAAAATGGCATTTTTACCAGTGAAGTTCTCCCTGTTGTCTAGAGAAGACAGTATCTTGGTTCAAGGGGATCGTGCTCCAAGTTTGAATAAGAAAAGGCTGCAGTCAGGCAGCCAAGGGACAAGAACACTTCAAAGCAGAACAAATGAAACTGGACCTTGTCATTTTGCAATAAAATGTGAAGTCATGTAATAGTGCCCTTTTAAGCCACTTGTGACTTTTAAGACTTCAAATGAAATGCTATTAGCACAGACAGATAAACATGCTAAGCTGTTATTTGCCTGGGGCGATACCCTTGTGATTTGTAACAGGCAATGAAAATATAGCAGCCTAGGTGTTCAGGAAGAATGATATGAATACCAGTAATCTCTTCAGACTGATGCTGAGACTTCTCATAGTAAATCCCTCAGAAAATCTTGTGTTAGTCAAAGTGACTGGGTATTTTTTTTGCCTTATTATAAAAATTTCCTAAAATAGAAAAGGATTTCTAGACGCTAAAGATGAAAGATGAAATTTGTAGAAAAAGAAAAAAAGTATTTATATCAATCTCACATTCAGTTTTGAGTTAGAAAAGAAAAAAAAATCACTTTGACTTTCTAGCAAATAGTTACAAATACCTGCCTTGATTATACATTGTGGCACCTCGATCTATTTGCCCAAGAAAACCCAGTGAAAATGTTGTCAATATAACCTCTCTGGAATTTGTAACACAATTTGCAGAACCAGGATCTTGAATAGAAATCAGTCCATATCTGGTTAAAAACTTGCAAATAAAGGGACAGGTTCACATCACGTCTTATGTGAAAATTTACTCACTATTTTACCTGTTCTATAGTTGTGTTGACTGGAAAACATTCAACAGTTCTGTGTTTAAATTTTTCCCCAACTTCAAGGATGTATGTATTTCTTGACTGAGAAAGCAAGAAGGGTGCAGTGTTGAATTTCTTCTCATGAAGTTTAGGGGTACATAAATAAGAGGCAGAAAAACACTGCTTTGACAGGAGGCTATGAAAGAGCTCAGCATTCCTAAAACACCAAAAAGGAAGTCCCATCTTTTTCGGAGCTGCATCGGAGAGCTCAGCAAAGGAGGTGCCAATCCAAATTAACCTGGAGTGCCACAATAGGCCAGGGTGTAAATTTAAACAAAAATCTGGATAGCAGCTTCATTTTTTAACATGGGCAGTATATCTAGTCAGTAACTGATGTATGCTCTGTTTTTCCAGCTGGCACAGGCTCTTTGGGTATGCAGGCACATATTTCCAAGCATGTTGTTCTTCTGAGTTGTTTGTGCTTGGACCATAACCACAGTCTCAGCAGCCAAAATAAAATATGCCAAGTAATACTGGCTGAGGGACAGACGGATTGGACTGAATTCGTGCCTGATACAATGCACTTGACATCGGTGGAGTCACACAGTGACAGTTCATTGTTCTCCACTTTCAAACACAAAATAGGGAGGGGCTTTAAGGTAGGATGGTGAAAGCAGTGCTGCCACTGCCTTCATGAAATTGCTTTTGTTCTCTTCTGGAGACAACATGGAGTTATCAGCCATGAGGATTCCCTGTTTGACCAAATTTTGTGACTGCATGCAGACAGGACCAGTGGCTTTGTATAGATACAGATTTACCTGGCAAAGGATGGGGAGACAACCAAGCTAATTTCCTCCTCAGACCCCTCAGTGACAGTGTCACATCTCCTTGAGTGCTTCCCCAGGTGCCTGCACAGGACGTGGGGCCGGTGAAATCCACAGGAAAAGCCATGTCTGCCTTACGGATTTCAGTGTTGATCTGACAAGTCAACAACATTTCTCTTCCTGGGTTCACCAGTTGCAAAACAGAAGTGCAGAAATGCTTGCCTGCTTGTGTAGTGCTTGATATTCAAGTGATGAAACTGGTACAGGTTTTAAATAAAGGGTTCAAACAAACTTTCTCAGCTAGGCTGTATTTGAGACATGCATGGCCCAACTCCCTTTCATCATACGCAGTGAAATCTGGAGGAATTTTCTTGGCAGGAAAGGCAGACTCTGGAAGGAAAAATATAGAACAGCTTTCTTGGTGTGCCATATTTTATGATTAAAATCTAAACTAAATATATATGAGCTCAAATAAACAAAAATAATCTCCTATAGTTTGCTTTAAAGCACCAGGCTATTGTCTCTTTAAATAATAATGGAAAAGGAGAAAATATTCTACAACTTCCATAAAAAAAATGTCATATTTGTATAGACCCCAAATCCCCTCTGTTTAAACAGGGTGATTAATATCAGCTCCTGTAGGAAATTAAATTCAGGGAAGAACAGTAATATGCAGATATGCAGATTTCTAGGCAGAATGGCTAGCCCTGGGTAAGAGAGTCAGGTTGATTAATCTGCATCCTCAGAATACAAAATGAAATGCTGGGGTCTCCTGGGTAGTACCAGAAATGACTTTTCTTTCTTACATTAGAAATAAATGGACAAACACATACACGTATATTGCAAAAGGCCTTAATATCACATGCAGTGTTTACAAAGGTGATAAGAGTTTAATATTTAAAATATCCTATTTCATCTGAGAGGGGAAAGAAAAAAAAGAGCTGCTTCTCATTAGGGTGAAGAGTTTTCTTTATGCTAAAACATATTTTTTTTAATCTTTCATAAAGACTACAAAATTATAAGGAAATCCTGTATCAGCATGCAAGGAAATCTTTAATCTGTTCATAAACATTTCACTGAAAGAATACTGGGGAGATATTGGACACTAACATGGTCATAATGTGGAAAAAACCTGGAATTGTAAAACAAAAATACTCAGTCCTAAGTTTTTAATATAAATTTCAGTGCACTTTGCTTTTTTATTTCAAAATTAGAAGTACAATAAGCACAATAGACTAAAAGAATGATTCCACAGGCTTAATTTCCACAAATACAAATTCCTCCATAAATACAACCTTCCTCTCGTTTCAGAATAATAGCATTTCTACATTACCAAGAGTAAATATGTGATTTTTAATAATTCAGTCTTTAAAAAAACACCCCCAAAACCTCAGAAAAATATTTACAGCAAAATGCAGAATGTCATTTCCAGATTTTTTTTCCCCCTGTCGTTACTGGAAAACCAAGCCTGTTATTTAAAATCATTCAGGGTCTCTCCAATAATTGTATAGAAGTAGGCATTATGCTATATTATTAAAGCTGTAATTTCCTGCTGAATCTGGCTGGATGTTTCTTTTTATCACTTGGCAATTTCTATCTAGTTATGGCATAATTAAGTTTCCTGACCCTTGCTCACTCTCTTAACAGGACGCTTAGAAATATACTAGAATTGCAGATCTTCAACCTGATGTCCTCTCTCCCCACACAGTAATGGAATAAAATTATTAATCCAGTAATTGTACAGAACACATTACTTTGCATTGAATGTTCCTATTTCTCATTTTCTGTTAGTGACAATCAGGCAGAGGTACAAATCATTTCTGCAGGGAGCAGAGCCCTTGAAAAAGCCCCTCATTCACTCCACTGGAGCTACCTGTACAGCTGTGATTATTCAAAGTCTTACACAGTACTAGGCTCAAGCGAACAAAACAAAGTTAATAAAATGGAATAAGGAACAAGATATTTTCCTGTCTGCAGCCTCCTATGTGCCAAAATTAGAACCTTACCTCCAAATGATAAACCACACTTCCAGTTGTGTTTTTATAACAAGACTAATGAGCCTCAGTCAAGCATTTCAGGCTTGGCTAGTGTTAGCAGTGGCCATCTGCTGTGGGGGTACACTCTCTATAGCTGGGCCATTAAGGGGACTGGCTGGGAAAGAGAGGAAAGAAGTCAGAAGGAAGACAAAGGATCCCTGTTCTTGAACCTTGGTATCTAGGCCCCAAGGAGGTGTGTGTACACGTATTAAAATCTCCACAGAAGAGATCCAGTGAATTGCAAAATCCCAACTGAATTTGGTGGAGTTACTATTTTCCACTAAGAAATTTGAAATTTATCTTGATATGTCTTGAATTGGATCTCAGTTTGATCATTGTCTGCATGGAACAGCTAAACTCAGTGCTATTTATCCTAACATATATTATGAGCTTCATAAGCTGCAAATGAATAAAAGCTTGGAAAACAATTATTTTTTTTAATCAGACATTTCCTCAACAAGCCCATATAATAACTTTAGTTTATTTACAGAGTAGCTACAGCTGGGTCAGGAAGGGAAGAGGGGAGTGTTATATTTTATCACCCTTTTCTAAGAATACTAGTTCAGCCTGATCATGCAGAGTGTTTTGACTCCAGCAGTGGATCTCCCTAAAATACATAGTCATAATCTTTGCACTGGTGTCCTTCCTCTTTCCTGATTGCACCAGACTTATCCCCTCTCTGCCTCTTAGAAGAAATATATTATCACGCTAAAACATGCAGGTTTATTGGACTGATGTCCTGCAAATGTATCTTCAGTGTGCATTTGAATTGATGGAACAAGCTAGGGAGAAAGTCTCTGAAGCAGCATTGCTCCTTTAATAAAATCCTGATCTTAGAGAGGATAAATAGCAAAACAAAATCCTTATCTTCATGAAAAACACTAGTGATTTTATTCAGATGCAATAGCATGTTTCAAACTGAAACAAGGCAAAGTGCTGTGTATCATTACAGAAAAGAAACACAAATAAAGCCTAGAATCATGCATTAGGATATTCCATTTGATCACAGTTTTTTCTTCGTATTTTTCCACGCTCTTGTCCTCTAGTAATGAATATCTTTGGGTTTTTCTGAAGCACAGACTGCACAGCCAGAAAGTGCTGGTTGCATAAGCATTTCCATTACAGGCTGTCAGGTTTCTAAACTCATCTGTGTTCCTTGCTTTACATCTGTACGAGAGGAATGTGTGCAATTTTCATGGCTCTGGTAAATCAAATTGATCAAATAATAAAAATACTGTTCTAAAGTGCATTAGACAATAGGCCATTTCCAGTGATAAACAATACTGCAGCAGTTGTTTCAAGGTGGCTTTTTTTGGTTGTGTGGGGCTTGTTGGTTTTTGTTGGTTTTCTTTCTTTTTACCTGCTACAAAATAGCTCTAGTTTTATTTCCATTGAGTCAGTCACTGCAGAAAAGGTAATCACTATAATCACAGCAAAGATTTCTGTTTGTCTAAGGCACTTAAGTGACTGCCATCACCATAGTGTCTGAGCAGATTCCAGAGAAGTCATGTTTCATGGAAGGCTTGTTGTGGACTAACTTCGTTTAATTTATAAAGCAAGTAATTTTGTCTCGGACTTGTGCAGTCAACTCAACCACTTCTACAATTAATAATCAGCTTTTATACTGTGAGTACTTCCCAATCTGAGGCAATAAAGAAGAGATGGAGAAAATAAAGCTGTGAACTTTAAAAATATTAGTTTCTCCCTCCTGCACTATCACTTTAATACAGCACACAATAATTGAAGTTCATTCTTCTTCCACATCAAGCAAAAAAAGCACCATTTGCACAGATCAAGTGGCAACAAGTAATACAGTGATTTATCAAATTATGTCCTTGCTCATATTTGCAAAAGTATAATGGATAGAGATGCATAACCTATGAGTGCATTATACAAAAATATACTTACGTATTCATGTACAAAACAGTTATTAAGATTATAGCTTTATGCTCTTGGCTTGGTCTGCGGTTTTGCTTTGGCAATGAGATCATGGTCAGCACTATGGACACAAAAATTATATATTTATGCAAACCACAAACATTTGTTTTATACAAAGATCTTTATGTATATAGATAATAATTTCTTTAGCATATCTACAGGAAGCACAGTGTTTCTGTTTGAGTTCAACTTGTTCTAAAACATGTGGTTTTCCAATAAGGAGGTTTTGCACTTCCCCTCCCAAACTTTTCCGTCTTTTCGGTACATGGTAAGCACATCCAGGGACAGAATGCTCTCTACTCAGCCTGGTCTGGCTACCCATGTGGATGCACAAGGCCTGGGACACTGCATAAACTGCTAATGAGCATCATTCTCATTTTCACAGTCTGATGATACTTAGGATTGCTAAGCACCCTAAACACAAACATCATAAACAAACAATACATATGTAGCCCATCCATCTAAGCAAACAACCAAATAATTGCGTGACATCCACGGTATTACATATGTTCCTACAGTCAAACCATGCCAGTTCTTGTTTGATTTCACCTGTGTGAACCTACTTAATTTTACCACCTGACAAGAGAGCGATCTTTGAAAATCATGTTGATGTTGTAATTTCATTTACAGTGTTTTGCTTAATAAGAGACTAACAGTGAAACAATTACAAATCCTCCAAATCAGCTGCTAATAAATACATGCATTCATTATGAGGAGGTGGCAGGGAGGAACTATCACTTATGTTCCTATAGTTTCATTGATAAAAACGATCTTGGAAGCAGTAGAATATATTAATTTTTTCCTTTTGGATTTTTTTTATCTGGAAGTCTGGAAGACATTTCTAAAATAGATCTATTTTCTTTTCATTCTGCAGAATAATGCATGAATGATTATAACATATGCTCTATCTCGAGTTTTTTCAACCAGTGGAAAAGTGCCTGACACAATAATCACAACTTGTTGGGTTTTCAATCTGATGCTGTCCTATTTTATCATGGTAGTTAAATGTCCATTCTTGTTCGGCGTGATAAATGTTATGGCCATTTAACAGTACCGAAAAAGAGAGACATGTTAAACCAAATATTGCTTCAGATTGTGTCTTTTATTCTCCTTTATCATCATATCTTAATTTATAGTATAATCATCATTATCACAACTGTCAGCCTCATTTAACCTTCCCTGCTCTCCCATGATTCTCCGCTGTCAGGCCTGATTGCCTGCCTTCTGCTGACGGGCTGATAATGCCTGACTGATTAGCCCTCCCCGAGAAGAAGACAATGATATATAGAACCGCGCCGCTCGCTCTATATATTAATGAGGAGCTGGCAAAGCTTTGATAAGGCAGTAGAATAATCCATCAGCCAGAGAAGGAGCTTGTAAAACTGGTGGAACATTTCATGGGAAAAACACCTGGGAAGGATGTAATGACCCAGCAGCTAAATACCTCTCAGCCCTCCTTCCCCTCTTGTAATTAACATCAGATCGCTGCTGCGTGGATGGCACCCGGGGCGTTATCAGTCCCCAAATCCTGCTTACCTTCTCCCTGTTTTGCACCCAGGGCTTTAGGGCCTTTATGATGTCTTTAGCAAGAGGGCAATTAATAGCTCATTTTCCTTGGCATTGGGAACTGTTTATCTTCTGAACTAGCTCTTATCGCAGGCCGCTACCTATGAAAGGCAAGAGTCATCGGCGTTTTTGTGCTCTAGTTGTTACACTTACTCAGCAGAGGCCTGCTTTGCCATTAGATACAAAGCTTCTGATGGCTACTTGAGTTTGAATGCACTGTTATTACAGGTATTATATGAAATTGCTTGTGTTATGTGAAGGGGATTATAGAGGTTTTGGATCAATAACTTCAGTGGATGTTGGGAGTGATTACAGTGCTCTGTCAATTTTTCCCATTTGGCTGTCAGTACTGATTTACAACACACCACCTCTTTTATTCACATCAAATCACTCATTTCATTGGTAAATTCTATATATCTCAATTTACTTAAGTAGCTGATTTGGGTAAAATAAAATGACTTCCCCTCTTCTATGTATGTGAGAGTGTGTGTGCATGTATACACACAACAGACATAACCCTATAGAGCTATAAAAGGCACCGACATTTCCAAAGCTTTTTGTCCTTTCAGAAAGGACAACATGCAACATCATATAGGTCACCTAAATAAAAACAAATAGGTACACTCAAATAATTTCTCCAATGTTTTCTTAACATGTTTTTTTCTTCCTTGCACAAAGCAGCAGATCTGCTGAGGTGCAATTGTGCAGAGGATGCAGAGTATTTTACATGTCTGGAAAATCAACAAAGAAACAAAATAACTTGAGAAACAGGTGATGTATCACTGGATAAACACCCCAAAGAAACTGCCCCTGGTATTTCAGGCTTGTGTCTGGAAGCCTTGTGCAGAAGGTCCCTCCTGCAGAAAGATGCTCAAGTCAAAGACATGGAGAATATTCAGGACACCACCCCATAAGACTACTTGGCTTGATTTTACAGTACCCATGGGGACTAACAGAGGTTGATTCTAAAGAGGAGATACTAGGCATTTTGCAAAGTCAAGAAAAGTCAAGATATTTTAAGAAAATATCAAGCTTCCTGTTTCCAGAGATGTGTCACTCAGAAGTGACAAAGGTTATTGAAAAAAAAGAGAGCTCTTAGAAATGACCAGTGATAAATCACATTTGGCAAAAGGAAGAGAGGCAAGATGGAACATTATGAGATAGTCAGGCCTTTATGTACCTGTTGAAATTCTGTATTAGAAGACAGGGGCATGATGTGCAAGCCTTCTAACCAATGTAGGTGGAGATATATGTTTCCACTGTTATGTTTATATAATAATTTTATTCCGTGTTGAGATATATATGTACCTGTTCTGTTAATTCTGGAATAAAAAGCTAACAGTGTTTTCTATTAACCTTGACCTAAAAGGGGCCATATATTTTTTCTTAAAGGAATAAGCAACTTTTAGGAATAGTCCATAAATAACAAACAATTAAAATTTTACACCCTTCCCAACTAATTGATTAAGATTCAAAGATTTAAACTGATAAAAAAACAGATTTACAGAAAAATTTCAGACACTTTTGAGTGCTAAAGTCATTACACTGAGGTAATAGATTATAGGATATCGAAAAATACATTTATTATCATTCCTGGAATAAATTGTCTTATGTCTTTATATTGTTTTTTCCATTAAAGTGTACAGATTAACTTTCTCAGATTTATAACTCATTCTTTTTCCTCCACTGCAATATATTTCCTGATAGAGTTTAGATATTTTAAAACATAAACAGAAAAAATACAGAATGATGCTTAAAAGCTAACAAGTAAAATCTGTATAAACTGTGTCTGTATTTTTGAACAGTCATATGACTACAGGAACACTGTTTTTGGTATATGATACTGAAGGCAGAGATCTCTGAAGTCATCTATTTTTAGAGACCTAGCACAAGAGCTTG
This sequence comes from Corvus kubaryi, assembly GCF_017639235.1. Classification (NCBI taxonomy): domain Eukaryota; kingdom Metazoa; phylum Chordata; class Aves; order Passeriformes; family Corvidae; genus Corvus; species Corvus kubaryi. Next base: position 21,966,930 of record NW_024580667.1, on the reverse strand, counting down.
CAGAGGACTGCTAGTATTTTTATTAATACAAAACAAGCCCACAAGTTATATGTTATATTTATGCTTGAATTAAATATTAACTGGGAAAAAATGCTAATGAAACAAACTCTTTCGAAATATTCAGTCACTGGAAATATAAAGAATGTAAACATGAGTCAAAAACTTTATATCCACTCATCTTTCAAAAGGCTGAGCTGGTTGCACATGGAAGTAGCAATCAACCAAAATTCAAAGCTCAAAATAACAATTAAACTGAGAAGCCATTTATCCACAAACATGCAGACTGCTACACTTATTTGTACTACACTCTATCTGTAGATCAAGGGCAGTTTTGCCAATATATCTTGTGGGATGAGCTGGTGCTTGGCAGGAAAAATGTTAGCAGTATTGACTCCAGACTTGCACAAAATTAGTTATTTGTGCTTTAAAAAGGTATAGTCAAGTAACTTTGTTCTGAGGCCTAGAGAGCTTAAATTTAAGTTCTGTAAGGTCACATCTAATTATTCCTGTGGAAAAATGAGGCACAAGTGTAGGTGGCTAAATAAATCAAAGCTTTATCAATCCTTTACATGGATTTTGGCTCTACAATATTTGGAACATGTATGAAGTGTGAGGATACATGCTGCATTTGAATAAGTTGTTAAATAAAGATTTACAATAGCCAAAGTAATAATTTGTGTGTGGCTCCAACAAAGACATCACATTGTCTTGGCCAAAGAGTACATGTTGACAAAATGTCCTGATTTACAAATGGAAAATAATAATCTTGAAGACAGTGCTACTGTATATTGGTAAAAGATTTCCAATATACTTAACCACTAAATAGCTTTTCCTTTGAGAAAAACACAGAGTAAACAGAAATTTATGAGAAAATTAGTATTGTCCCCTACCAGTTATTTATCTACATGTGTTCACAGCTCTCAAAGCAGGTATATGAAAGTACTAGTATAGTACTGCTTTCAGCACAAAGTGGTGAAGAAAATTTCAATGGTAGGAGAAGAAGAATCTTAAACAGGTGTATAATATCATTGAAATGTATTTTATGACTCAGAGTCCTTTGCCCTGATGCACACATTCACAGGTCATGCATGCCCTTTTGCACATCAGAAGAGCAGTTTTCTCTGTAGCATCAGTTACTCAGACATGTTAGGCTAGCTGGCAAGATGATAATTTTGGGCAGAGAGGTGTTGAGATGTTTTATTCCCCACATTCCTCCATGGGGAGCTGCTTCTGCCCCTGCTCTGGCAAACTGAAAACAGACGTCTCTATCTTCAGCTAAGTAAAACCCCACAAGTGGCCATGGTCTTCAATTTCACAATGAAAATTTAGACTTTGCAGAAAGTTTCTCACCTCAGCTGCTTAAAGCAAGCTTGAGTAGAGTATGTACAGCAGGCAACCGATTCTCAGCAGCAGGCAAGGTCAACACAAGGCTGGTAAAAAACATCACCACCCATAAAGCCTTGAGAAGGCACTGTAAAGGTAGTAAAGCATTCCATCAGGTTTAATTCAGGTGTATTGTTTGTAAACCTCTCTCACATTTAAATGGCATTTTTTGAAATACGCTGCACAAGTAAAAGTCAAAAGAACTATTGTTTTGATGGAAGTTGAGAAGCTCATATGGTCACAGAGATCTAGCATCCAGGGGCTGTGAGAAAGAAAAAACAATTATGATGCTCGCGATGAAGCTGCCTGCCAGGCTGGAGCTATGGGCAGGATACTGGGTGGTGGTGAATTTAAAAATTGCAGGGTAACATGAACAATTTAGGAAGTAACTTTAGCAAATGGGTGATTATCTGAATGGTTAATGGCATAAAAATATCTGCTAAAATTAACAAGTAAAAATAAAAAAAATCCGGGAAGTGTTGAAACAAAAAATATCTAAATGATACTTCAGTCCACACTCAACTGAAACCTGTTTTAACTGTTTTAATATCTTGATTCTCACCAGTACCATATTTATTAACTATCTAACTCCTCAACAGGGCTTCATGTAGGTCTACAAGGGTGGCATTAAATGTTTAAAATAAAATTGGTTGGAGGTTGTTTTGATTTATTTTGGTTTTGACAGAGAGAAAGTGAAAGTCAGATACTTATTTTTACAGTTTCCTTAGAACTAGAACAACTTTATGCATTTTATTCCAAAAGTAAATGCATCATTTTTTTTTTCTGGAAGAATGTTGTCAAGGTGTTTTCAAGGATGTTCTCTGGACTCTATTATGGTCAGTTCTTGCAGAAAAAAAGCTATGTGCTACATGAGATCATATTTCTGCAAAAGCCACCTGGATTATTATTGCTGACCACTTGCATGTGTGATTTAATTGCCTAAACAGGCAAACTTAGTTGCCTTACTTACCTGAACAAGCAACTACTCTGTTTGAGATAGGTGAGGGTATGCAGGCTGCCTCTCAGTCACCAATTCGGAGCAGTGCTGGCGCTCCATATGTCCTGCAGTTATACCTGGCAGCACCACAAGGACGTGTCAGACAAAATGGGTTGTCTCAAATGGTTGTAGCTGTCTAGGCTTAAGCAACTAAAGCAAGGTCACAAGATTGCCAGCCATTGCAATTGGTCTTCTAATCAGATCTTTGCTGCTGAGTGCTGTTTGCTAACTTTTAAATAATGGCTCTGAGCACTATTTATACATGTAAGATTCCTGTTCACTTGAATAAACCCACCACAAAAAATCTACAGTTGCTAAAATTCCACATTTGATTTGTTCTGCATAATGGATTTGGCAAAACCAGGGCCTAAATAGTTTTCCCGCAGAGGAGGTACCTGTAGATTGCAGAAGTCAAATGACTTGTCCAGTCTCACGTAACACCAGGTTCAGGAGTTATGCTTCATGACTTTCAAACTAGTACAAGACTTTTCAGGAAAATATCTTCAAGGTTCTGATTTGATAATAGTTAAATTGTAGTTCAGAATGTTGATTCATTTCTGAGACTTTTGCAAGATGTTTTATAAAAGTTGTCTGCACTAACACATAGCTTATGATGAAACATTATTTTGCATCAACAGGTCTTCCTTGAAATTGGAACTGTATTTGCATAGTTGATCATTATTTAACAAAAGACGACTTTGCTGCAGACAAGAAATTACCTGAAAAATGTGAGCCTTCCCCAAACATCCTGTGCATCCTGTGTGTATGAGGACAGAGTACCTACTGAGTTGTGGAAGACATATGAAATGGAAAACATACAGCAGCTTGTCACTGTACTGAGTCATTGCTAATACCCTTTTCCACAAGTAACAGTGTTCTTTTTTTCTGTTTTTATCTCTGCCCTCTCAGACATCACACATTCATTTTAGAAGATATCCTCTCTAAAAACCTAGAGCCTAAAGCTTCCTCTGAATCTCTTCCCACAAATCCATGCACTCCCAGAAGTCACAGGTCAAGTACTGATGCCCCTTGGCTTTTAATCCTACAAAAGAGTATCAGGGCTAGAAGGTTCTTAGAAGCTTTGCCACAGATCATCCTTGAGGGCACTTGTGCACAGTCCTGAGCCCGTGTGAAAGGTCTGGGAAACACAGACCTCTGTTTTTGTTTGACAAAATTAAATTTCAAAGATATAAAATTGGTAAGATAAAGCATCTTGTCCCAGGATGAGCATTCCAGGTATGCACTGACACACAGGCTTTTGAGGTTTTTGCTCATTCCCTAGAGACGAACGTGCCACTCCAAACATTCTCTGTGTCAGTACATCTGTACAAAATCAATGAATCCTCCTCATTTACCTGTGTGTCTTTTATCTTTGGGTAGATGATTATATCTTGTGGTTTCTGTTTCAGCACATCTGAAATATTTGATGTCCAAGCTAGGACGCACACGTGGGCTTTCAGTTCAATCTGAACTGCTTTTCCCCAGTTCAGAAATGCTTTTACCTCAGGTGAATGTGTCTCAAGCATAGCTGAGGGTTTTATTTAAACTGTTTGCTATGAAGTTTTCAGTTCAACACCGGGTTTAGGATGCCAGAGCTCATGTTTAAATTCTGGTTGTAGCTGTCATTCAGCCTCAATCTTAGCTTCCTCAGCTGTCAAATGGGAATAATGACTTTTTTTTTCCCTGCAGACAAAATGCCATGAAGGACTTATCATCGTATGCACTGTATACAGAAACACAGAACCATAGAATACTTTGGGTTGGAAGGCACCTTAAAGATCCTCTAGTTCCAACCACTCTGTCATGGGCAGGGACACCTCTCATGAGACCAGGTTGCTCAATGCCCCATCCAACCTGGCCTTGAACACATCCAGTGACGGGGCATCTGCAACTTCTCTGGACAACTGGTTCCAGTGTCTTACCACCCTCACAGTAAATAATTTCTTCCCTCTTTCAGTTTGCATCCATTACTTCTTGTACTACAAGAACTGTACTTTACCTATCACTACAGTTCCTGACAAAGAGTCCATCTCTGACTTCCTTATAGGCTCCCTTCAGATATTGGAAGGCAGCTATGAGGTCTCTGGACAACTTTCTCTTCTCCAGGCTGAGCTGTTTGCAGTAAGGATCTCTGTCCCCTTTGACAGAGAGGGCAAAAGCAATAGTTGCAGGTCTCTGTGCCTGGCCTTGCAGAGTAGGAGTATGGGACACCTGGTAGATGCACTTCATGCAGTGCTCTGCAAGGAAATCCTCAACCATTCAGCCAGACAGGATTCCCCCAAAAAAATGCATCTATCTGCAGCATTAGCATTGGGTGATTGAGTTGAAGGGGAGTTATAGGGATACCAGGGGAGTTAGAGGGATACAGTTCCTGGGCGTAGGAATGGGAAACCAGTGCTAACAGGTCAGAGCTTGACCTGCATTTTATCTCCTCCCTCAGGTAAAGAGAAGTCTGCGTTTCTGGATCGTGAGAACATTCCCCTGCTGTGGGGGACCTGATGGGTTATATCGCATACAACCCACCTGATGCCATCTGCAGTTGGAGCATTCCCTGGGAAATAAAATATCAACATAAGGATTTAGTAAAAAGGGCTAGAGACAAACATAGTGATAAAATCTTGTGTCAAGAGCTTGCTGTATTTAGCTTAATGATTGCATATGACTGTCACAAACCCACCATCTTCCATTTACCAAATTTATATGTCCAGATTTTTTCACACATATGAATATGCAAGATCAATATTTTATCATGAAAAACGTCCACTTCAAAACCAGAAATATATCTAAGGTGGTGGAAAGGCTGGGGACAGATTTTGCCCAGATTTTCATTGAACCCACTAATTCTGGAAACATACTGCAAAACCAGATTAAATGGAAGGAGCCATTTTTAGCACACATGTACATAAATTTCTTGTTCAGTTACTACAGCGAATCCAGAAAGAGTCAGCTTCCTTCTGATTCCAGCCATTTCATAGACATATGTTTCTCCCCTTCTCCGTATAACACCTGTCTTCTCCAGAAAATGGAACAAAGAGAGTATTTAATATATTTTATTTCTTAGCATGGGAACACCTGGTTATCAGTTACACACCTGGTATCAGGGATCGGAACTTGCCCTTTTGAGTAGTGATGCTCACATCAAACAGTGGCTCATTTAAATGAGCATTCTCTATTGACATGCACAAATGTGATTCAACTGAGATCAGTCCGGTATTCTGATGCTGCACTTAATTTATGGATGAACAGATACTTTAGCTTTTTTAATGCTGCAGGTGTTTTCCTCTCTGTTAACAAATACCAATCAATCTTAATTTAGTTGCTATATCACAGTGTTTTAATTTGAACTGTCTTCTGATAGGACAAAGTTATTCTTTATTTTAAACATGGTAATCTATGTGAATGAAAACAGCAATGGGGAATTTCTGTGTGACACATTTAATAGTTCAAATGAAAAATAATTGAATACTTTGCAGCTCAAAAGTGGTTTATCACCATGGGTATTGCAGTGTTTAGAGTTACTTAGTTTGACCATGTTAAAGCAAGAATGGATTGTTCAGATGTGAAGCATATTATTTGTTGTCTATTTAGTCAGCTGTTTCTTCCAGAGAAAAATCCTCTTCATTTGGAATAGAAAGCTCAAACCAAAATGTGTAGGGGCAGTAAAAGCTTGCCATAATAAGCCCTTACCTAAGGTGAAAACATTACTGTTTTGAAAAACAAGATAATTTGGGAGTCTGCCTACACTTATTGATTCCAAGCAAAAGTACCATCTTAGCTGTTAAATATTTTACTACTCAGCCTTCTATCTTTTCTGATGTTTCTGTTGCCAGTCTTCTGTACTCACCTTCATGACATTGATCAGTGAACTGGGCATTTTATTATTGTGATGTTAATAAGCTTTCAGGTCAGAATCCATTTTTTGGCTTTGTTTTCTAAAGGATCCCATGCACTGTGAAGGGTCATTAATGCTACGCCACAAATCCATGACTTGGGGGAAGTATTCTGTAATCCCTACTTACAATTATCTTAATATATATCGTTCCAAGCAATGTCAAAATCCTCACCTTAAAAAAAGAAACACTCCCGAGATGATAACTTTGAAAAACTGATGCCGTTTGCACTGTGAAGGTCATAGGTTTGAAAGACTGTCCCTTGAAACAGCACTGAAGATGCCTAATCCATTTTCTCGTCCTTTAGTAATCAGATTAGTATTCAAACATACCAAGCCTTAGCTTCCCACATGAAGGCAAGCACACAAACACCTCACAGCTACTATGTAACCAGCTGATTAGAAACTGCTTTTATTTCTTTTATTACAAGTTTTGCTCAATTTTAACCCTGAGATTTGCTTTATGGGGAAGTGTCTGCATACTGCCTTCCTTTTGTCTCAACCAGAGGGTTTAATAGCTAAGGTAACTGAAAAGGACTAGCACCAGAAAGGCTTTGGTTACCAGAGTAACCGTAAAAACAGACCCCAGTCTCCATGGCAAAGAGAAAAGCTATTTGCTGCAGCCTTTTCAGACCTTGAACAGACACTGACAGTTTTCCTATAATCAGTGCAGATTATTTGTAGCAACTAACTATATTATAATGTTAACTATAGGAGGTCTTTGAAAATATACAGTGCAAAAAAAAAAGGAAGTAAATATAAGGATTTTTTTGCTAGACTAGATATGACTATATCATACATTTGGAAACTATAGAGAAATCAATCTAACATTGTATTTCCAATGAAATCACCTCCTTCTAAAGGTTCCTCCCCCCTACACCTTTTTTGTTTGCTTTTAATTTTCAGCAGGAAATCTGTGGGTTTTGTGGTGTTTAAATACCTAGAATTCTAGTAAAGAAGTTGCTATGATAAATATATATGCTATTGTTTAATTGCATGCTGACTTCTATATATTTCCCCAAATACTATACATCAGCAATGCTTTATCTTATCTGAATGACTTGATAGCTGATTCTTCTTGGTGTCTGTTTCAGGATCTGTTCAAATTGCACAATATATATTTTTTAAAAGATCTCTGTAATTCATGGGTCTACAAACCCTGCAATACAATTACCTAAATTACCAGTGCACATTGTAAGTGCTCCTTGTGGCTAATCATTCTGTCCTCAGTGAATTGCCTGACTTGCCAGTGGCTTATTCTCTGTAATGGCACTGTTCAGTCTCTGTCTTCCAAACCAATGTCTGTGAGCAGAGTCATTAATTCTAATATGACTTATGATGAAACTTTAAGTCTTAACCATTTTTAGCTATACGTATTTAAATAGCTTATGATTGCATTGGGGAGAGATATATTACAATGTCTTCCCCAGGTCGCTTACTTTCAAAAGAAAAATTTAAAGTAAGTATTTTAATGAGTGAGGTACAAACATAATGAATAGAGGAAGCAAATATTTAGAAGAATAGTTCATTTTAAAATCCGTGTGCACATATCTAAAATAATGCCATAGACGTTTTGAGCAGCTAAGGTGTAGGAGTGGAGGAAGCGTTCTTAAAAATCATTTGAACTAATCTGTCCTGGATTATACTAGCAACATAAAGTTTAAATACATATTTTAATAATTGCAGTATTCCACAACATATGTAGCTCTATATATTTGTTTACATACTACAGTTATTTATGTAACTTAAATTGAAATATACAAAATATACATATAAACCCTCTAGAAAATTCAACATATGTCCTTCAAAACAGTTTATAAATTGGCCAAAAATTTTCTTGCAAATAAAAATTCAAATTAAAAAATTATGCTTTTTATTTAAAATAAAGAAAAAAGAACTGTGTTAATTATGTTAAGCCTAATTTTCACTGTCTGTATCTGTGTTGTTGTGAACGAAAGAATTGGCTAAATAATTGAATGAAAATTATTGCCAGATACCTGTCATAGAAAAGGAAAGAAAGCTTTTATCACCTTGTATAATACGTTTGTTTTAAAGGAAACTGAGGCAAAAATATTTTTGCTTAAAGCCACAGAAGTTCAAACATCAAATCTAATTCAGTACACCAGCACCCTCATGCCACAGCCCAGGATATGATTCTTCAATTTTCCTGTAAAATAAATGTTTATAAAGTGTCTTCTGTGTTTTGATGCTGAAATTAAGTCACAGAACTATGTGGGCTCAAGCAGTGTAATTTCTGGAAATGAGTGGTGTAAGATTAGAGGTGGAAGGCTTGGAGCACTTATCCTTCAAGTCAGGATGGATATTCTTAACTGAAGGCATTTTCACTCCAGTTAAAACCAGTGTGCTTCACTGAGAGAGAGAAGCAGAGTTTACTGAAGTAAAAGCTAAAGCACTGAGATCATAACCTGTTTCATCAGTTTGTCTCAAAAATTGCATATTCATATGATAAACAAAAAACCAAACCCCCTTGTCTTATTAAAACCTACTAATTTCAATTAACTCTTTTCTGGAAAAATGTTATCAAGTGTGGTTAAAATATGAACAAGTTGAGAAGGCTTAAAGCCAGAAGAAACAGAGATAGAAGCTGTTCTTCTAAAATGACTGGTCAATGTACTTGGTTTGGAAGACAATGGAAGAAAGAGCATTAAAGAAAGGTCCCCAAAACAGGCAAAAGTCCTACTACTCTGGACTATGGAAGACATGCACCTGCACCACCTCCTGCAAAGTCTCTTGGCTACTCTAGATTTCTGCCTCTTTCTAGAGCCAAAACTCTTGGAGCTCATCTAAAGTTAATAATATTTCCCAAGGGAGGCTGTTAGAACAATCTCAAGACATCTGAACTTCAAGTCCCTATTCCAATGAATAGCTGTTTCCAGAGAGATATATCCAGAACAGCCAATAGCCAACAGGGTAGGCTAGATTGTCTTTGGGAGAATGGCAAAGCAGATGTTCAAAACAGTTTCCTACAACTCCTAATTGCCTGCGTTACAAGGTTGTTGGCTGCTCTGAAATATTTCTTTTCTCTTCCACGTTCTTCATCCTAATGTGGATTGGGACTTCTGGGAATTTCAGGAAGTTTTGAGACAGCCAGTGCCATGTCTCAAGACTAGTAGAGAAGAACATCATTGTCAGTTTTGCTAGAGGAGAATTCCTGCTGCACCAGTTCACCCAGTGTTTCCTAGGATATGGGAAAATATCTTCTGACTAGTAAGGTGAAACTTAAAACCTTCTGACCCAAGCCTGTATTTTAAACTGGCCCTCCAAAGCATGAAAAGGTAGGCATAGATCATCAGATTGCTTTTTCTATATGGATTATAGCTTTTTTTTTTTAATGCTACATGCTGAAATAAAAATTATTCTTGAACATAAAAGAAGAAAATGTAAAAACAAGTCCATAACAGATAAAATATAATGTTGAATTCTAAGTATAATGACGAGCACTCCTGATGCCCCTTATATATTTAAAATTGCCATTCAGTTGCATTGAATGTAATTCATGCTATTTTTCCAAAGTATAATCCCACAAGGGTTTTGACCAAACAAAAATGCTCTAATGACTGCAAATGGTTCAAATATTCTGTCCAGTGAGTTGAAGTTAAGTGATAAAAGTTTCCATGTTAAAAGAAATAATAAGTGGAATTTCACACATATTATAGTAATCATGAAGCATCCAATTTACATAGAAATAATGTAAAAGAATTCTGACCATGATGGTTTAAGTGAATCATTACATGCATCGCTGATACATTTAGAAAACTGCAGCATGCCAGGTATGTTTCTTTTAGCATAATAAGTCTTGTAATGGAGCCTTTAAAAGCCTTAAATGTATAGTTAGATTAACCTTTCTGTTTGGATTAAAAAAAGGGAAGAAGAAGAAAAAGAAGAAGAAGAAAACAGATAATCATTAAATAGCCAATTAAATCAACATTCATTTCCCTTTCCAAGTTAGTCTAGTTTCTTTTGAGTGTCCTCTCCAAGAAACATTTTGTTATTTACACTGCACTCACATTTAAATTGTTCTGCTGTGCTAATGTATTTTATTTCCATAGCAGTTCACTCCTCCTCTCTGGATCAGTTACAATTCACAGCATTACTGAGACACCCAACCCTAGGTGCCATTCCCAAGTAGTTGTTTAACATAGACTGATACTAGAATACAGCTGTGGGATCTGAGGTCTCAGAATTCAGGTGGAGAAAAGTCTTCAACTATACAAATCTTCAGGAGCTGTCACCTAAAGGTGCTAAGACAAACTTCCAACAAAATGCATGGGAAAAGTAACTTGCCTTCAAAACGTTATAGAGCTAAGATTTCTTAATGTTATTGTATATGTTTTCACTTTAAAAAAAAATATTGACCCTGTCCTTGTTATTCAAACATCTTCTTTTCAGTTTTAGGTTCTACCTTTGTGTAGTTTGTTTTTTTGTTGTTGTTGTGTTTGGGTTTTTTTTGAATAAAAAACATTTTTTGGTGTTATAAAAGGTGTGCTGAAAACAATAATTGAAACTAATCAATCAATTCCATATCCCAAAGAAGTGCATTCTTATCATCACCACTCATCACTGCAGAGCTCAGAAGGACATCTTAAATTACATGTGAAGAAATTTGACCATCACATTGTCAGTCCCTGAAAATCAGACCCCTCTCCCGGTCTGTTTCACCCCTATTTGGTTTTGTTTCATGTGTGGTCTGTGATTATCACACCATTTGTCTTTACCATTTTCTTCAGGCCTCAAGGGAATGCAAAATAATACAGATCCCAGAAATAGACTTGGATTGAATTTGATTCTTTCCAATAGAGAGTTCAAACAGCTAAAGAGGGTCACAGAATCAATATGCTTGAAAAATGGGTATTTCAGAGAAAAACTCAGTCAGGATGTGAGAGGGAAAAGCAGCTGTTCTTCCCTCTTCACTTTCACCCTTCCACACTGTTGCTGCTGCCCTCCTCTTTCCCATTTCCCTCCCTTTTGGAAGCTGTTTTCCATTCTTTTTTTGTGTACCTCTCCTCCTGCAAACAGCCCTCTCCCTCTCTGGCTGCTGCTCTTTCCTAATGCTGGCTTCCTCCACTGCTTCTACAAGGTTCTTGTGGCTTTGTATGCTAATTCCTAGGCATGAGATCACAAATAAAATTCAGGTTTAAAAGACTATTCCAGTCACTGAAAAAACTCCCAGTCTGACTACATTTCATGGTACCTTGTACTTTTAAGAGGTAAATTTTGAGCATGATGGAGAGGCAATATAAAGATTTTATAAGCTTATTTAACTTATTCAAAATCCAAGACCCTCCAAGATGAAAGATTCTGAATACTTCCAAAGAGATACAGAAAAAAACCTGATGCCCTAACTTTTATTTTAACAGTAAGTGTACTAGCGAATCAGTTCATAGTTGTTTACTCATGATCCCGTTCCACGACTATTCACATTCCATGTAAAGAAGTGATGCCCCCTTCAAACGGTTCCTACTGCAAATAAAACCTCAAAAATGCATTCATTAACACACTAGCAATATTCATTTAACTGCTGTTGTATTGGCTTTTTTAAGTGGTGTTTATTCACATCAATTCACACTGAATATCCCCCACATACTAAGGTACAAATGCAGCAGCCTTCACGGTATCCCTCTACCATCATGAAGTGTCAGGATGAATTTTTTGTCAGGATGTCATTTTTTAACTCCAAAATGAGTGTGGAGGAGAGCACAAAGAAAATAATGTGCAGGCTTGAACACTTCTAGTCCTAGAGCAGTCTGCATTGCCATGGGCATATTACAGCACGGAATTACAACCAAAGCCTCTCCTCTTGGAATCACTGGAGAGAAGATATGACTGACAAACATGGTCTTCCTTTGAGATCCACCTTAGCCTCCAAATGCCATTCTAAAATGTCAGAGATCACCTACAGGAGCTAAGTTACATCTGAATCCATACTGCAAGAATCTTGGCCAATATCTCAGGCACCTGAAGTACATAGCATTAGAGGTAGGTGGTGGGTAGTTGAATTCATCCTTCAAATTTAAAATTTCACAATATCTCAGAATTCAAATTTTCACAGCAAAAGAAAATGCATAGCCATCCTGCTCACAAAGTAATTTAGAAAATATGACCTGTGTGTAATCAGTACTAGTTGAATCTGCTGGGAGATGGAAGCATCCCAGATATATTCACAGAGTAACTTGGTACTAATGAGGGTTTGCAGCATCCAGGTTTAGACACTGCAGAGCTTTAAAGAGGTGAGATAGCTGGCTGGTTTCCTCAGTAGAGCTGATCTGTGTGTCATCATGCAGAGCTGATAGCTGATGATGACAAACTGACATGGGTCAGACTCAGTCCTTCTGCAGGTATTGCATAATGACATCAGGATGATCAAGCTGTCAACTTGGCCTGGTAAATTCAGTGCATAACCATGGCTCGCCTGAGCGATTTTACTGTCAGTCCCTGTTCTTTAGTGCCCTCACAGCATATGCAACACATAATGTCTGCAAGTGGAAGAAGATGAACTTTGGAGGCAATCAACTCATCAGTTTATGAATTACTACCTTGAATGCTGGTGGTTCAGACTGTTTTGGAATCTGAAAAGTCCTCTACCACTTCCTTGGCTAGACGAAGGAAATACACTTGGCAGTCAGCTGCAGGACCAAGTGTTCTTGGAGCAGGTAAAGAACAGGGCTGGCACAGACACTCAGAGCTCTGGGTTGTTAACATCCACTCCCTGGTCATAGGTTTGTCACAGACAAATGTGAGGTAGCCAAAATGACGTAGTCACCAAGAAGGGACAACACTGCTAATTTATGCAATTTATCACATATATATGCCACAGCAGTTCAAAAGACAGTGCCAGAGATGATTTCAGAACAGAAAAAAGGCCTTTTGTTCCTGTCTCTTTCCTTCCTAAGAGAGTAAATTAGAAAAAAAATCTGTCTCCTGAACTGTGAACAAGGGTACCAAACATCACCTATAGAAGTAAAAGATTTAGAGATTGTACACAAGGAATTATAAATGACCCATTGGAAAGGAAGGGTTTATACCCTGCTCTACTGTATAATGGCAATTTCCTAAGCCTCAGTTCAATGAAGGGCTTTTCCACTTGCCTGCCTAAGCATGTGAATAGTTCTACTTACTTTCAGACCGCTACTTGTATTATTCATGCTAAGTCCATGTTTGTATCAGTGTCCTGTAAGATGCAAGGTACTAAGAGTCATTCCTACAATATTCTGTACAGCAAGTTGGAAAAGATGAACTGAAGTTTGAAACTTTTCTGTCAGAGACTCCAGTTGGTGTCTGAAAGGTTCTTGTAACCATGAGAGCTAAATGAGGGATATTCAGGAATGTGTTCCACAACAAAAATGTTAACATGAAAGAAGAAGTATTAAAAGAGAATACCATAGACTCTAACTATATGGAGTACTTAGCACACAAAAATATTACATTAAAAACTATCCTTCAGTAAGAAACTAAAAATGCCTTAACTGTTCTTGATGTCATACTTTGCATGTTTCTGCCATGATAGACTATTTGTGTTAACTGATGCAAAAAAAAGTAATCTATTAGAAAGCTGTGTAGAAGTTTATATACTGAGAAAGAAGCCATATTGTTAAAGAAGCATGTTTCATGGATATATGTAGAACATATCCTTTTCATCCTTTAAACACCCAATGATGCAGCTTAGAAGAATAAGAACTTTTTTTCAGATCACTAGATCTAGTGGAACAACAGATTTCAACAGACAGCAGGAGGTACCTGATTTAATTTTGTGTGGTGGGGATACATGTAAGCCCGAGGAACCAGAAGTGATAACTGTAAAGTTATCTTTTCATCAATGACTATAACTGGTCAAAATTGCTAGAAATATATCAGAAAGTACAGAAGTGTTTCATGGGAACATATTCTTTATCATATCCCTTAATATAAATTCATCGAAATGTTTCATTTTATTAAGGATTCAATGTTTCATTCTTATCCAAGAAAATATTTCAATAAATGCTTTAAATAACTCAAAAACATTTGCAGAAGGAAGTTTTGGCATTTTTCTAATCCATGTTAACAGGAAATCTTAGTAAGAGTAAACAGTCCCCATGAAAACCAAATGAGAAGTTCTGGCCAGTTCTAAAAATGGTTTGGAAGTGACACAGAACAACATTGCATGCAAATCAATACTGCAATATTAGTTCTAAGCATCTCCTCCTCAGATGTTAAATCAAAATTTGTTTCAAACTGCCCAAACTGACCACCTTCTTCCTCATCTTCTTACAAAACAAGCAATTTTAGAATGGCACTTTTCCAATTCTTAATAAAAGCTCAGTCTCCCAACTTCATTGATGATGGAGAAGAATTGATAAAGCCTAGGTTGCTAGTTCGACCCCTGGATGGGCGATTCACTTAAGAGCTGGACTTCATGATCCTTGTAGGACCCTTCCAACTCAGACTATTCTGTGATTCTAACAGATTCTAATGTTCTGTGGCACATATGGGACAGCACAGGGCGTCCCTTCCTGATTTTCATGGTGATGGCAATGGTCACTGTCTTACAAAGCTACTAGCTTTGATCACAGCTGCTCCCCAAAACAGCTGAAACAAACTCAGGATCAGCTGGGAGCCTCAACTCCCCTGTGCATTAATTTAATCTTTTGCATTGTCTGAGAGAATGGGTCCTACAGGAAATAGCTGAAGGGGAAAGTGGCAAGAAGACACAACAGCTCAGAGCAGACAACACTGATTCTCCCCAGTATCTGTCAGCAAGGAAAACAGGCTTGAGTTAAAGATGTAGGAAGAAATTTATGTTACCTAAAATTTATGTTATGTTACCTAAAATTTACTTTTTTTTCTCCTTCTGTGTCAACAGTCAAATCTTACAATTCAGTTACAAAAGCAGGAAATTCTGTCAGTCTGGTATCTGATACAATCAGAAGGAAAGGAAGTAACCCACAAACAGTGCTTTTGAGAATATTTTGGGGTACATCTGGATGCACAAATTTGCCTTGTCTTGCTCTTGCTTTCAGCTGGCTGCCTATGAACAAGCTCTGGCCCATGACTTGTATATCTGTGCAAGCATGGCACCATGCCCAAGCTGATAAACCCCTCTGGGAACATGCCCAGCTTGCAAAACAGACAGGTGACCATATATCTCTCTGCATCTGGCCACACCAATACACGTTTAAAGATCCATTTATTGCCTACAAGATTCTATTCAATACACACCTACACAGATGTCCCTAGATGCTTAGAGAATACTCATGTCCACATATATGAACATCAGTGAATACAGCAAAAAGCCTTATATTCTAGCATTAATGAAATTCAAACCTGATAAATACAAAGGTAAAAAAATTACTTAGCTAATTTTAATATATGAAGTATCAGGAATATATGAATACTAATACCAAAGTCTTATCATGAATACCTTTTGGTTCAGGAGAGATTACTGGAAAATACTACAAAAGAGTTATTATATGGTGTAATAAGTGCTGTTGTTACAGCACTGGGACGACAGTGGGTGGTGGCAATTCCAGCAGACTTAGTGGCAGCAGAGGAAGATGTATTAGAGAACACCAGACTCACTCACAACCAATTAGTAGCATGGAACTGAAGAGAGCACAGCAAGAAGACCTAATAATAAGCATTCTTAAATATAAGAAACTGATGCAGAGGACAAATTAAAGTCAAGTGCCATGATTTTTTAGGAAGCCCATTGTAGCTTAGCATCTATTTAGTGTAGTTTCTCCTGCCAACTGAAGCAAAGCTCATTACGTGAGATTAATACCATATGTGTTTGAACTCAAATGTGTTCTCCATGCTACTTTTTGTTATTGTGATGGGTGTACCTTTTAAGCTAATCAGTTAAAAAAAAGATGATGATGTTGCTTAGTGATTTTTTTCTCCTATTTTGTACTATAATGAATGCTCATTTCACTCTGAAATGATAATTAAAAAACCCTATCAGTGTAGGTGACGACTATCCACAATAGAATCTAGTAATAAGCAAAGTTCTTAATTCTGGAAAAATAGGCTGATGATTTAATAAAAAAATAAAAGAGACATCGTCTTTCATTTAGATTTTATTTCATTCCAGTCCAACCCTTTACATGAAAATCAAAGTTCCTGTACAGAATTTAACTAATTTCAAATAAATACTTATGGCATACTTAAAAAGAGAAATGGATAAGGTTTGTTCAGCAATTTTTGAAGCAACATATCACTCTCATGATGAAGAAAATAACAATGAAAAAGAGTTTCTGACAAGTCAAGTGTGCTTGCAACTTGCATCCAATTAACATTCAGCCACAAAAAAAAAAAAAGACAAACCCTGAAAAGTCAAAATTATTTGCTACAGCATGTCTGAAACACTTAATTTTTTCAGTTCAGATTCACAAGTTATTTTTATAGTTGCCTTCATATTACTGCCAGTCCTGCAAAAGTTGGTATTACTTTATTTTTATGTCAGTATAATTTTGATTTGCAATCTCAAGTTGCACAGTTCAGTGGATTTTTTCTATTTATACTGAGAGATGCCAAGAGAAGCTCACTAAAAATTATCTTTTTAAAACTCGAGACTAACCCATACACTCAGTTTGTGTGAACCAGCCTATAATTTCATCATGATTTTTAAAATTTCTTTAGGGTGATCATTTAATTTCAAAGAACCTGGGATCATAGAAAGCAAAGATCAGACATTATGACAGCAAATACATTTTACTAATAAATTACCCAGAAAAAAAAGGGAAAAAAAAATTGAGTTGAGTAAATTCTATAGTTTTGTTCCAGGGAACCATATGAAATTGCTCAAAAGAGAAGTAAACCTCTAGGTACTTTTGTTTTGAAGGAAAAATCAGGCAAAAACCTGAAAAAGAGCAAGAAGACATGAAAGAAATATTACTGTTTCTCTACTGTTGAGATAAATCTTCTTTTAACTAAGTGTCCTTAGTCATTTTCATCAACTTAAAATAATATCCTGGAAGCTTATTATTTTAACTAAAGCCAAAAAAGTAAACCCATCTTCAGTTGAGACTTGCTAGTCATACAACTAATTTAGTCTAACCAGTTTAAACACTTATTTGTGATGAGAAATCACATTAGTAGATGTCACAACTGAATAGGAAGATATCTGGGAATCAGAGGAGTGGCTCATTTCACTCCTGAACAACACAGTTACTCCTGGCTGATGTTGGGCAAACCCACCATGAACTGTCATTACATGGGAGATGAGGGCAGATGTGTGCAACTACTTATTTTAACAGGTTCAGAAATTGTGTGAGACTGAGTCAGGCATTTCTTAGATGCAGTCTTTTACCTGTCACACAGACTGATCTAAATCTGCTCTCCCCAGGTCAGGAGAGGTGGAGTTGTTGAAGACAGATGGCTCTCTCTCTCCCAGACTCAGTGCCACTTTGGTGATTTCCCAGACCAAAACAGATTTCTCTCAATGTTTCTCTTGGTCCATCTGGCCAATGCTTTGGATTTTCCTTCCTGGTTTATGCCATATCTTCTACTTCTCTCTCTCCCTCCTCTTCACACCTACTCATAATATTTCCTGAAGCCCTATATTAAAACATTCAATTTTAATATTGGACAGGGATGGGTGTTTTGGTCCTACTTGATGGTCAGCTGTTACAGGTTAATGCAGCCCATAGCAATACTCCTCCTAGCAAGCTCAAAGGAAGCATCTGGAAACTGTTCCTCTCTAGTGCACAAGAAACCACCTTCATGTATGCAAGAACTCTTGTTAGTCAGCTGCAGCACTCCATCCAGCTATCTGGTCATTATCACTGCCTGAGCTTTACAGCTGGATTTTTGGTTTCTGTGTGCTTGCACAGATCTTGCACAGGGCCTTTACTTGGCATTATAAGATAAAGACCAGGAGTAACAGAAAACCCCAAACTGCAAGTCTAGAAATCCAAAGTTACAGGGAAAAGAGGAGCACTGGCCCTCTTAATGCAACTGAAATACCTTGTACAGCATGAGTAAAGCCTTGCAGCTGTGGCATCAACTAATATAATTCCAGAGATTGAAGTACTTAACCTAATAATGGTAGCTAATTAAGAGTATTAAACGATAAGACATGGTTCTGCACCTTTGTTGTGTTGGATAGGAAACATTTCCAAGAAACCTGGCACAAGTTCCTTTAGCCTGAGGAAAGGCAAGAAAATCTGGCATAGTCTGCAATAGTGAAGGGAAAAAAATTACTAATGAAGTGAAGAAAAACTCCCAAAACGTTGAACAGTGGTAACTAATTTATGATAAAAAAATTATTCCAGTTGTAAATAAAATACTCCTCTAGTAGCCACCATTTTACTACTTGATGACATTTAAGTATTTTTGTAAACAGATGTAGTATGACACTGGTACGATACTGTCAAAGAACAGGTGATCAATGACTCCCTTTTCCTTCCTAGATACATTTATCACATATTTATACATTTATGTGTTACAGTAGGTCTTTGGTATCTCCTGCTACTGAAATAATACCTTTATCTCTGTAAAAGTGGGGTGGAAACTGAGGATGGCACTAGATCTTGTATACTCTGTCCTCTGACATGAGCAAATCAAATACCTTCTGATGTAACAGTAGATATGAATTAATGAGGACTATCAATACAGCTCACTCATTTTCCAAAGCTGTATTTCAGTGTGTTCTAACAGAACCAGAAAATTCAGGAAAATAGTACTCTTTTCTGGCGAGTGGAAAAGGACAGTTGGCACCTGCAGATGAACAGTCAGAGATCTTGTTCTTATCATTCAAAGGGGCACTGGTCAGAACTGGCAATAAAGGAAAGAGACAGAGAAAGAAGAATGCTTTGCAATGCACTCTGTAGCGTTTCCTCACTTTTACTAGACTGTCTTTCATGAGTTTTCTGTCACCCAAACTGCTTTCACTAATAGCAAGAAGAAATGTCATAAGGAGTGCTGATTAATAAATATTTGATGTAGCTTTATGCTTTACCAGTAATACAATACTGAGCATCAGCTCTGTGACATCCAAGATCTCCCAGCTCCATTTATTACATCCTAAGTATCTAAGGAAGAGTGGAGCAGAGCTCACTGGACTTCTGCCCACCAACAAATACATTGGAAATCAAAACAACCCTTTTTGAGATTTATTTTTCTTCACCCAATCTAGAAATGCAGAAATATTCTTCCTATAACTTGAAAAAACATATGTTTGATACAGGTATATTATTCTCCATAACTTTGAAAATGATTCGACAAACGTCTCATCATAAGGATTTCATTTCTGAACTCTATTTTGCAGCACACAGCTCCACCTGTTGAACAGGTTCTAGGAAAATAATCTCTGCTATGCTAGTTCACCTTGTTGTTTCTGAGAACTTCGAAATTTCAAGGTCTCTTGAGCAACTAAAAAATAAATTATGCAATAATTGCTGACAACTCGAGCATAAGAGACAACATACTACCAGCCTCAGTAGAAGTCAAAGGGAACTGCCTCCAGTCAGCAGTACTGGGGTGGTGATGTATTTCTGACAATATTTTAGGAAGAGAATAGTCCTCTCCTATCTTATTGAGGGAAAGGGTTTTATCTGAAGTACCCTGAAGATGAACTTTACAGTAAATTAGCCTTTGATAAAATGCGTTCCTACTTTTCAACACAATTAAGCAATGAAGCAGGCATAATAAGTGTTACCTTTGCTTTGAAGTGTCCATACTTTCAGGATAGAATGAAAATGTTAATTATCTCATTAACTTTAAAATATGTAAAAATTCAAGCTACTGTAGAATTTTGGAAGAAATTTGTAAGTAATATAGTCTCATATACTATTAAACAGAAACGTCCATAGTCACCTTGGAGGACATAAAAATACCATCGGCCAAATATACAGAATTAGAGTGGTACTAATCAAAAACATGTCGGTGGAAGATGACAGGGGGTAAAGGAGAAGGAAACACAGATTTCTGCCAGTGCTTTAAATGTGCTACCAGACTGAAGGAATAATTAGGAATATCCTGTACATATTTTTTCTACCAATGATTCTCAATAACATAACTCAGTAACTGATACATATAATTATTGTTTTGCTACCATCTCTCCTAGGTAACCTGCTGGTATGTAGGACATGAACGCCTCTTTCAGTTACACAATTACAAGGGCTCTGACTGGGCTTCAGTGGTGAAAACTTCCAGTAATTTCAGTTGAAAATCAGTATTAAAAGGAGCATTGTAGGGCCTGATTTCCATGTGCCAAAAATCAGAAAGGCCACAAAGAGACCTCATTATAAAAATGTCTTAAATCAAAATGCATACATAGACTTAACTATATAAGATTTTCTTGTTAGCTTCTCATAATACTGGAAATAAGAAATAAATTCGAAGTAAGTAGTTGAGATTGTATCAGAGATTTATTTTATCATTCTCAGAAGATTTTGATGATGTCCAGAATCATATTGTTGTCTAACCATTGTCATGTTAAGATAACAGGAAGGGTGTGTAATAGGGGATAGAGTGCCGCAAATTTGTTTCATTTTTCACTTCCTTAAAAAGGACCTAGAAGTTCATAAGAAGTAATTCAAAAATTAAAAAGCTTTAATTACTTCCATTATTCTAAGAATTATGAAAATGAGAGATCTGTGCTGAATGACAAGGAAATTAAATTGCTACTTTTACTGAAATACCTAAAGGTCAGTAAAATAAACAAATCGCATTGTGTACAGCAATCACATGAAAGTGGTTAGAAGTTAAAAAAAAAATACCTATAGGCTTTATGGTGCTAGATATTATAAGCTTTTTGACCTGTCTCACCTCTCTTCACAATGCTAATTTCTGGCAGGCTGAAGAGTACACAGAAAAAAATATTGCATTGGCAAAATGAGCTTGTATTTGGCAGGGGTGAATTTGGAAGTAAAAGGAATGTAGTATTGGCCAGTCAAACTTTAAAATGTGACCAGCTTTTCACCAATGTAAATTTTTCATTAAAAAGTGCATTTAACTTGAACTAAATTTTTCTAAAGATCCCTGTGAAGACACCCCTGATGTATTGATATTTACCTTGTTATTTACATTTATATAACATAATTTTACTGCACTTGACACTAAAATACACCGGTGAGATGCTTTATGGAAGTTATGGCATGCAAGGTACACCTGCCCTGTAGACTGGTCCCAGTAGCTGGTCCTTGAAGCCCTGTGGCCAGTGGCTTCCTGTAGTGCATGACAGTGAGTCCCTGACTGATGAGGCTGCTGTGCATCGTGGGAGTTACACTGCCTGTCCAAGAAGCCCAGCTGCAGCATTCAGAAGGATTTCTGCTGTGGATTTCTGAGGTTTAGCCAGAAAATTTATGGAGCTTGTTTTTGGCCAGTTTTAGCTCGCTTCTTTTTTTCTATACTGCCTCTTTTGAACTCTTTCTTTTAAGGAAGAAAAGCAAGACAATAATAACGTTTCCCTTCTCCCTCTCCCCTAAGCTTGTCTCATACACTGACTGATGTTCCAGCAAATCCTATTTACTAGACTTGCCTTTTTTATCTTTTGACAAAGTGTAGAAAGCCAGAGTAGGTAAGATTTGAATAGGTAGCTGCACAGCACGAACAATGCACAGTAAGCAGCAGCCTGCAAAGTTTACATTCATGTAGTTCTTTAGCTTAGATGCAGTCTCGACCTAAGGAAAGGGACACATCTCTAGTGTCTACATACAGTGCCACAAGTAGAGCTCCAGCAAAGAGCTGACACACAAGACGTTCATCTGACATAGGTAATTATGATATAAACGTAACAACTTCATGAACCTTCAATTTTACTGCATCCTTGCCATCCCATAGCTGTAGTCAATACTATCATGTGACATTTTCTGAAAGCTGCATGTCAAGCAAGAGTGGCTGTAGTGATCACTTGCAAATAATCTTTGGTAACCAGATGAAGGCAGATGTACAATTTCCCTCCCCAAGGTTGGGAACTCTGTAGTGAGGGCTATACAAAAGTACACACACCCTTCTGGTAATTCACTATTCCCATTAAGAGTAAAGGTAGCATGGAGGCTGAAACATGAAATCTCATCCTCCAGAAAATCAGGATAACACAAAGCAAATTCGTTCGATAGAGATGTAACTGAGCTGCATTGCAGACATTTTCAACTTGTCAAATGAAAATATCAGGTTTTAGGTAAGAATTTGAGGGTTTAGATTATTTTCCCCTGTTAAAGTATTTCCCTTCTCATACACAATCCCTTTATGCAGTGCTGTATTGTGCCTGATGCAGAAAAATGCACTAACAAACAGCAACTTCTTTGATATTTTCTTTACAAAGCATCATGGAAATCTATAGTACTGCACAAATAAAACACAGTCCTATTAGCATAATGCTAAAAACTCTAGCTTTTTTGACAGTATACCAAACTAGACTTTGGTATACTGTCAGCAGTATTTTATGCAATTTATGTTTTCATCAGTGCTTTGACAACTTTTCTTTCTTACATACTGGCATCTAATTGAAGAAAGATCATGCGGCTGGACAGCACAAAGGAAACTGATTTTTATTAAGAGCAGTTGAATCTAAGGGTAGGCTTGTATTAAATATCTTTCCTAAAATGATGTGAAAATGAGATTTTGGAAAACTGAACAGAGCCTGAGGGAAAAGTAATACCATTAAGAATGAATAATAATCCTGAATGCAGAGAAAAAGAAAAAAAAATACATACAGAGTTTCATTTTTAAGTTTGTTTTACAGGACATGTGTGCAGTTCGAGGTGATGATGCAAATATTAGCAGATAAACACTTCACTGTAGTCTTCTCTGAAACCTTAAGAGAAACAGACTGTGATATTTCACTGCTCTCCTCATGTGAAACATATTAACCTGTCAGAAGTACTTCCAAACTGTGCCTGAGGGTAAGAGATCATCAAAGGGGACAGCAGAGTCCTAGGGAGTTATACTAAGTTCTTATGCCAAGGCTAGAGAGAAAAGAGGTCATGGGACATGGAAACGTGGAGATAGGCTGCTGTTCAGCGATTATCCCTTTTCTCTGCAAATATTGCCTTCAGTGCATTGTGTCAAGGCTATTCCCTCGAGTCTGAATCAGAGCTGCAGTGAATGGCAGCTCTAACAAAGTGTAGGGGAGGTGGCAGTTCAATCAGGAAGGTACAGACAGTACATTCTATGGGTAATTGCAGGATTCCCTGTAGTATGTAAAGCAAATTAGAAAATATAAATAAATGAGGCGCAATTACTAAAATGTTTGTTTTGGAAACCAGAAATATTTTTTCCCCACTGAAACAGTTATTGTCACCTCATTCTCATGGATTTAAAAATGGGTCTAAACCAAAATTTTCTGAAAAAAAAGTTGTTTCGTGACCAGGGAGTGTTCACATAACCGGGGCCCAATTTGTTCTGTCAAATGGAGACTCTATGAAGTCTAATAATATGTTTTAGCTGGCATATATCTCCTTACTATGACTGTCAGTTTCAAGAAACTTGACAGAATTTCGTCTGTTGAAAACTTTACTTCTTCACTCAGATTCAAGTGGAAGGGGTGAAAGCATTCATAATTTATATGTCATAGCGGCTTACAGAAGACAGTGCATCCAAATAATTCACCTTTTATAGAAAATGGCTAATATCAAACAGGAAATCTGTTACCCAATTCCCAAGTAACTATCACAGAATCAAAACAATTCTCAAGAATGTCTTACAGTGGATATTCTCATAATTTTGTCAAAGCAAAAAGGTGAACTGGAAGGGGAGAATAGTACATGAGATTCATTGCATGAACCATTTAACTGTCCACAGATTGATTCCATGATAACAAGTTTCCATTTGGGTCCTGTTTATGCTACTGGCTGTAAGCAACTTTCCTAGTTCCTCTGTCTGCTCTGGCTTGATAACCTGTTAGACATGATAGACGAGTTACATGCCTTTTGCATCAGAGGTAGCCAAACACCACAAAGTATTCCTGGCCACAAATAATTTTCAACAAGCAAAAATTAGGCTGAAAAAAGCACTCAGTATTCTGATCCTTAGAGAACAGGCAGCACAGTATAAATACTCTAAGAATTAATAGTTGAATAAGTATTCAGCACACTCAAATGACTTCCTTTTATTGTTTGAGGCTTTTTAAAAATCATGAACACTGCTAGGGTTTGTAAGCATTCATTGAATACTGGGTGGGTTAAAACTACACCATGTCTCTGTTTTCCTAAAAAGGCATCCACTGCATGTGCTTTGATGCTGATCCAAAAACAGCATTCTGTGTTTGTCTCATGCTGCAGGGTTTTTGGCTAATCTGTGCCATAATGTACCATAGCAAACAGAATCAGGCATGTGACAGTTTGCTACATCTGTGCAGCGATAAGTCATTCATCTCAACCTGACACTTTTCTCTTTTCCAAAGTGACACTGCAATAGAGAAATATGCTTGCTCATTTATGGGAAGGAGAGTAATCAGTCCTGGCAAAGGGAGTTGAATTTCATTCATATAGTACATAACTCGCAGTTTGTACTTTCCTTAAATTTCCATGGATAGTGTCCCACTAATTTCAGCCAGAAAGCTACATTTCTAAAATTATTTTACCATTGAACTGTAAAATGGGGTCCTATGAGGTACTTTAAGAGACATTCTGTAGCATCAGAAGTAAAAATAGCAGTATTTTCTTCAGAAAAATTATAGCTGCCAGTTCCAGATTTTCTGTGGTAATTAACCTAGATGCACTCAAGTGATGAGTACTCTCCCTAATGACTCTATTGGTTCAAAAAGGGAACATTTTCCTGTGATCTCCTCTGACAGTATCATCAGGATGTTGTCAGTGCAAACAATACCCTTATCTAGCTTCTTTTCAAGTCACCTGATTAACTGGAGAAAATAGAAACAGAAAGAAAAGAGCATGTCCTTGCAGAGAGGCTGTAAATGTCACTGAAAGGCCAAGGGACCAGTTCCACCTGTCCTTCCTTAGTTAGTTCAGCTTCTCCTGCTGAAGTGGTGGCTTACTGGGGTGCTTTATTTCCCAGTCTCTCTGCCAGAAGGTGGATCTTTACTGTTAGAAACCCAGTTCATGTATCCTGGTCACAATGGCGCCTTTGTAAAGGGAACAGTGGGTACAGGGCTTGAAAAACTACTTTCCTTCCCATTTAGAGCCCTATAGGCTCATTATTCAATAGCACAGTGGTAACATAATGCATTTTCATTTACTTCACCCTAAATGTATGTAAATTAAAGGGTGGGTTTTTTATTAAAAATAACACTGATGTGTTTTTTGTTATTCAGAAAAGAAATTGTATTAGTGAAAAACAGCACTAATGACATTTCACATTCAAATTTGCCACTTGCTGGAAAAAGGCAGGTCTCACCCTGTGCTCAAAATATAAAAAAAAAAACCCCACAAAATCTCTACTAATTGGTATTGTCATCCATATCGTTAGTACATATGTGTGTTTTGCTTGTTTTAACTTATGATTGTCTCTTTGGATGTAAGATTGCATCCTAATAAAAAATGCTGTGCTCTTTACAATGAAAAATAGATCTGAAATGAAGTGGCAGGATCACAACACACCATTGCTGGAGGGATTTTGGGTGGCAAATGTCATGTTTACCAGGAAGGATTACACATTTATAAGTGTTTAGGGCTTTAGGAAACCGGGGACACTGCAAGATGTGACAACTTGCCTTCAACATTTGCATTTTTGAGGCACCTGGGGCTTTAAATCTAATCTTATTTGGCCCAAACATTTAGATGGCTATACTGTAAGACCTGCTCCTGTGCCCAGTTGAGTGGCTTCATAATCAAACCAAGCAAAGATACTCTTCTTCAAGGCTGCCTCACCTGTGTGAGATCTGCAGAAAAATCATGGATTGTCTAGGTAATTATGAATATAGAGAGACAGTGTATGAGCACAGATTGAAGTATTTACTCACATCTAATCTAAACTTCTTCTATAGCTAGAATATTTACTAGTCTTCTCAGTTTTCTGTTTGAAGCTTTTTTAGTTACATCCTGGGATATGATGAGCTCACACACAAAAGATAAAGTATATAAAGAAGAAGAAGGAAAAAAAAAAGAAAAACCAAAAAGACATTGACTATATGTATTGATGACAAAGTAAATGAAAGCCAACCAGAAAATTTAGAGGTTTGTATTTTATTCTCAAGATGTTCAAGTCTATGATTTTTTATGATTCAAGCTCTCATTTTTGCTACTTTCCCTTCCAGTTCTTTTGATTCTAATGGATCAGATCTATCATGAAGGTTGCCTCTTCATGAGACACAGAGGAAAACATAAATGCTGAAAGAGGCAGGATCAATCTCATGGAGAATTGTAAAAATCAGAAAGGAACCTTAAACCATGGATCAGAATTCAGCTGGGTGAAAAGTGAACCGTAAGATGTGTTCACAACTGACCTTTGTTGTCAAGCAGGCAGTCTGCTGCTTCCTCCATTCCTCACCTTTCCAAGGTGTTTTGTTTCATTCCAAATATACTGAAATGAAATACTCAAGCCCTGAAGTCAGTTATGTCAGACATTAGGGCTAAACACCAGTTCAGGCACAGACAGCCAAACTGTAGATGAAAGGTCAGAAATGTTTTGGTGGACAAAGCATTAGGACATTGAGCATCCTCTAAAAGTCCAAAGGATCCTTCTAAATGGGGAAGCAATTTAGGAAACTCAAGGAACATACTCTGAACAGTGGGGGAGATACTAAAGTAAGCCAGTTATTGTGAGAATTATCCCTGAATTCATCTGTAACTTGCTACTTTTAATCTCAGTAACAGTTTTGGCCAGACAATGAAAAAGTGCAAGATGTCTTTGTTAAGCAAGGTACAAAATAAACTTCACAAGAGGGTCATAAAGAGATAGATGCCCACTGCTTTTGTCTTGATCTGTGTTTTTCCAATATCTGTCATCTCTATTCAGATTTTAAACACTCTGAGAATTAGAGGTTTTCTGTTGATATGAATAAATACGACAACAAAGCAACCCGTTGCACTTTTATGAAAACAAGGAAGAAAAGATACTTCAATTGAACCTCTTCTGCCACTTGTGGATTGGGATGCTTTGATTCAGTTGCCAAAGAAAGGGAAAGGTTATAGTATAGCTTATCTGTAAGGAATAAGCATGGATGTGATGTTTCTGTACCATGTCTTGGATTCAAGTTTGATTGGTGCTACTGTCATCTCATGAATGACAATAAATTACGCTTATGCTGGTCCTCAACCCCATTACAGAGAACAGTGACTTTAGAGTAAGTGGTAGCCTAAAAGTTCAATAGCTTGAGTTACTATAATGTCTTTTGAGAAATATGGTTGCTGTATAGCCTGCTCTAGGTCTCTCTGTTTTTACTTACAGGTGAAGAGACAGCTAGCAATTTCTTTCATGGCATCATTCTGTTACTGGGGGGTGTAGGGGAGCAGTACACTCAGCTTTTAGACATCTTCTGATACTGAAATCAGACCATTCTACCTTGTGATCTGGAATTCCATCTTGAACACAACAACGTTGAGAATTAACAGTCCTCAAAACACAAGAAATTAAGTTTCAGGGGTAAAGCCTTGAATTCCGAGTTAAACAAACATTTTGCACTGTGAGGCACATGATACTTTCTTGCATGACATTTAATATTAGTCTGAAAAAACGCATCTTGTAATTTTTTCTCTGACATCTGCTTTTCATTCTCTAAGCATTTTTGTCCTGACTCACTCTCACAGGTAATCCCAGAGTGGCAGCAAAAGAAGTCCATTGACAGATGTCTTTTCTTGTAATTAGGGAGCAGTGCAGTACCTCAGATATCTCACTCTTTAATTTTTTTTTTTTTTTTTTTGGTGGGGTGGGGGGGAGAAATCTAAAAAGTTATGCAAAAGGATTTTCTATGAAGACATCAATCCAATGTTATACTAGATGTAACACAGGCCTTGTTAACTTGCACAGTTTAGCATACCTATTGGGTTTTTTTCAAAAAAGGATGAATCTCTGTGCTCCCTATGAAGAAAAAAAAAAAAAGACAAGGCTTTATAATTCTAAAATAAAAGTATATTCCCGTTAAACATTTCACATAAGCACTGGTTGACAGCTCAGCATCATCTAATTTGGCTACACGTATGTCACATTTTTATTTACGAATTGGTACAGTGAATGAAAGTCCATGTGTGATCATTCATAAGAAGTGATCAGCTTTCGATGCACTTTTATTTGAAAATGAGGCAAAATTTCACAGCAAACGCAGCTATAGCAAGGGAAACTCTCTCAGAATTTGTCTTATGTTCTTCTGTTACATAATAAGTCAAGGTTAATCATTAGTGGAAATAATCTGGGAAGCACAGCTACTGAATAAACATTAAAGCCATCTGTGCCATGTCACTGAGGTCCAATATAAAATAACCATAATTATTAATACCTTTTGGTGTGCTTTAAAAATTATTACTTGTGAAATGAATTTTCTACATGTAAACTCACTTCCAAGGGACTAAGTAAAGGTCTAAAAAGCCTTTGTGAATTAATGATGGATTTTAATTAGTGCTGCCTAAAATGGATCCTCAGTCTCCAAGTATGCTGAAAAAGAAAAAACTGTAAAACTAATTTTCTATGTCTTACTGGTTTCCTAATAGGAATAAAACCTATTAGAATAATAAACTCAGTTCTAATCGGAAACACTGGAATTCTCAAAGAGAAAAAAATCTGAAGTTCAGTAAATGCAGTAATTTTGGAAGGGCATATATGAAGTGGAAATATTGGTTTTAGTTATCCCATATTGTATGGAAGAAAACTTAAAGGTTAAGAGAGTAATCCTGAGAACCGTAAGTGAGAGAGTTGGTTGCTCTTGCCAGCTGCCCTTACAATACCTGCACACACTTGTACCAGCAAGACCCTCCCGCATGCTTGCTAGAGGTAGCTGGGAATTCTCCAACAAAGTCAAAACTCTGTGTCAAAATAAAAATTCAGAAGCATTTACCTGTTCAATAAAAGTTTGAAAAATACTTTGAAATTGTAAACTGCACAAGATAAGTAATTTCTAATTATACTGACTGACTTATATAAAACAACCACTGGGATTCTGCACGGACCATGCCAGTTTGCTGTGAGTATGAGGCCTGTGTAGTTGCTGGGGTAGCACCCATAAGAAAGATGCACACCATTATATGCCACTTTCTTAGATGCAATAATATAATAGAGCCAGGCAAAATCTGACCACAGAAAGAAGCGAGCTTTGTCCAAATTAAACACTTGCTACCAGCCCCACCTCAAAATGTTCCTTGGAACACTGTGGCATATGAATTCATACATGCCTAGTAGGCCAATATATGTACCTCGTGCTCAGACGCAATTGCAGCATCTTCATTTCCATGAAGAAATCTTTCCTACTATCCTATCTAAATCTCCCCAGGTGCATGCTGAGGCCATTTCCTCTTATCCTATAATCAGTTACTTGGGAGAAGAGGCCAATATCCACCTGCCTACAACCTCCTGTTAGATAGTTGTAGACAGCAGTAAGGTGTCCCCTGAGCCTCCTCTTCTCCAGACTAAACAACCTCACTTTGCTCAGTACCATCATGCTGTACTTCTGCACCGCAGAAAGCAAAAGTGAAAGGATTTTAACCACTTCATTTATTGCTTCTACACTCTAAAGATAGTAAAGAACCATGCAATCTTAAATCATAGAATATCATAGAATAGAATTAAAGGTAAATCTGACAATGCTTAACCAATTTGTAAAGACCTCTATTACAGGGTGGGACACAACACAGATATGTGCAAGTCTCCTCTCCTGTATGTTCTTTCAGAAGGGAAAGAAGGCTTTATATCCTAGGTGGGGTATAACAGCAGCCACTTCTGTGTAACTCCAGTTGTGTCTCTGATTAAAGAGGAGATGCAATGGACCAGAGAAGGAGTTGGTAGACCCTTTACAGTCTAAAACACTGCAGTGACAAGTCTTCAGGCAAACTCTGAGGTAGTACATCATATGAGTTTTTTACCTGTGTAACAAAAATGGGAATGAAGATGTGACTGTATATGGAGCAGGCTTAACTATATATGGAGCAAGAATGCACCATTAAGCAAGGACTAACAGTAATTAAAGAGCTGTAAGTAAAACAAGCTTACTGGCTTCTTCATGTGCTTTGGTATCCTTTCAACTCAAATGAAATATGTGTTACATCAGCTTCTATTCCCACCACACTTAATCAACCACTTACCACTATAAACATTTTATATGCTGGTTTTTTGCATGGGGACTAAACTCTTCCTGATGTCATTTCGTAGAAGTATATTGAATTGCACCACGAATTAATTTGGCCCTGCACCTCTGCAGCTGTGTGGAAGATGTTGGCTTTTCACCAAGTTCACACAAAGATGGAAATATTCATTTTCCACCAGTAATTTGCAGCTCCCACATTTGTCAAAAGCAAAAAGCATATTTTTACTTCCTTATTTATTTTTCCCATGAATACTGTTTTTGCAAAGCACAAACAGAAAAAAACCCACAAATAGAAAATATAGCTATCTCCAATCATAAAAATTCTCCAAATTAATGAAAACTTGCAAATATGTTAAAAGACACAATTTGAATGCTTTGAAGCAAATTTCTGTAATTCAGAGAATTTTGACAAAATATATTCTCTATGAAATCTTAACAAACTCCTTCCTCTGCTTTCACAATGGTCCTTGCTTATGGCAATGAGCATCCATACCAGCTCTGTATCTTTCAAGCTCAGGCCCTAAAAGTTTATTTTTTAAAGCCTTTTATTGAGACCTATGGAGGTATGTGCAGAGATAAAATTGAACAGGAATGGGTGCTGACATTGAGTCAATTCAGTCCTCAAGAGTCAGCCTGGATTATGTCACCTAGAAGCAGGCTAGTCAGCAATGACTGGGCACAAAACTGCAGGTTGGAACTGATAGACACAAATGTGCTAAATTAGTTCAATAATTACCAAAAATTTAAATGAGCATTAAGAAGAGATAGTGCTGTACTCTGGATCAAGTAACACATGAACCATGTTGTGTAGAAGGCACAACCCCTCCTCAGCTTTTAGCACCACACTGCCTAACCTTTCTAGAGAGGGAGCTATCTAAAACTCCAAATAAGACACAAAGATGGGTGGTTTCCACCCAGGGAGAGAGTGTGACGTATCAGACTGGGCTGCAGTGACTGAATGAAAGGTGTATTTGAACCTGTGTATTCAGCGGAGTCACAAAGGATAAAGGGTTGCTTTCCACTGGCCTACCATACTATGCATGGACCTCAAGTAAGACTTATATTAACCAAATCTCATTGTCTTATTTCTTCTTATTAAATTACTTTCATTGGAGTTCCATATTTGAAGATCTTTTAGGGTCTAAGCTCTTTCAAGTTATATACCTTCTTCCTTTATAGTTTATTTTATCAGGGTCTGTGGCAACAATGCCAGGACTAATGAGAAAATCATGATCCCATGGATTTCAGAGACAAAACTCTTGGGCACTTTAATAAAGTTTGAGTTGTATCCCTCAATATTATGCTGAGCTCTGCTAAATCTTGCTTAGCAGCAAGTGCCAAGGCAATTCATAATTGTGTGCTCTTTCATCTTCCAGGTTATCAGTCTTAGACTGCGCACACTTGTACCAGCAAGACTCTCCCCCATGCTTGCTAGAGGTAGCTGGGAATTCTCCAACAAAGTCAAAATTCTGTGTCAAAATAAAAATTCAGAAGCATTTACCTGTTCAATAAAAGTTTGAAAAATACTTCGAAATTGTCAAACAAAAATTTTGACACTTTCCAAGGAGAAAATTACTTTCCCGCTTGAAATATCATCATGCAAAATATCTAGTAGTGCATGCAATTTTATATGTAGCATACATACAGTACTACATCACACAATTGTATCTTGGGTAGAATACATACATGTTAAAAGGTAACAAAACCAAAAGGTGAAGATCAAATCATACCAAATTACTGCAGCCAAACTTTTTAATTCACTGAATTCAAAATAATGTCTGGATGGGATTTCAAAACTGAAATACCAGCTTCTTTGAGATGAGAATGGAATGGGAATTTTTTTTGAGTTTTTAAAATTTTTATGAGATGGAAAAATTATTTTTTGTCCATCTCTGGCAGCTTATACAAAAATAGATAAAGAGCTGAAATGTGGCTTTTCCATGCTGACTGGGAGTAATTCTTTAGTGTACAGTCATGTCATTACCTCCTCAAGCCAAATTGTTTGTCAGTATGGGGATAGAGGGCAAATAACAAAAGGTTTTGTGTTTTGGATATGGCCCCTGCTTAACTGAGTTCTCAGAAATTAGAAGTTATGGGTTTGCTGCAGTAACTGTTGATTGCTACTCTGTGAACTGCTATTGGATCTTAGTTGCCACTGCATTCAGGGTAGAAAGAGCATCCTAGACATCCTGTGATCTCCAAGCATTATCCTTCAGGGTCTTTCTACAAAAGCTGAACAATGTCTTAAGGGCATTATATCACATTATTTAAAGTAGAACTTGCTGTTTTCTATATATTTTTTCACTGTTTCACTGTAAGGAAGCTGTTGCTTTCCACCAACACTGTTCTATTTTTCAGACAGAAGACCTTACAGAGTGCCAAATTCTGTTAGCCTTAGTCATACTAAACAGCATGCCATGCCAGGATTGACATTTCAACTGAAATGGGTGTGTAACATCTGTTAGAGAATGCCTTTCTCTGTCCAGACAGAGAACATTTGTAGCAAAGATGTGGTACTCAGCTTTCTAAAGATGTGCTAAAGTTACTGTGTTTGAAAATGTCTGAAAAATGTTGAGCCTACATGTGTTTCACTGCCTTCAAAACACGAGTATGTTTTCAACAGCTCAACAATTAAAGCCTATAAAATGAGGTCATTGTTGTCAGGTAAAAAATATAACACCTTCACAACTTCAACGGAGCATAGGATCATTCAGATTTTGGAGATTTTTCAGTTGCAGTGTGGCAGCTACTCAAGGCCAGCACTACTGATGCCCCATTTTGGTGTCATTATGCTTCACCTGGCTTTAATCTGGGACTGAAAAGCACAAACCCCTAGCCTGTTTGCAATCCAGAAGCTGTCACTGCTGCTCCCTCTTATAAAAAACCTGGCATGAATGAGGACAAACATTAAAAGGTGGTAGTACAATCCCATTTTTGAAAATATAGATATTTTATTTGTACATATTCCTATTGATTCGCAGCCCACAGTACTGGGGCCAATGCTTAAAAAATGGATGGAGTTTGCAGAGGTAAAATTACATAGTTGGACATTACTCAATTCTACTAGAGATAAGCTTCGCTAAGGAAGATAAAAGCAACATCTACATAGAAAATTCTCTATTCAAATGTCCCCGGTGGTCTAATGTTATGCCTGCAGTAAATAAATAATTAAATAAATAAACTCTGAGACAGTGCAGCTCGACAAGTTTTCCAAAGTACTCACTACCTGGTATAGCTCTCTGTCATGATGTACAGACACCACATCAGAGCTACAGTCTTAAGAGAAAAGAAAGGACTTAGGTAGTCTTACAACCGTAATAAAAAGTTAATAAGAATATTTGTCACTAAAAATATTAAAAAATACAAGCATTAGAGCACCAGTGGGAGAGTAATGATTAAATTATCTGATTCAGAGAAGATACCTGTAATGTGTAATAAACACTAACATTAGAGCCTGACTTGTAGTAATGATAAGCAGCAACTGATTATAAGCACTTTGCCTTCAGTGTTTATTTGTCTGCACCTGGATATTGCTGCTTGGCAATAATTGGACTCTAATCACTCAAGCAAACTTTAAATTTACCAAGTGTGAGCAAAACATGCCATGTTCTGTTTACTCAAGAACAAACAGATCTCATTCAGAGAAAAGATGTCTGGTTGCCTCGCCTGACAGGAAAAAAAAATCAATTCTGCAAAAGTAAATAAAGCTGACCATTTTCTTTTAGTTGTCCCTATGGTACTTAGCTGAATAATTGTCCAGATGATTTGGCGTACAGATATATTTTTCTACACTTCTAGGAAGTCTGGTAGCAATCTAAAATGTGGAGACATCTTGGCAATATACCTTACTCTTGGCAAGTCTTTTAGAAAAATAATTTTATTTTGAATGGCAGTATATTAAGAAATGCCAGTCTTCTGATATTGCTATGAGCTCTCACACAGCTAATGAATGGATGCTATCTTTTCAGAGGGTTTTTTTTGCTTTGTTTTGTTTTGGGTTTTGTTTTATTTTCTGGTGTGGGTTTTTTTGAGTCCAGTTTCAGTGGTTAAAGGAGAGGGGATCAAATATTTATGGGTAGCTCATTAGCACCTCTAGTGTCTGCCAGTCTTGATCAAATGCAACTATGCATAAATTGAGTATAAATGGTACCCTTAGGAAAGTGCTTGTCCTTTAAAAGGGAGAAAAGACCCTCTTGTGAGAATGAACTAAATTTTTAGGTTTATAAATATTCCCTTAATCAGACATTTATATATATTTTTAACCAGTCAGGCATTATCAGGCATGCTTAAAACCTGTCCTTTGGACTTTGCTATGATGGGTGCTGGAGCAATGCATAATTAAAAACGAAAAAGGCTTTTAGAGCCTGTTTACTTCGGTGACTACTGTGAAACAAATGTTTCTTTCTCCTTGCATCGCCCACCCACAGAAAGGGAACAGAACAAAGATGGCTCTGTCAGGCCTCTTTCCACTAGAGAACGCCTTGAGAGGCCAGAATGTATTAGGGCCCTGCTGAGCCCATTCAGCTTCACATAACACTCATACACACCGTACAACTAATTACATGTCAGATTAGCGATTTCATTATTACCACACTACCACTAATTAAAACTGCTTTGATATTTCTCAAGTAGTTTTGTGTGTTTACATAGTTTTAAAGTCTGGGGTTTTGGATTTTTTTTTTTTAGAAAAATCAAATTGGTATTGCTGAGCGGGTGAAAATAACACATTAAGGAAGCAAAATCTATACTGCCACTTTTCTCCTGCAAACCAACTTTTTACTAGCGAATTCTAAGTGTAAAGTCCCAACCATACCTTAATCTGCAAATTGATAGATTCATGTCAGCTTTCCATTCCTAACACTGCCCAAAGCTTAAGTTATCCAAGTAAGTAAATTACAAAAGTTACATCATTTTAATCTACATTCATCATTTTAATTGCCTGAATCTTCACTCAGACAAAGCAGCACTGTAGTTTTATGGTATTTGATTAATGAGGGCAAGAAAATTGAAGTTTTGCAATAAAACTAAAAAAAAAAAATCAACAGACTTTTATAGTTTTTTCCCTTATGATTTTAATTTAATGGCTCGTGTTTTCATTACTGCAGAGGCTGTACACTTTAGCTTGCAATTATGTCCCATCTGTGAAGCACTGTGTTATTACAGTTTATTCTAGTAGCTTTTCAATCACTTTTGAGTTGTGCTTTACAAGTATTCTTGCAGCAGGTGGGCTTACTGGCATGGGACCAGAAATACACAAAGCGCAAAGCTGGAGTTTAATGGCAGCCATATGCATGTGGCACAGAGCGCCAGCCTTCCCCCATATGCTGCTAAGCAGCCCCTTCAGCCTGCCAGTCACTCTTCTTACTGACTACAGTCTCTAAGTAGTTTTCTGCCAGGGAAAAATATACCAAGGCAGCAAATTTCTCCAGTGCACCATCCTTATTACTGAGACAACCCTGTCATTAGCAAAAGCACAATGAACCTGATCTGGAGATGCATACCAATTAGGTTGCATGGAGCACTTTTCCTTCTTATCTCTATGGAAACTCGGCCTCCCTGGCTGCAGTGGACAATCAGTAATGTTTCATCCACCCATATGTCACCTAGTTAACACTGTACACTTTTATGTGAACCAAAAATCTGCTCTAACCCTCTAAACAACACAAAGTAAAGAAATTAAAGAAAGGGACCAGGCAAAGTGCCCCGCACAGTTCTGAGCAAGTGTGCCTTTGAGGTGTACAAACCTGTACCATCAGCACTCCTGGCCTCAGATGAAGAGGCAGGAACCGTAACTTTAGCTGAAGTGAACACAAAATCTACATTTTCCAGTTCTACATCTGAAGAAGTTTCTGTAAATAACTCGAAGCCAACTTGTCTATTCCAGTAGATACAATCTTTACAACATCAGCAAAATGCTGTGCCACCTGCTTTGTCCAGGAGAGTGCTTTACACTACTTTCCTCCGCATACCAGCCTTAAGTGTATTTTCCCTCCATGTACCTAAGGTATTTTAAAAAAGCTAAATTTTACCCTGAGATAAACAAATACTTTTGTTCATGTTTCCCTTACTAAAGAGGAAGGACTTGAGAAATAAAAAAATACATTTGATTCATTCCTTCTGTGCTTATTTTTACACTTTTTTACTATTTAAATATTTGCTTTCAGTTTTACATTTCTTTGCTTAAAAACAGAGACGGGAGGGACTGGAACAAGATTGCAATAGTATTGATTCTAACTGCTACAGGTTTTATCTGCATTTTAATGTAAGAGAATGGATACCAATAGATTTGCCAGCATCAAAAGCTACAGTTTTGATAGTGCATATACCACATACATGTTAAAAATACAGCCTCTTCAAGGCAAGAGAAGGTGCTTTATAGCTGTTTACAATCCATGTTTCTCACCTATAATGTATCACTCCCATTTGCTT
Organism: Corvus kubaryi; assembly: GCF_017639235.1. Lineage (NCBI taxonomy): Eukaryota > Metazoa > Chordata > Aves > Passeriformes > Corvidae > Corvus > Corvus kubaryi. Next base: position 21,930,105 of record NW_024580667.1, on the reverse strand, counting down.
CGTTCTACAGTATTGTTTCATCATTTTGGATACTGGACAGCAAATAATAATGTGTGGAATAGCTGTACACCATGTCATGTACATCACGCCCATGTCTGGGCAACAATACCTTTCCTAGGAAAGAATGTCATCTTTATAGCAATACTTTGTAATTAGCAAAGAAACACCCCATAGATAGTTCAAATATTGACCAAAAAATAGAACAGGTCATAAGTGTCAAAAGAAAAAAAAGGAAATCTGCTTTTGAAAGCATACAGAGCTGCATGAGCACAGACTTTGAGAATACTCCAGATTAAAAGCAACTAATATGCTTAATATTGGCAGTGGCATATCAGCAGAGGTGAAGTCCTATTCCAGAAGAACAAACATTTAAAGAAGCTGAATGGAATTCAAATAGAATCTATCAAACAATGGGTGTTGAAAAATAAAGCCAAGCTGGGAACTGGTGGTGACTCAGGAAGCTGCATGAAAAGAAAAGGGAAGAAAAAGGAGCTCAAGGAATGCTGGCTTCTCTCTCAGAATTGACTAGACTTATGTCAGTGCTGTTGATATTCCCTCGATACTCTCACTTATAGAAGATTTATTTTTTATTACAAAAGCAATTCTGGATATGTGTAAAATTCTAAGTCTTCTAGTGGGAGCAATTTAAAACTGGATAATGCTGTCCTAAGGGGATTGTACTACTCTTTGGGTTTTGTTTTTAGGTTTAACTCATCACACGGAAAACTTCTTCTTCACGAGTAATTATTAATAGTTGTGACCCTTGAGAACAACGGACAAAGAGTTAGTAGAGAGTTGTGTGGGAGCTGTACATTCAAGTGTTAAATACGCTCTTAGCAAAACAGAGAGGACTGGAAATCAGATTGAAGTGGGCCAGCAGAACTTTGGACAGTCTGATCAGGGCTGTTACCAACCTGCCATTCAGCTGTATATGGGTTGCTACAAGCAGAGATTCAGCCAATTTATTTGGAGATTTAATTTGAGAGATACAACAATATATTTCATAATGTTTTTCCTGTAAAAGATGTCGTACCTGATGTGAGCTTTGTCCTTTATCAGAAAAAGGGAAAAAGAAAGACAGAAAAGAACGTAAATATTTCACCTGCATCTCTTTCAGATAAGAAATCCATTGCATTTCTCAACCTGCAAAATGAGATGTGGTATGCTTGGTGTATTTGTACCCTATAGCCCTAGAAGGGTAATGTTACAATAAGGGCCCAAATCTGTGCTCAGGGAATAGGGTACAGAACACTTTTTAAACAAGTTTCCCTTTTTCCTTCTAGGATCCAGTCATTACTTATACACATTTTAGTCTCCAAAATAATGAATGAAAATACACTGTAGGTGACTTAAAGAAAACAGAGAATAAGAAGGAGGAAAAAAATTATACCCATGGAATTTTTATTATTATTTGGCAGAGACTAGGACATCTTAAAATTAAACATTTTGCTAAAAATAACCATAGAAATTTGATGCAAAACTAAGACTTTTCAAATACAGACTATTTACTGAGGATGGACATTTATATAGTAGAATAAAAATAACTACTCCAAGGTTCAAAGTCCCTGGAATTTCACAATCATTCTTGTAGCTTTGCAGCTCTGTTGTAGTTACGTGTTTACTGTGATTGCTCTGTAATGAAATATAGAAGTCTTCATATATAGTTGGCTTTTGTGCTATGGAGATGTGTTTCTAGTATGCTTTTTCAGATATGTCCTTAGATCCTGCCAGGAATGACATTTAAATCCTTGCATCACATAACTCGCTTTTTTTTTTCCCCCTTGATTTACTTCACACTTTTTCTTTGCTTAAGATATATTTCACTGACCTTTTATTTTTATTTTTCTGAGGGACTTTAATAGGATACTTTCGGCAGGTGGGCAAAAACAGCTCCTTTACCTCGGTGTTTATGATGTTTGTATAGAAACTTTTGAATTTAGAATAGGTCAATTCAGGATCAGAGGTTATTTCAGTAAAGAAAGGAAGGAATGTAAGTGTCAGTCTTCATGGGCACAGGATAAAATGGACTTCAGTCAGCATAACCACATGATATTTTTACTTGAAGACGTGAGGATGCATTCAATATAGTATCCTTAATATTTTCTTGATATTGTATCACTGGCACTATGCCAAGTTAGCATGTTTTACTTTCTGATGTTGCTGTACAATTTAGTGAGGATAGTCTCAATGCAAAACCAGGCAAACAAATTTCAGTGACCCAGACCGTGGGGTCACCGCTGAGGACTTGAGGAGAGGTGGAAAGCTGTTTGAGCTGCTTTTCTCCAATATGATTTCAGAACAATATCAGGTGCATCAAGGGGCACATGCTGGGTTACAGCCGCTGCAAAACTCCTGTACTAACCAGCTAAAGTGCAAAAGCTTTATCTGCTTTCTAATAAAACCAACCTTACTTTAGATGTAGCATCAAAGAGCTGAGTTAGGAGCTTGCCAAACTCATTTCCCTCTATAGCTGGTGAAGAAGAAAGCCTTTAGCCTGACAGAAATCTGAGTCTTCTTCTGAAGGTGAACTTTACTCCATATAGGCACTCATGAAGTCTGTGACAAACACACTACTACCATTGGCTTCTTAGCCTAACTTTGACTGGGAGTAACTGATCTTTTCCAGGACATCATGGCATGCTGTGGCACCCCAGCCTTAAGACTAAGGGACAAGCCTTTCTGAATTGTTTGTAGTTAAAATCATAGAATTGTTTAGGTTAGAAAAGAATTTTAAGATCATCGAGTCCAACAACCTTACTCTGCCAAGTACACCACTAAACCATGCCCCTAAGTGCCACACTGACATACCTTTTAAATACTTCCAGGGATGGTGACTCCACCACTTTCCTGGGCAGCTGTTCCAATACTTGAAAGACCTTTTGGGAAGAAATTTTTCCTATTCAATCTAAACCTCCTCTGGCACAACTTGAGGCTGTTTCCTCTCCTCCTATATCACTTGTTATTTGGGAGAAAAGGCTGACTCTCATCTGCCAACAGCCTCCTTTCAGGCAGTTGTAGAGAGTGATATGGTCTTCCCTGAGCCTCCTTTTCTTCAGGCTAAACAACCCCAGTTCCCTAAGGCACAAGCACTGCTGTATTAGTGGGGGTTTCCTAAGAATGAGTGTACTCCTGATGGAAGCGATCTGAGTGACAGGTCTACAAAATGAAGTTGTCTACTTACACCAGCCTTTACTGAAATGGCCCTTCAATTTCCAGCTATTTGAAACCATAGCTTCTTTTTCAAGAAGGCCAAGTATGGCTAGTTATTGACAAAATAGAGGAGGATTTTTCTGCTTTTTTTCCACTTTTTTTTTCTCTGGGGCAGAGTGAAAGCACTACCTCAGCTGACTGCTTCTGATGATGCTAACTGCTGACTAATATTGAATTCAACTTGGGTGTAAAGTCAGGAAACTTGCCAAGTTACTACATATTTGTCTGTCTCCACCATCCCACAAAAAAGCAAAGCCTATTCAATAGCTAATAACTTGTAACTAAGGGAGAAAAGGTCATATACATATACTAATGAAAATTAATACTGAAAATCCAGAAAATGTAATGGGAAATAAAATTTCTTGGGAAGCACTGAAATGCAGTCATGATCATTACACAGTTTGAAGTCCATTCCTGCCATAATTCTTAAAAACAACTAGAGATGCAAGTGTAACATTTCCATTCATAAAACAGGCTTTTTAAGATTTTTGCTCCAAAATGGAAAAAGAAGGTATTTTCTGTAGTTTTACAGAATCTAGCCTAATTATTATATACTTCATTATTCTACCATATAGGGACAATAAAACACTTTGTTTCTGAAAGTCCAAGATCCAGAAAACAGTAAAATTATTCAAGAAAACTAAGAATATGGCTTCATCCCCATTGCATATATGAAGTACAAATTGATGCAGTTTTGTACATCATGCAGAAAGGCATTTCTACTAAAGATATGACTTCCAGACATGATTTAGAGAGGTGAAGGGGAATAACGTGCATAATATAACAAATGTGGTACATTCGCTTGGAATAAATGCAAATTTTTCAGAGGGAATATTCTAAAAAAAGGCCACTAATATGGAGAGTTCTGAAGTTAGTGTAGAGATGAAGTATCAAAATTATTGTCAGATATATTGTATAATTTATGATATCAGATACAAAATCAGCATTCAGGCTTGAGATTTTCTTTGCAATTATTATCAAGCTGGATTGGAAATGCGGGCTAGTTATCATCACAAATCCTGCAGATCTTAGGAAACATGTTGATAAAAGGATAATCTTAGAGTTGAGGAAAATTTATGAAGTGAGGACGGCGGTATGTCAGAGGCCAATAGTTCACAATTACTTCAGTAAATCAAGAGTGGCCTTTAATATTTTTTCATCTTTCATTCAGTTTCTCTAGGTTTTGCTAAATCATGACTGATTATGCTTTTTGACATATAAACATTAATTTTGGGATCTGCTTGGAAGCTGGTTGTCCTAAACCTGTCTTTTTATTTCCAGTATGAATTGGTGCAACACATAAACAGGCTTCACTGCAAATTTGCAACTTTACAGAACTTTTGCAAAATTTGTGATGAAAAATACCAGTGTGCTATTTATTACGCTTTAATTAATGTAAATTAGATTGTTAATTAGCATTTTATGGTTATTGGTTGTTACAGGATATTTTTACCAGCACTTCTTTGGATGTTTATCTAGTTGAGCTACATAGCTGAACACTTAAACTGTATCATGTAATTTCTGTTCTCTTGAATAATCCAAGCTTACACACATAATATGCGTACTTATGTATACTAATTTCTCTCTCTATACACCTATATTTATATGTGCCCTGACATTTACATAAACTTATACACATACATATACTGATACACACACATGTATATGCATTTGTGCATTCACACAGACAGACACAAGCACAGATTTGTGCCATGTCTGCTAATATCAATCACTATTTCTTATAAAGAAAATTATTTCTCCATCCAATTACAATATCTACCAGTCCCTAGCTTTACTTTGCATTTGAATGGTCCTAAAAGGGGCTGACCTTTGCGGGAGTTCCCAAAAATCAGGAATCAAGATCCTCAAATCAAGATATGATTAAGATTCATCCAAAACACTATGGGTCTTCTTCCCTGGGTCACTCGCTATCCTATGCTGTAAGGATTCCTTTTGCCATCCAAACTAGGACACCCTTCTCTGGTGAAACGCACACACAGAAATGCATGAGAAGTTTGATGGGAACTGGCTTGCTTCCATGACATGCAGACGTGCACTATATGAGACAGTTACCTTGCCTTTCTGCTTCCTTGAAAATGCCTTGCATGAATCCTTTTTTCCCAGTTTATGTGCCATCCTAAACCCAAAGCACCTGCATTTTTTAAAGACACTATCAGGCAGGAGCACGCCTGGAGAACCATAACCCACACAGGAAGCATACACTGACACACCCAGCCCATCAAACATACCTCTGCCTAAAAGGAATGCTTCCTGTCCCCTTCCCCATCATTAAATCCATTCCTCAAACCAATGCACATATATTAATTATATGCACAAATAATGAAATAAAGTAAATACTTTTAAAGCAAACCTAGTATCCAGGCTAAGAGAGCTGAAAGAGACAGCACCCTCATTAGGCTTGGGGAAGGACATGTGCAGCATATTGTCCTCAGAGGCAGAGAAGGTGCATGCCACTTCTCTCATAACTTTTCTTTTCTGCATGTCTGCTAGGTGGTCTGAGGGGAGCAACGAGGAGATGTGCCTCACAAGATAGGAGAAATTAGCCTGATCAGGCTGATGGACAGACTGCCCCCATACTGTTGAATGGGCAATGGAGCTCGACTCTCTGCACTGGTGGGGAATGTGACAGATTTCTGGTACGGCATCGGCCCATGCTTTCCACCTGGTCTGCCTCCAGCCATGCCTGGGTTCAGTAGTCTGAGGTCCCAGTACCATCTTGAGCCCAGCACCAGTTCCAGGCACTGGTTTGCACATGACCACTCTGGTACGGACCTAATGCCACAAACATGGGTAGCTCTGCAGATCTCGTCCTCAGTGCCAGAGGACTGTCCCAGCATGTTTCATTTTCTGGTTGGGATTGTAGCTGCTGGGACCTATTTGTGCTTTTTGCCACCAACCTGCCTAATGCCTGTCACATTTAACAGGGATATGCCAGCAACCTTCCAGGGTTAGCTGTCAGTGGATCTAGAAAGCAGTACGTCTGATGGGTAACTGGGCAGGAGAAGACCAAAAAGATGAAGTAAAGGAAAGAAGAGTTGTCTCCCTCCCACATTACACACGTTACTTAGTCCGCTCCAGCAAAGCGGAATAATTATCCCAGTTTCGCACTTCAGGTACACAGCTTCCCTAAGTGAATTATGGGATCAATTCAGCCATGTATGACTTACATGAGAGCAGTTCTCCACCCTGTCTTTCAAAGGCAGTATAATGCAGCAGGAAGATAGCTAAAAGGCAAAATCTAACAACAGCAGCAGCAGAAAAATTTAGGAAAGGTAATGGTATTTATAGAAAATTGTGTAAAATATGTCCTTCAATGAGAGACGTGTGATCACAGAGTGTTCTGGGTTGGAAAGGACCCAAAACGACCATCGAAGTCCAGCTCTTGGTCCTGCAGCTGCAAGAATCCATGTAAGTTGCAATGTTGTTCACTTTCATGATGTCATTCTGCACTGCATCTTGTGATGTTTAGTGTTGTTTTCCTTCTTAAAGCTCACAACTGAAGAGATTACCTGACTATCTCACCTTAGTTAAAAAAAAAAATAGGCAAGAACATAGTCCTGAAGAGTCCTGCAGAGTTTAAAATGTAACTCATATTCCCTCAATCAGACAAAATATGTCAAATCACAGAACAAAAACTTGTATTTTGTTCATAATTGTTTTTAGTACCTTGATTTGTAGGACGATTTATCACGTGAAAGTAAGCAATCCTGGCACTTTCCAATGACACACCCACCCACTCTTGAGTGCCAGGTCTAGTCCAGGGAAGTACAGAATCTGAGACAGGCATCCTCAGGCTAACATAAATCTTTCCTAAAACATTTTCATATTCCCAGAAGTTTCCTTCTAGACTCTGACTAGTCCATACAAAAGTAGCGTTCCTTGGAAGTGCAACATGTCTGATTGACTGTATCCTGGGTTTGCCTTATTAGGAAGTGTTGGGGCCCTTCCCCCTGCCATGTAGTCCTGGGAGAGGGACCCTGAGGGGAGACACGGGGTTTCCCTGCCCCTGCTCAGCCTCGTTTCCCATTGGTTGGTTTGTGTTCCCCTGCGCGGGCAAAGGACCCTCGGGTCCTGCGATTGTCGCAGTTCCTCGGCAGAGCCCCGGCCATGCAGCTGGAGAAATAAACATCTCTGAAACATCTATCAAGAATAGGTCCATATATATTTCTTTCCACGGGCCTCGTTGTTTGATACGTGTGTTACAATATCCGCACTGTAACAAATGGTAGAGAAATGTGGGCAGAAAAATCCCCGATCCCTACAGCAACTGATTTGTGAGTAAAGGCTGGATTTCTCTTCTTGTTTTTGTTTTGCTGTTCCATCCCTAAACTATGGAGGAACCGTGGAAAGACTCTTGGCTCTCAGAGCCACATATGGACATTTATCTTAAACTTGGAAAGATTCTTGAACAACGATTTGTAAATTTTAGCTTATTTCAAGCTCAAAAAGAACTGAAACACTTCCTGGCATGGTTGTTTAAGAACTTTTTCTATGTTTCTTGGGATTTAATTCTTTCCAAAGACTTTTGGAATACCATTTGGACACAGTTAATTTTTGAGTCAAAATTTATGCCGATGGAAGAATATTTTCATGAATATTATTTAATTACTGAGACTGTTGAGCAATGTCAGCTGTGTCCTGGTGAAGGGAAGCCTGCCTCAGAGTCCGTGCAACCCAGGCCATGTGGACCGAGCCCTCTGCAAGCAGCAGCGAGGCAGTTCCCGCGTGCGGGCAGAGCCACGCGAGCCGCAGTGTCGGTGGCGGAGTGAGGCGTGGTGGGAGCAGCATGACCCGGCAGTGCCCGCCCGGCCCCGCACAGCACGTGGTTGAGCAAGCCCCGTGAACACCCGATCGAGAGGGGTGGCGCGCGGGCGGTGGCGGTGGAGCGGAGCCATGCCTAGCCAAGATGCGCGCTGGAGCAGGGTGCAGGGGGTCGTTGCTCAGGGCCCGGCCTAGACGTGGGTGCGGTGCCAGGCAACAGCAGTGCAGCTGAGAGCTGAGGAGATGGCACACAGGGAGCTGAGCGGCCCGGCCCGGCCCGCGCGTCCCCAAATGCAACCCCCAGAAGAGCGTGCAGGCATGAGCAGCCCTGACGGCTCCAACGCAGGAGCGAGCAAAAACAAAAGTGAAACCAGGAATGCAGTGAGACAGAAAACAACAGCCACTCGGAAAAAGGAAAAGATCACTGTAGCTAAGGTTTTAGGAATAGTAAAATGGTATAATGTTAAACAAAATTATGGTTTTATAACAAGATGTGACCACCAAGAAGACATAGAACTGCTATTAAAAAGAATAACCCTGAAAAATGCATCCCAAGCTTGGGAGATAGAGAGGTGGTGGAGTTCAAAATTGTGCAAGGTAGGAAAGGGTTACAAGCAGCAGAAGTCACTGGGCCTGATGGTATTTCTGTAAAAGGCAGTATAAATGCTAAAAATCGTAGTCATGTTAGACAATATCTCCATTATAAGCCCCCCCTACAGTCTCCCTTTCCTAATCCCACTTTCCCCTTTACCCTATACCCAATATGAACCCTTTCCTAAGTTTACCCCATCCCCAGTTTATTCCTAATCCGTTTTTCACCTCATGGCTTCCCTATACGATTCCTTTCCCTACAACTGCTCTCTGATGCCGAGGGAGGGATGAAAAGGGGGAGGGAAGAAATTAAACCCTCTCCTGCCTCAGTTTCCCCACAAAGCATGCCCAGAGAGTCCTGTCTCCCTTTTGTCAGCCTCAAGATGTTCCAGAGAATCTGTTAGGACATTTAAAGACTCAGGAGGGTGGCTTGTTTTGTTTTGAAACTGTCCTTGTTATCTCATGTTTATCCAGTTGTTTTCAATGTTAAGTTTTAAATCTCTTTTTGTTAAAAATAAACGGGTGAAATGTTGGGGCCCTCCCCCTGCCATGTGGTCCTGGGAAAGGGGCCCTGGGGGGAGGCATGGGGTTTCCCTGCCCCTGCTCAGCCTCGTTCCCCATTGGTTGTTTTGTGTTCCCTTGTGCGGGCAGAAGGACCCTTGGGTGCCGTGATTGCAGCAGTTCCTCGGCAGAGCCCCAGCCATGCGGCTGGAGAAATAAACATCTCTCTGAAATATCTACCAAGAATCGGTCCATAGATATTTCTTTCCACGGGCCTCGTTGTTTGATAAGGGTGTTACAGCATCCGCACTGTAACAAGGAAGCAAAAGTATAAACATGTCTGTACACTGTAATAGAAGTGTTGTCTTTTAATAGGTGTAAAAAATATGCAGGGGTTTGCAGCTTTTTCCATTTTTACCTCCGTTCTGATTGAAAGTCCCTCATTAGTCTTTCCAGTGCATATTTAATATTTCTAACCTATGTTTTCTTTCCCATAGCTCAGACAGTACAGACAGCAAGACAGTCTTCAAAATTTAATAAATCTCAAAAATCTGACTTCAGAACAGGAATAGAAAGCTGCAGCTTAAAAGTTTGAAAACACCATAATTAGCCTTATATAAGACCAATGTCCTAAGAGGGTTCTGTAAACATAGAGTTTATGATTAAATATTAAGACAAAGGGAATACTTAATATACCCACTTGCTGGCTTTCAAATGTATGTTACCTGCCTCCTTTTGTATTGCTGTATGTGTACTCAGTTCCCAGTAACCTACCTAAAAATACACTTTAAAATTGCATCTATGTTAAGACCACAGATAGCAAGTCATGGCTCACTCCATCTGAATTAAACCAGATGACTAATGACTTCAAAATTGAAGTTTTTAATGGAAATGCATTTCTGAAAAAATGTTGAGCCCTTGAACACTTGAAGCACCACAAGTCTTGCAGTGTGGCCTGACTGAAAGCCTACTGAAACCAGTGTAGAGGAATCCATCAACCTGGATGGCCTTCGTACCATACCTTTAGGGTTATCTCTTTATATATAGAGGGGAAGTAAAAATGTTTATAGCAAATCCCTCTAAAGCAAAGAGAGAACTTGTTATGAATCAGCTATTCATGATTTGTACAGCTCAATCAGTAGCATTTTTTCTTTATGAATTTTCCCTTTTCAGGGGATGTGCATATTGCTTATGAGACATAAAAAACTAACACCTCTCTGCATCATCACTCCTTTTCTGCATTCATCTTACTTTACACATACGGCCACTCCACAGGGCAAGCTCTCTGTGTAGGACATCCCCTCATTCTGAGTGGAAATAAGGAGTTATGCTAAAAGTGGATTTTTAAGAATATCTGAATAATATGCAGTCATTCCCCACCAGCTCATACAGTGTGCTTACAACAATATGGCCTAATATTTGTTTCTCAATAGAAAGTAAAGTGTAGGATTATTTTAGAGATGTATCTGAAGTAAAATATCCAGATTAGAGGTCCTCTGGCAGGTTAAACTGGAAAATGTTAGGCTGGCATCTGATGTTATCTTTTTTGCCTTTTTGACCAGAAATTACTACACACTTAAAGCTTATCTATGAAAACCTGGCAGAAGGTAGCAACCAAATATCTGACTACAGCATCAGTTGATAAAAATGAGCAAAAAAAAAAAAAGAGAGAAAATTGGTCCAAAGTAACCCTGGGAAAAGTGAAACTGCCCCATCTACCCATAAGTTCTGACTATTGTGGCTTCAGTATATATTCAGTACATATATAGCTGAAAAAAGTACACCAAGAAAATGAATTCTTTTTCTTTCTTAAAAGAATTAAATGGTCTTCAGGTATGTCAGGACTTGAGACGGCTAGCTAAACTAGTTAAACGTCTCAGAAATTTAACAAGGAGCCACAACCTGGAGTCTGCTGAAATTCCACCTCTGCAGCAACTGATACTTTCAAGTTACACCTGCAGATGTTCTTAAACTCTTGGCTTTTCTCACAGTACTATATTTCAGTAATTTTTAAATGAAAAAAAAGACAAGACATAAAAAAAGAGGTATCTTTTCTTCTCCCATCTCTGTCCATTAAATGACTGATTCCAATTTAATGCATTGATGTTGAAGGTCTTTGAAATTCAAAGATATGTTTCTCTTTCCATCCCTAATGGAATAATAGCACATACTAATGCACATGCATTTGTTCTTTTAGTTACAATTTCATAAGAATTGCAAGTTGCAAACATTATCACTTTATGATTATTGTGTAATTAGACAAAAGAAGACACACATAGAGACAGGCAAATGGAGAGGACAGAAGATGACGATATCCAATAATATAAGATTCTTTTTCTACAGACTACACAAAATTCCATTTATACTTCGCATATTTCTCAAATTCACCCTTTCAAAGAACTCCAAAAACAAATATTATATATGGCACTACTTATACTGCTTTTTTTCCCTCTCCTTAAACCTTTCACCTGATACAAAGCAAAAAGAAAGCATGATGTCTTAGTATAGCCATGTAAAATGTACAACAACTTATTTTAAAAAGGAAGCACTTAAATGCTAGCAAGCACCAGTGATCTGCTTTGAGGCTGTCACGAAAGGACACTTTAGACATTAGAGTGCATTATTGGGCAGTAATAGTAAATGGCTTTATAAAATCTCACTGGTCATTATTGCCATTTCATAATTCTCTTCGTGTTTGCAAAATGGATAAATGAGCATTTTCAGGCTCTGAGAACAAATAGTATAAATCAAAATTGATAAAATACTTTTAAATAGTTTTCACTTTAAAGAAGCATTGTTTTGATCTACTGCAACACTCCAACTATATGTAAGCACAGCATATCTTCTCGTATGTTATTGAATTTAGCTTACTGCAAATTAAAACTGGAATTCTCTTCTTTTACAGCTTCAGACTCATTGCATTGTATGAAGCTCAGGAATTTGACTCAGATAGTCGTACCATGTAGGAATTTGTCACAGCCCATCATGTTTCATCTCCATCTCTAACTATGCCTTCATGAGCTGTACAAAAGATACTCATGTGCATCACTTTTCTTATGACTGAAGCAAAACCCCTGTAATGCTTAAAAACAGAATTAATAGAATACCTTTCCTTCTCACTGAGTTTAGCCCCTGGAGTGTGGTTTGGGAATAGGATTTCACATAGGGAATGATTTATCCAAATGGCAGCCTATGCACCTACCTCTCAATCATATATGCCTGTCCTTAAATACACCATAATGCAAAAGTACGTAAATCTAAGTACACTGCATCATTTGTTTATGTGCAGACATGTGCTTCAGGGTGCCAACAAGGTTTACCCTCAGAAAGGAGGAAAACCATGGAGAGGGGAATCTGCTGTGATTATCATCCATGAGCAAAAGGAGCACGTCCCCGGTTTCGTATGCACCAAAACAGCCCTGTGTTTGCTCAGCAGGAATGGGGTGTGCTGTGGATGGGAAATGCAGAAGGCTGGCATGTCCTTCCTAATTTTCTCTCACACCTCTAGTAGTGCTCAAAAAAAATCCTTATTAGAGAAACTAAGACAGACTCTACTTAAACAGATACTCAAGGGGAAGGTCTGTCTTTCACTAAATTACCCAAGTCATATTCAAGATACTAGAATTAGTCACAACACACAGAAAAAATGCTTCTAGGATTTCATTTTAAAGCATTTTCCTGCTCAAAATAAACACACCCCAAACCAAAACACATAAAAAACCTCCCCCAAATTCAATAAGAAGGAAAATTAGAAAAAGATTCATGAAACATTGCTCTTTCTGCCCAGTGTCAGAGACTGGAGTTCCTGAGAACGCTGCACTCAGTGATGGGCAGAGTGGGAAGCTGCCACTGCTGCAAACACGAACAGCTTCTCTCAGAAGGAAGCGCAGCTGATTAATCAACTTGATATTACCCGAACTGATTAAACAATGAGACGTCCTGGGGTTTTGCTGTCTGTCCTGATGAGTGCTCATCATAACTATTAGTACAAAATCCCAGCATGTCTCCCTTGGGAGTAAACTACCTTCTAATGTTTTTCCTCTAAAGATTAATTCCATTGTTATGAAACCTGTGTATAAAGGAATTATGAACTAATCATTAGTCATTTTCAAACAATTTGACCTTTCCAGCTTTGACTGGTGGAGTGTTTTTGGAAGAGGTCTTGTTCAGTTTGCCTTATTCGTATGCTTATATGAATGCTTATATGGCTTACTTAGACAAATAGAAAGGGGACTGATATGTTTGCAGTACTGTGCTCATTTCAAAAGCAGAAAAGTGGATAATTTTTAATGAACTTCATTTTTATTTTATGAAGTAATGTATAAAGGATTAACAACTGTGGAAACCATGAAAACCTTTACTTTGTTCCCCCAAATGACCCAAATCTGTACCTAACCTTCAATACAATAAGCTCTCTCTCTGAAAGACTCCATTAAATGCAAGTGTTACTTGCAAAAGGAAACAGGTTTTTAAACATGCACTCAGATGTTAAATAGTGCATTTGTTTCATGTCAATAAATAATTTCTAAAGTTGAATAAAAATCTAGTCATTCTTGAAAGGCATGTTCTTTGCACGTTTGAAAAGGGTTTCCTTTGCCTATCAGTCTGGGTTTTTACATGATTACTGGTCTGTTTATATGGCAATTATTCAGGTGCAGGGAGCAAGCATGAATAAATTACCTGGAATTCCTCTTTTAGGAGGCCCCAGCTTCCTACACTCCAGTATATCCTCCTAGGTGTTACCAAATATTGACATCTCACCTTCCAGCAAGACCATTCACAACTTCCCTGCATCCCTGCTTGTAAGAAAGATTTAATCTGACTGAGACCAAAGGCAGGAAAAGGCAATTCCTTCTAGTTTTGTATTCAGGCTTTTTTTCCCCCCTGATTTCCAGTGATAGCACCTCTAAAATGCTTAACAGCTTTGTTAGCTTAAAACAAATTAATATCCATTTTAATTCAGATGTCTAGTTTTAAAAGTGGGAAGTATTTTTTTATTGTATTAAATCTGCCAGTCCCAAGGGAAAAGAGTTTTAAAGTAGTCATATGCCTGAATTTTGACTGGATTCATCAATGAGTGTTCTACCATGCACATCCTCTGGATATATTCTAGGTTTCTTCCTTTTTCCAAGTTCTTCTGATATGTATGCAGGTCAGAGCAAACAGATCCATGAAAAGTCCAAGCCCTTGAGCACAAAGGACACAAAGAGCAGCTGTCCAGCTTCAACCCTGCAGGCATAATAGCAGTAGACTCGTGATTCTCAGTGCTGCAGTTCCCCACAGGGACATACATCCCCACACAAAAGCTTGCAAGGCTTTTTTTTCTTTTATTTTTTTTCTTTTTTCTTTTTTTTTTTTTTTGGTGGTTTGTTTCTTTTTTCTCTGTTTTAAAGGTGTGCACTAGCTTAGAGAAATGACATAATAGGGCCCACTCACATTCATTGCTCACAAACTACCGGATACTCAGATAAAACAAATCCAGACACAAGTGCTAAAACTTGTTTAGGTTCTGAATTCTGCTGATATCTTTCTGGGTTATTTATAGCCTTAAATATTCCTAAATCTTTGGAAATATTCATTTATTAACTTTCCTGCTAAGCACCTAAAATGGACTCGTATTTCTACAGCCTATCTAAAATGGATATCAGCTCAGCACACTGATATTTGTAATCACTGTTGTTTAGATTCTTGCAGTCTTCCTCATTTTACATAATTGTGTCTAAACACCTACACATATTTAGGGTGGTGAATGTCACATAATCAAAATGTTTGAAAAACACATTCTCTGTACCCCCCCCCCGCCAAATACTCCTATAAACCTGAAAATATACCCATGGCGGCTAACAATTCAATATAGGCAGGGTTTTAGACATCAACATCAACACCTTTTTCCCCCTTTGTTTCACATCTACATTTTAATCTTCTAGAAAAACCTATGGTAGAAACTTGACATCTTAATTTCCATTAGAGCCAATGGAAATTTTGCTGAAATATGGAACACAACCTGTGCTTTTCAAACTGTGCTGATGAAGCCCAATGGTCTGTACTGTATTTCTGAAGTACATTTGAAAGCTATGTAAGGAAAGTCAGACTATTTCTGTAGACATTAACTGTACATGAGTCCATTGAAAAGTGTTATAATATCCTCAGTTTAAGAAAGGCTGACAATCTTATAACTATAGAACTACATTTACAGTTTGTGGACAAAACAGATAAACTAAAGTTATCCAAATTAGAATACCTTTTCTGTTTCCTCAAAATAAATTTATAGCTATTTTTCTCCATTAAAAAAACTTTTTAGAAGTGTAACATTTATTTCAAACCACCATTCCATGAAACAATTTCCTTTGATTGTATTGCTGGCAATTTAAAATACAATTTATAATTAATCTTTTAACATGTAATTTTATAAGATTTCTTTCGACTGCAATTGCAAATGTTTAAAGCTGTGAATAGGGCCTGTAAAAATAAGCTACTACACAAGTTTCTCTAAAATTCAGCAATTTCAGCTACCAATACAGTAGGTAACTCACACTCAGCTCAAAAAAATAAACTTCAAAGTCCAACCATGTCCCCCGCCTGTCCTGCAAACAGTGAGATTTCATCATTTGTTAGTTTTTTAAGCAATAAAATCTATTAGCAGACAAGGTATTGCAATTGCCAGAACATCAGTATAACTAGTTTAACTTCAGATACTGGTTGACTTGGGATGTCAAAGCTCCCAGGGTTGTTGGGAGCCTGGCATTAAAAGAACAGATACAATCCTAAGCCTAAGTGTTAACAAAGACTGTTGGTATCCCAGAGGAGATTAGGTTGCTGATCTTGTAAGGATCAGCTACTTACTTAGTGATGTTTACACTGACATTGATGTAGTGACATCCTGATCTAATTACATGTCAATAAACCACAATCCTGATGCCCTGAGAAGATCAGAAGAGGATTACAAGAACTCCACTGCCAATCTTTAAAGCCTAAGAAAGCAACCCTGTGATTTATTTACCATGAATTCAGTAACTGTAAAACTATTGTTTTAAATTGGACAATTCTTTTCATAATTAGATCACATCCCTCTCTATAACTGTCATCCCCCAAATTTTCCAAAATTCTGCACCCAAATCACTGCCTAAGCAAACACTCTGGAAACTTGTTTTGATGTCTCCATTTCATTTGTGTCTAAGATTCTAATTCTACTTTAAGCCTAAATATTTTAAAGGATTTGTTTTAAATGTTCCTTATCATTTTCATGGTCTCTGGCATAGTGCCAAAGAGTAACTTCAGGACTGTGTTAACACTGCTGTGGTGTGTTGACCCTGGCTGGATACCACGTACCCACCAAAGCTGCTTTATCACTGCCCTCTGCAACTGGACAGAGGAGAGGAAATATAGTGAAAGGTTTATGAGTTAAGGACAGGGAGTGATCACTCATTGATTACCGTCACTGGCAAAACAGATTCAGCTTGGGGAAATTAATGAATTTATTGCCAGTCAAAATCAGAGCAGGACAATAATAAACAAAACAAATCTGAAAAACACTTTCCCCTAGCCCTCCCTTCTTCCTGGGCTCTACCTCCTCCCCCACAATGATGCATGAAGATGGGGAATGGGATTTACAGTCAGATCATCACATGTTGTTCCTGCCTCTGCTCAGGGACAAGAGTCGTTCCCCTGCGCCAGTGTGGGGTCTGTCCCAAGGGAGACAGTTCCCCATGAAGTTCTCCAGCATGAGTCCTTCCCATAGGCTATGAACTGCTCTAATGTGGCTTCCTTTCCACAGGAAAAGCCTGCTCCAGCATGGGTTATTCTCTCCCCAGGTCCACAGGTCCCTGCCAGGAGCTTCCCATGAGGTCACAGCCTTCTTTCGGACATCCACCTCCTCTAAAATGGGTCTCCTCCGTGGGCTGCAGGGGCATAGCTGTGTCACCATGATCTGCACTGTGGACTGCAGGGGAACCTCAGCTCCAGCACCTGGAGCACCTCCTGCCCCTCCTTCTCCACTGACCTTGTTGTCTGCAGGGCTGTTCTTCTCACATATTCTCACTCTGCTCTTCTCTGAGCACAACTGCAACTGCACAATAACTTTTTTTTCCTTCTTAAATATGTTATCCCAGAGGCTCCACTACTCTCTCATCGGTTTGGCCTCAGCCAGTGTCACTTCCATCTCAGAGCTGGCTGACATTGGCTCTGTTGGACATGGGGAAAGCTTCTGTCAGCTTCTCATAGAAGTCATCTTGTAGCACATTCCCCCTCTTCCCCTGCAAAAACCTGGCTACGCAAACCCAATACAATCAGGAGGGTTGTTTATCTCCTTAATGCCAACAGCACTGGACGACCTATGCTGCAGTCTCAGGGATGGTTGCTCCTACTAAGGGAAAGGTGGAGTTATCATCCTCAAGGTGGAAAAATGCAATTTTGCCTAACAGCTGGGAAACTTCCTGATAGTGTTGCTGTAAACATGAGAAGGGTTCAGCTCTGTAGAACAAACACAAATTCCTCTATGCACCACACTATGGGTGAGGCTAGTACCCACTTTTAAGCACTTTCAGCTAAGAAAAATACAACTTAATCAGTCCAGAACTACTTTTTTTTGCCATTATTATTGTGCTTTGAAGGCTTTATTAAGCAAGATTTGACAAAGGGAGATGGATTTAGATTTTCTTTGGATTTTAAGTAACTGGAATCGCTAGTGTTATGGAGTCATAAATTAATTCCCTACCCTTTCTAAAATCTCAGAAGGAGCTCATTCTGAGCATTGTGTCTGCCTCGTTTAGGTGGGATTTTGATCATGATTTTACTAGAAAAGGCAAACTTCTAATGTATTACTGAAGGATATGTAGGATCCTCTAGCACAAAATCCTCTTCCAGGACAGAGTACTCCCAAATGTTTTGCACAACAACAACCTGGATATTTTACCTGCTTCATCTCTTAAGCCCTGGGAAAGTGGGAAGGGGTGCTGGAATTAGGGAAAAGAAACCCAGCTAGTTTTGCACGATTAATTTTCCTACAGTTTAAGAATATAATTTTTGTTTGAAAAGGAACACACTCTATTCTGTCTGCCCTGTTCTGCCTGGGGGGGGTTGAACCAGATGATTTCCAGTTCTGCTCCTCCAGCCTTGCCTACTACTTTCTCTAGTCTCTTTCTTCATCATTTTATTCACCCTTCACGTAAACTACTGAGTAGTGATGCATGAAGTTTTCATTATGATATCCAAAGGTGCAGAACTATTTCATATTACTGGAAAGGACACAATTTTGAGGAGCAGTTGAGTAACTTACAAGTTTAAGCCCCACTTTTATAAGTGACTCATGCTCTTTGAAAGTCAATGTTGTAGTGCCTTTCTGTGGGAGACAGCAGCTTTCAAACATTTCCTCTGATGCAATACATTGAAAATAAAGGAGGTGGTTTTTAATGGTAAGCTTTTGAATGATGAAAGCACTTGGGGGCATATGGATGACATTGAAAACTGATTCTCAGGGTGTTTCAGTGATTTTGCAAATACTTTTTTGAACAGAATAGATTCTAGTGTGACCTAAACTTGATTTTATATAAGCTGTGTTACAGATAAAACCATAAAGGAGAATTTTCAACCCTGATAAATTTCTACTGGCCTCATTCAGTACACACCAGGGATAAACATGCATCAAGTTATTTCAGTGTGAGTATGTGAAATAACTACTTTCCATGAAAAATTCCATTCCACATACCTACATCATGCTCTGTAATAGTGGTAATAACGCAAAGCACTTAATGCTTTCATCTTCAAAGCACATGGCAAGCATTAATTAACAGGAGAAACTCTCACAAAAGAACAACTGATGAAGAAACAGAAATTCTTGGAGTAATAAAACAATAGTTTTTGTTTTGTATCAAATGAACTTTTATAAACTCAACATTTTTCCATGCCTAAAAGAGTGTAAAAGGAAAGTATTTTACTGCAAGTGTATCTAAATTTCATTAATGTAATGTACTGCAAGAACAAAAGACCTCTAGCAAAGGCTGCTTTATATCTTCCTGACCACAAAACTCTGATGCTGCAGGAGACTAAGATATGCACACTGGTCAGCAGCACATGTAAGCTTTTATTCATCTTTCAGTATGGACCTGCTTTCTCACCTGGGACACTCAGCTTCACTTCAAGCAGACAGTGTAGCTGCTCTCACTACCCTGTAAAGACTCATGGCTAATTTTAGCCCCTAAAGGAACTTAAGTTCTAAAAGCAATAGTTCCAAATTCCACCTTAATTATGGACCCAAAATAGCTGATGTGGATGTCTGCTCTCCTCTGAGAGTGTCTGCTTCTCTGTTTGAGGTTCATTACTTGCTCATGCTCTTTCCCAAGACTTTCGTGGGTAAAACTGGTGTGCTTTGGAACTAAGAGCTGTTCTAGACTCATTATAAAGACACAGTAGACCTGGGGAAAGCCATTCGTGGACAGTCAGAAAATAACCAGCATAAAAAAAGACTAATGGCAGAGTAGTCACTCAGTATTTAGTTCACTGCCTGAACCCTAGAATACCTGTTTTCAACTTGATTCAAACTGGAAATGTGAATAAAAATGTCTGCTTAATTAAAGAAAGGGGAAAAAAATCAGCCTGAAGGAAGGATCATATTGAACTTGAAGAAAAGCATTTAACTTCTAAAATTTTTCAATCTCATAAAATTCCAGTTTGGCAAATACCAAAATGAAATGGTACTTCTGTACACACACGAAAAAAAAATCTGTGAGAAAAGTGCCATCTTTAGGAGCTGGTGGAGAAATTGCAAAAAACCCTCATACGCTGTAGTATGCACAATTTTTAGCTTTGTGTAACCATAAAAATCCTGTTCAACATCACAGAATACTCCCCAATAGTTCTTACCACACCTCAGTGGAGAGCTGGTGACATGGAGCTGTATTTTCCCATTCCTTCTCGTCTTCACTGCACCATGAATTCCTGCTTCTAACATGTACTTCTTGGGAGTTTTCCCATGGGGAAAGGGAGCTAAGCTAAAACCCTACCTTTTCCCACACATAGAGAAAAAAGTTGCAATGAATATGTTTTATTATCACCAACAACAATCTAATTAGCTTCACCCTCCCCCACAACTAAGTGAGAACTTGTAACAGATACACAATGAAGAACATCAATGGGAAGGGAGTGTAATGATGATAGAGACTACATCAAAAAAGGAACATCATTTAAAAGGCTAATATACCACATTAAGCTCAGAAGCTGAACCCTGATCTAAATTCTGGGCTCAATATATCCATTTGTCTAATTTCCTCGCTTCTGAAATTAAGCATTATATAAATGTGTCGTAGTGCTCCAGTTGTTCATCTCTTAAGAAATGAAAAGCTCTGAGTCTCATTCTGCATATTTAAAGAAAAATAAATTGCAGCTGAGAGATATAGGGCTGACTGAAATTGGATTCAGTGTTTATCTAAAGTGGGCCTCCTTTCACTGCGACATGGGCAGCCTTAGGATACAGCCTACATGGTCCCCAGCTCCTTCAGTACACAGAATGAGAACAGTGAAAACAGAGCATTTGCTTAGGTTTTTTTGACAGTGCACATTTAGTTTGCTCTGTAAGATTATAAATTTTGGTGAGGTTTTTCTCCATTGTGTGCTACAGGATATTTCACAAAATTACTATCCAGGTGAAAAAAAACACACTTTTCTGTAACCTCAAGTAACTACAAAGCCTGCTGTAATCACAGCCACTGCTATCACAGAAACAGCTTGCCAGTTCTTATGCACACAACTTCATGGGGTCTTCCAAAAAGTGAGGGAGCTTTACAACACTTGGGATAAACACAGCATATTTCAATTAACACTGTCAAGATTTACCACACTTACGGTTCTAAACCATTTTCCATCAACACAAGTTATAACGCTTATTAGCCAAGTCCGCCTAGCCTGTGCAATGAGCTATGCAATGAGGATGCTTAGGAATTTAAGTGTCTCAGTCTTTCAAAGGGACCTTGAAGCAGCTCTTTCACTCACGCTGTTGCAGTTTTAGGATTGCAGGGACAGTGACCATCCTTGTTCTGGCCAGTACAGGGTTAATTTTTGCAGCAGCCAGGAGGGGGTATGGCTAGGACCCAGAGGTTATTCTATATCACCTCAGGTCATTTTCCAGGGGTGAGGGAAGGGGTCCCTCCCAGGTCAGGTATCGTGGCTGAGGGAACAGTTGGGTCTTTTTGGGGCTGAGCATTTGTATGTGAATAGTTTGTTTCTTGTACAATCTATTATTAGGATTGTTGCTGTTATTGTTCATTTTTTAAAATCTCATTGCTCTTTCCAGTAAATTGTTCTTATCAGTGATCTTTGCCTTTTGTGCCTCCAATTCCCCTTTCTATCCCACCATGAGGAAACAGAGGGGGAGGGGGCAGTGAGCAATCAGTTTGTGGTTTGGAGTGTTTCAGTGGGAACACTGAATTGGGGAATAGCACTCCTAAACCATGACAGCAACAAATTAAACCCATACAGTAGCAGCTGCTGTCTGCATCTTTATTCCCTGTTTTCATCCACCAAGGGCAAATCATGCTGACAAACCTGATCACCTTTCATGACAAAGTAAGCTGCTCAGTTGATGAGGGGTGAGCAGTGGGCATTGTCTACCTGGATTTCTTCAAGGCATTGGACATGGTTTCCCACAGCCACCTCCTAGAGAACCAGATGTGTTGTGGTCTGGACAAGTGGTCCATGCAATGGGTGGGGAACTGGCTGACAGGCTGTACCCAGAGGGTGGTGGCAAACAGCTACTTTTCAAACTGGCAGCCTGTCACAAGTGGGGTCCTCCAGGGATCAACAATGCGTCCAACATCGCTTAGTATCTTCGTAAGTGATCTGGATGATGGGGCCAAGTATACCCTGACAACGTTTGCTGATGATATTAAACTGAGTGGGAAGTGAACACTTCAGAAGGGAGAGCCACCCTGAAGAAAGACCTGGATAGGCTGGAAGAGTGGGTTAACAAGAACCTTAGGAAATTCAACAAAGCAAGTGTAAGGTCTTGCACCTGTGAAAACTTAACCATGGAGTGCAGCACAGGCTGGGATCTACCCAGCAGGGGAGACATGGAAAGAAACCTGGGGTTTCTGGCGGACAAGAAGTTCCATATTAGTGAAAGAGTGTGATTCTGCAGCAAAGCAAGCCAACAGGACGCTGGGTTGGATCAATAGGGGCTTCACCAGCAGAGATACAGGAGCCATTATCCCACTGTACTCAGCACTTGTTGGGCCACACTTGGAATACTGAGTTCAGTTTTGGCCCCTGCTATACAAAAGTGATGTATGGACAGCTTGGAGAGCATCCAGAGAAGGGCCACAAAGATGATCAAAGGATTGAAAAGCCTGCCACATGAGGAAAGGCTGAGAGAACTGGTTTTGTTCAGCCTTGAGAAAAGAAGGCTTAGGGGAGACCTTATCACTGTGTTCTAGCATATAAAGGGTGGCTTACCAAAAAAAAAAAAAGGCAGAAACTCCCTTTTTACAAGAAGTCACATGCAAAAGACATGGGGTAATGGGTATAGGTTACTCCAGGGGAGATTCTAACTAGACACAAGAGGAAAATTTTTCACAATGAGAATGATCAGCCATTGAAATTATCTCAGTGGAGAGTTGGATTCTTTAACACTGGATTTGTCTGGATGGGGCGCAAGGCCATCTTGTCTAGACCATGCTTTTACTGAGAAAGTTTGGACCAGATGATCCTTGAGATTCCCTTCCAGACTGGTACTGTATGATTCTATGATTTTGCCTTACTCCCTCAATTTCCCAGGAGTTCCTCTTGTCTGTAAGGCATGCAATGCACACTCGCTGATCCCACACCTCTCACTGCATTGTGTGCACAGGCAAGCGGCTCTCTTTTCAAGAACTTTTAGAGGATTTTATTGAAATGCACCACTTCAGTATTTGTTGTTTTTGAATCAGTTTCAAGTGTAAACCTACACTTCTTGGAACAATATAAATATAAGTAATACTGTTTCATCACCTCACACCTTGTTGCTAGCAACCAAAGCTCTGTAGAAATTAAATGATAGTAGCTCATAAACCCTGTATTGAAATGAACAGCTCTTGTTTGAATATAAAAATACAGAGATACCATTACTGGCAAGAATGTCAGTAACTCCTGACTCTTGGCCACTCTACAGAGTTGCAGAGGAATCTCTTGGCTTCTCAGGATGCCTTTGGCCCTCCTGACACTGCTTCACTTTTAGAAACACCAACATTTAGAAACCCTGGTCTCCAGCAAGAACCTTTCATTGTAGAGGGGCTGTGAAGAAGGAATCACATGCAATTGCACAATATCAAAATAGAAAACTGCTGGGTGGGAATAAATAAGAAATTTCTGCTAGTGCCCAGCTCCAAGGGATGCTTACAATTAAATAAAAGAAGACTAAGGAGACAGCTCAAAACCAGAATCGTAGTTTTCCTGACTGCTCAATTGTTAGCTCTCACATTAGCTCCCCCTACACTTTTTTTTTTTTCCCCTCAATGACTTCTCCTTGTCCTGTTGCTGGGCACCACTGAAAAGAGTCTGGCACCATCCTCTTGACACCTGCCTTAGAGATATTTATATGCATTAATGAGATCCTGTCTCAGTTTTCTCTTCTTTAGACCAAACAGGCCCAGCTCTCACAGTCTCTCCTCATAAGAGAGATGCTCCAGATCCCTCGTCATCTTTGTGGCCTCTGCTGGACTCTCTCCAGTAGTTCCTTGTCTTTCCTGTACTGAGGAGACCAGAATTGAACACAATACTTCAGATATGGCCTCAGCAGGGCCACATGGAGGAGCAGGATCACCTCCCTCGACCTGCTGGCCACACTCCTCCCGGTGCCCCCCAATATACCAATGGCCCTCTTGGTTGCAAGGGCACTGCAGCTCATGGCCAGCTTGTCATTCCCTGATACTCCCAGGTCCTTCTCTGCAGAGCTGCTCTGTAGGACGTCAGCCCCCAGCCTGTGCTGGTACTTCGGCTTATTCCTGCCCAGATGCAGGACTCTACAGTTGCCCTTGTTGAACCTCATTAGATTTCTCTTTGTCCAAGCCTCCAGCTGATCAAGGTCCCGGTGAATGGAAGCACAGCTGTCAGGAGTATCAGCCACTCCCCCATTTTAATATCATCATCAAACTTGCTGAGGGTACATTCTATCCCTTCATCCAGGTCACTGATATGCAAGTTAAATAAGACTGGACCCAGTATTGATCCCTGGGGAACACCATGGACTACAGGACTTCAGCTGGATTCTACTCCACTGATCAGGACCCCTGAAGTTCTGCCATTCACCCAGTTCTCCATCCACCTCACTGTCCCCACATGCCACATTTCCCGTCTTACCTACAAGAATGTTATGGGAGACAGTGACAAGAGCCACTGCTCTCCCCTTGTCAGCCATCCTGCCATGCCATCATAGAAGGCTATCAGATTGGTCAAGCATGACTTCCTCATGGTGATCCTATGCTGGCTACTCGTGATCGCCTTCTTTTTTTTCACATGCACCAGCCAGTGGGACTTTGTCAGTGCACGACCATCATACATTTGTGCAAGTCTTTCCAAGCCTACTGAGAAACTGGAGCCACAAAACTCTTTTCTATCTGCAAGTCATTCAAGCAGAAATCCAAAAGGCAACTCAATGCTTCTCTAGAGAGCCCTAGAGATAAACAAGCAGTATCCTCTTCTTTCTAGCCCCTATTTCATTACCTTCGATCCAAGACTTTGATATCTTTTGCCCATTGTTGGTTTATCAACAACAATTCTGTTAAAACATTCTCTCAAAATTCTTAAGTAAGTCTTAAACAAAAAGTTTTAATTTTGTAGCTCATATCACCGATTTTAAGCCCTGGTACTATCTTCTGTGTCACATAATTAGACCTCCCCCTGGTTTTATATTTTTAAACAGTAAGAAATTACTTAGAAATAGATGCCCTCTATCCTAGTGGCTATTTCTGAAATTGTAGATGCTACCTTGGCAGAGAACTCCAAACTAAGAAGAAACAGCCTGCAGAAGCAGAAAAGGCAGAACTCTGGAAATAATCTGCTGTCTCCTGCATTGCCTGTAACAAATCCCACCACAACATGGCAGCCACAAAACAACACCCACTCTAAATGGGCAAAGGTCTATCCTAAATGAATGCTGACATTGAGTTAAAGTGTCTTAATTAGGGTTGTAGCTGTCCCTGAAGTATATGGAAGGAAAAGGGATGATTCAGTTAGTTTAAGACCTGAATCACTTTCTGGAATGGTACATTTTTCTCCACTGCATAAGAAGGAACACTGCCTTAAATTAGGTAAGTCAGCTGCATGCTAAATTTAAATGGGATGAATGTTAGCCAAAACCCCCATCTGCATTAAGTAGCTGGGCCAATATTCAGCTCATCTCCTTCTTTAGGAACTGATGCACCAAAATACACTGGGGCATCAAACTGATGGTACAAAGGCATGTAAATACCTGCCCAGGGCCTCCCAACCTCTTCTTTCATAGGACTTGTGTATGGTTTCTGCTGCTGCCCAGGAAAAGAACAGTCAAAGTCTTTCCTCAGTGAATAATTGCAGAAAGTTGAGGCAGAGAATAACAGAAGCAATATTTTCATAACAGCAACAGAGGGACATAGG
This sequence comes from Corvus kubaryi, assembly GCF_017639235.1. Taxonomy (NCBI): domain Eukaryota; kingdom Metazoa; phylum Chordata; class Aves; order Passeriformes; family Corvidae; genus Corvus; species Corvus kubaryi. Next base: position 21,904,425 of record NW_024580667.1, on the reverse strand, counting down.
ATTATGTAAATGAGAACTAATTAAAAAAAAAGAAGTATAAAATATTCCTGTATCAGATAAGAACATTTTCTTCTGTACGTACAGTCTTCATCTCAATTTGACACGAATGCAAACCCTCATTGACTGCTCTGTGCATAAAACTGAGCAACTGAAACTTTTCCCCATTAAGTCTCATTTTCCAGGAAAGAAGAAGATGGGGGAAAAAAGAAAGATGAAAAAGCATCCACAGCGATTCCTTTAAAAGAGAAACAAAGAAAAACAGTCTGGGAAAGCAGATTTTTCATAAGCTGAGGATATGCTGCACTGTGTCCAGCTACTAACGTGTAATTAAGGCATTGTCTCTGTAGTAACAGGCAGAATGGGAATCTTCCTGAGCGAGAAGAGGACTGTTTACACCTTTTCTTATTCACAGTCAGCTTTTGCTTGTGGTTGTATATTTTTTTATGGTTCAATATTTACAAAAAGACTACAAAATTAAAAGAGATCCCACAGTTACAGAAGACAACATAATTATAAGGGTCAACTTGATAAGACATATAATCTTCAGAAACCTGCAGGTTTGCCTAATAAAATATTCATATCAGTCACCATAGGACACCAAGAGAAAGCAATGGAAATTAATTCCTCAGGTGTAACTTTTCAGTACATGTGAAATGTCAAAGAAATATTGTATTTGGGAAGATTTTCAGAGGAAACCAGTATTTTTCTCTTTTTCTTCTTTAATTGACATAATTGCAAATTAAGTTAGCACTCTCTCTCTCAGGCATATTGATTTATTTCTTATTTTACTGTCAAGGGATTGTTCTTTATATACTCTACATATATACAGTTGATCATAAATTTGTATAAAACAAGTCAGTCTCTACCATTTTAAAATAGATATTCTCAGCTACAAGCAAACCTCAATGTGCACAGTGGAGAACATTTATTTTTGTGCAACCACGGGACAGTTACAAGAGAAACAGAATAATGAGATTATGCATTTAAGCTTTAAATTTTAGTGAAATAATAAGGATCTACTTTCAAATTTAAATTTTGAATTTAACCCTATATAAATATCTTTAAATATCTTGGAATGAACTCTTCAAAACTGGAAATACTAGTAAAAAGATGAAAGACAATAAAGATAACAGGACTCATAGAAGAACGGGGGAGGAAAGAATATTAGTATCAAGCATGGACCTGAGAATAGATCCATCACTTTTAGGGAAAGGCAGGGAAGAAACAAGCAAATTTCTGTGAATCCAATTGAAAGCTATCTCTAAAAACTGTATCAAAGTAACTAAACATCAGGTTGTAAAATTACATTGAAAACACTTGCTGCAGTATCTAATACAGCAACATCTGTTTTCTTGCAGTATTACTATGGCATTGAAGGCAAACAGGAGCTTCTGACTCCTCCGTTCAAGTGTGCTAGCAGAAACCAAAGTTTGGGGTCTACTTTTGAGAAGCCAGACTTTCAGCTATGTAAGATCTATTGAAAGAGATTATGGAGAAGTCTCTGAAAGAAAAAGTTCATAATGAGCTTATTGCAGAGGGGTGCAATAAAACACGAGAGTAATTTAAAACCAGTGTTGGGCTTATGAGAACTTTAAAGAAAGGAGTGTGGTTTTCATAGGAGGTTTCACCAGAGTCAGAGACACATAGAGTGATGAATAATAAAGAGAAATCTCTCAGCAGATGATTCTGAATGGTCTAAACATAAGCAAAGGAGGCATTTGGATGAAAAGACAAGGATTTCACAGGTGGGAAGCTAAGAATGGGGCTCACAAACTCCTTCTGTGGTGGAACACTGTGAATGATGTGGTACAGCAAGGGACAACAGAGATAAAATCAGATAGATATTCACACCACCTCTTCCATGTGTATGTGTGTGTTTGTTTTTAAGACATACTGTTCTAGAGTAGCACAGACCCATTATTATTCAGGCACAAATCTTTACAGAAGTGCCTTTTGTAACTTTCTGTTTTGTGCTGAGACAAAAGAAAAAAGCAATCAGTGATGAGAAAAGAGAGAATCAGCCAGCTCAGTTTAACAAGTGTCACTGCTGAGACTCTTTCTGGGTGGTAGGAATTATAGTGCACTTCTCTTCTGGTATGTTTCGAAATATAATTGCAAATTAATTACTGTGTGACAATAAACAAGCAGCTACAGTACACAGCATATTTACTGTACAGAGCTTTATTCCATCTCTCTAGTACTCCAAACAGGTGTTCAGTGTTACCTACAGCTAGAATTGGGGCTACAAATCAGCATGAGATTCATCAAAACGGATCCCTGCCACTTCACACTATTACTCCAGCAGATATAATTCATACTGCTCAGCAGTGGAAGCATTATATGCACCTTCCCCCAGCCTCTTTCTCCCTCCTTGCAAAAATGTCAAGAGAGACAGAGAGAGAATATCGAAGGAGATCCTGAGTGTCAATGAAATACCCCACGGTGCTGAAGACAGAGAAAACATTGGCAAGTTGCTTTAATAAGGGAACTCCATTGCACATATCCAGGCCCTAAAAAGATGGAGCAAAACTACAGAAAGGAAAGATAGGAAGAAAAGGGAGATTATATGTACTGGCTACAAGATTTATATATAAATACTCAGGAAATATGTAAAGGTCTGTACACTGTTTATCTGTACTAACACTTCAAGACTCACCATTAAGAAGTTAACGGAGGTGTTAGAGAGCTTTTTAAAGACATGTTATGTATGAGGCTAAACGATGAAAATAGCATTGCATCTTATTTTAACAGATGCTGGAGATCCAGTAAAGCTGTGCTAGTTTAGATCTCTACATGCAGATACTGATATGCTTCTGCTGACTATTGCATAGGCTAGTTCCACTTGCAGGAAATATAGGCACAGGTCCAAACTGCAAAAACAAATCCAGATGTCCAGAGCCCTGGAAGAATTTAATTCAACCCAGCACACTTTTCTCCTTGCTGCAAGGAACTTCCACATAACATTGCAGATCCTGTCATTCAAATACCACCTGAAATGCCTGACCTGCTGTGACAGCCAATTTTGTCTGCTGTGCTTGACTTTTGGTCCCTGTCAGCCTCAACTGTACTATGGAAGTAGTGCCCCCAAAATACACACTGAGATAATTTCTCATGGAAATCATGAAACATTTTTTACCTTTAAGAATGCTGTGGTCAGGGACCGCCTCTACTAAGACTCTCCTGCTATCAGTCTGCAGCTCTTGAATGAGAGATTGAGAAGGATGTGGGATGGAATCTGTCATGGTCTCTTACAAATTCTGGGACTCTCACCAGTCTGATGCCAACCGCAGAGATGCTACAGATATTGTCCTGCCTCTATTCCCCTGCCTTTTTCTTTTAGAGAAGGAAAGTGATAATGGTCCAATTTGTACAGTGGCATAACCGCTCCTTTCCATCAATTTTCAACCTCACCTGTACCCTAATTTAAGATCCCTTCAAATTCCAAAATAGACTAAAAGTTACATTGTAGGTTCAAGTCATTCATGCTGATCCCTGCAACCCTTTGACTGGTGAAGTGAAGCACTGATCCTTTTCTAGGTTGTCCAGAAATTAGGTGGGTGATTTTCATTTGACCAAACTATCCTCCTTATGTTGGCACCATTACTTTCAGCACAGCTATATGACACAGCAACAAGGGAGCCTTCCATCTACTTGGCATACACCAAGAAAGAGACTGTGAAAGGAAATCCTGAGTGTCAGTGAAGAATCCAGGGGTACTGAAGACAGAGAAAAAGTGGCAAGCTGGTTTGGTCCATGGCCCTATGCTTTCAACTGCACATCTTGGCAAAGCAAGATGGATTTGGTGTTACCAACAGTAATTTAGTGCATAGACAGCAACTGTGATTGGAACAAATCAGTATTTTTAATCTGCATGTAGTACAAAGAGTAATGTTTTTCTTTCAGATATAGAGCCATCATCATTAGACATGCATTTGCCAGTTTAAATTTAATAAAACATGTTGTACACAGCTACATTCTAAGGACTATATTTTAAAGTGAAACAAATGCTGATGTTATGAGTTTGTTTTTACAAAAAAAACTAAACTGACCTGATTGTATCTTATTCTGCAGTATCATCTCTATATAGCACTGTTGATTGCAGGCTGATGGAGAGGTTTGATCCAAAACATTCAAACCTTCATACCTAAATTTAAGACCCTTAATCACTATTTAAAGTATCTAGAATTAAGTGGCCTGATTTTCAGATGTCCTGAGCACTCACAGGTGTTTCAAACACCAGTGGGAGCAAACATTAACATACATACAGTAAACTGGTTGCAGCCACCATTGATATGGAGACTGCTGCATTCCTGTCACATGCCACAGAGATGGTACTGGTCTTGAAGAGTTAAAAAGGTACTAAAAAGTGTGCCTGTCAGCCTCCTGCCCTCTCCCAAAAATCTGTCCTTCACCAAGACAAAAGTGAATTTATAGCACTTCCAGTTCATGCTGTGGTATTGTATTTAGGAGTCTCCAAGAAACTTCACCTGTGTTCTCAAATACAGGGAGATCAAATCACCATCAGCACTCTTAACAATCCTGCAGTAATACATAAATCATTCCTCTCTGTCTCCTAGATTTTGAAGAAAAACTAATTTTTTTTCCCCAGAAAACGTGCTTCAAGGGTTCATTAGCTTACTGGTTCGACTCAGTGTAATTACATGGTTTTGTGCATCAATGAATATAGTACTGGGAAATATATTCCCAAATTTTCTATAGCTTTATTATCTACCCAACAGCATAAATGCAATGGCAAATAAGCTCCAATTCCCTCTTTAGGAGATGAAAAGTATTCCAGGATACAGGGTAGAGACTTGTGTTTTAAACTAATTGCAGAGGAGGATGAAATCCTTTCAGTCCTTTAAGAAGTTGTGCATCCTTGTCCACCATTGTCCTGTACAAAAATAATTGAATATTTGACATATTTGACCATCAAAATTAAACTCATGAATCTCATAAAAAGAGCAGATTGCAGATTTTTTCCTTTTAATAAGGAAACCAAATGTACATATAATTATCTAATCTTTTGGCTCTTATGGGGCTATGCATTTGGCTGTGAGAATCTAAAAGATTGGGCGAAGAAAATTCAACTGGTTCCTCAATAGAATTCTTTAAAAAAAAAATTAAAATAACTCCACAAATTAAGTCAGTGCAAGACTATGATTTGAACAAAAAGTAACAGTTTCCCATGGTTTTGGGGTTTTTTCTGCTGTGAATGAAAAAGCAATCTCTTGCATACACAAAAACATGATTCTTGGCTTCTCCAAATGTATTACAGTCAAAAAATAATATTTAACTATTCATTTCAATTACATTCTGCACTGTAGAATAAATTGTTGTGTCTGGAGTTATGCAGACTTAAGGCCCTTGAGTGGGAAGCAGAAATAAATGAAGTTTCAGAATAAAATGTTCATTACAGCTCTCTCAAGCCAGATACAAGAAAAGCTTGCTTCTCCTATTTCTACAAGTCAACACATAGCAGTACAATATAAGTGTCTTCCATTTCCCCCTATTTCACGCTAGATTTGTCTGATAGATGAGTGTACTTAAGTAAATAGCACATGCAATTTTAATAGGACAGGTGCTCTGAATGTATAGGGAAGGTCACTCCTATTATTTCAATTAACAGCATAAGCTACAAAAACACATGAAGGTGAATTAATTTAAAGCTTCAATTTAATGCTACTAGTAAGGACATCCTTAGGCCTCTTGGTTGTCTTGACAACTCCTGCATCCCAGCCTGCAGAAGCCAATCTCTGCTGCTCCCCTTCTCAGCATACAAACAGTTCAGATAGTACATTAGCAAAGAATATGGTGCCCATGTAAATGTTGAAATATTTTTGTTGCCATAGAGATAAGAAGAATGGCAAAAATACAGGAGCACTTGACATACTCCAAGGCAGACTTTTAATTAAAAAACCTCAAATGACAATGCCAAGATGGCTGAACATACCATAGTGCTTTTATGCTAACCTACTGCATACAAAATCTGAGCCCAAATAATATACTTGCTGCTGAAGGGACTAAGCACAGACAACTTGTAAATTAAGAGATCGAGGATTTTCAAGAGGAAAAATAATAATGAAATTTTTAAAAAATTAATCATTGTAAAATAACATTTTAAAATAGTAGACAATTCATTACAATACTGCGATTTTATATTTTTTCAGAGAAATAAATGTCACAAATATTACTGGAAAAAAATTTACGCTGGGAACCAACAGTAATTAAAGTGTCTTGCAAATGACGTGACTAGACAAAACAACATTGTACCCAGTGAGGGTCAGTATTTCAGCTCTACATCTATTTTAAATATATGTTCAGTTCCACACCTACACTTGCAAACTTGCAAGTAACGCCAGAGTCGGGTGAGTCACAGCAAGTAATCAGTTCAGCATCTACATTTTGAACATGCCAGGAATTACTTAAACTCAGCATGCTTTTACCTGATGAGACAGAAAACCAGGCCTGATAAAGGGTAATAAATTATCATCCTATTCAGTGACTTCTTGTGCTCCTCTCCAGCTCCACTAACACCTTTTAAATATTTGACTTTACAGCCAAAGTAAAAGTAGGGACAGGACTATTCTGAAGAATCCCCAACAAAATAGGAACCATTCTGACACGTGATTAATAGGCACAGAATCCCGAGGGGTTAGAAAAGTATATGCTTAATTAATGCTGCTGCCATTTTCTATAGAGCTGTCTGACTTCAAACTTGCCATAGAGATGTCTTATTTACGCTAAAGACATGGAAATGTTGGCCTGAATCCAAATAAATATTTTACACGCTAAGTGTAATACTGGAATTCACTTCTAGGTGAAATACAAAGTTTTAACTTACAGTATATTTTAGTTGGCCTTATTAGTTGCATTTGGGGCTTTTTCCCCTCTCCTAAAGTTTGCAGATGGGCTTACGTTCTAAATTCTAACCTGGACAGCTTATGAAGACACGTTATAAAATGCTCACACATAGCTCTATTACTGCTGGTATTAAGGCTGAATTTGCTTTCTTTCCCTGTATTACTGCAAAGCAACTGTCTAAAAATTCACCAAGACAACTCCCCTAAAACATCTTCTCAGTTCATGAGCAGACGTTAAGGATATCTTGCAAACATCTGCTTCACAAATTTGTATCAAATGTATCTCAGAAACTTAGCTGAATCACAGATTTCTGTATGACTGTCTTGGTCAGACAGATTTTACCCCCTCAGAAAATGGTATTTCATGTTATGATAGTTCTGTGTTATATACATACATGAATTTATTTCTGTAACTCCTGGGTCAGTCCCTTATCTTAATACATTTTTTTCTTTCTATTTATCTGTACTGAAGCAAGGATACTGGCTCTTCCCACATGGAGGCAAAGATTTCTGGCAAATCACTTCTGAATAGTCCAAGGATCAAGGAAATGCATTTTATGCCCCAGGGAGAGAAGAAAACTACACTAGTGACAGCGGCAAATTGTGTCTGAACTTTCTTTAAGTAGGAAGCAAATGTGCTGCTGAACTGGGCTTCAGCTGCTGCCCATGTATCTGATATTCAGCACCATCACGTTACCTTTCCCAGGCTGGCACAGAGAAGCACAGTCAGTCAGTTACTGAGATAGGCTATGAAAGGGAACTTATGTTTCAGCATAACTGCATTTTTAAAGGAACCACAAAAGCAGAATTGCACAGGAGTATAGAATTCCAATTGATTGACAGATTTTATTAGGGAAATGTGTTTTTATTTTGATTCAGAATGAGATTATGAATTTTAGTGGGTCTTAATGAAAAGTAAATTGATGCCACCAGCAGTGGGACAGACCTTCTTGCAATTTGTCTTCCAGCCTCACACGTAGCAAGCTCAGGCTAGGGAGGTATCAGGGCTCTGTGACAACAATCTTTTCAGGCACCTGGCCTGTTTCCAGCCATCTCAAATGAGTGATTTGATCTCCAAAGAACACAAATTCCAAAGAAAGTATTTTTTTATAATTCTTCAGCTATCTCTGTAGTTTTATTTGCCAAAGAATTTCTGACAGTGTTTGCTATGTATTGACTAGGTTACAAAATAAAGTAAAAGAAACATACTCTTTTTTATGTATCTTGTTTGCTGTCCATCTCAAGCACCATTCCCATGGGTAACTCACGTGGTTATCTTTCAGTGACCGCCATTTTCAGAACCCCCATGAGCTCGGGTAAGCCATTTTCTGAAATAAAGCTTAGCATAAAAGATGGTGTCTTGATCTTTTAAAAATCTCCCTCTGTTAAATGCATTCAAATAATAATAACAAAAGTTTTTGCCTGTGATTGTTGAAGTCAAATCCTTGAGCCAGTCTTACAATTCCTGCCAGACATATCACTCTTAAAATATTATGCCCAAGTAATCCATGTTATCTCTACTCTAGTCCTTACTCACAACCTTTGGCCTACAATTTTATTATTCAACACTTACATGTTTACAAATACTGGGAAGAGCATGCACAGAAGCCATGGCTCACCATGTTTATGTTGCACTTCTCCAAATTAACATGGAGATCTTTAAATGAAGAATGCAGAGCCAGGTAAAAATGCTTAATGCATCTCTGAATATCCATTTTAGCCTGGCATTCACATGAAAAGCCACTTAGAATTGTTACGCTTCAGTAATTCCCAATCAACTTACCGACAAAAAGATGGGTTAACAGGTCTAATTGGTCTTTCCATTTCAAATACCAGTAATGCAATGAACAGATTGTTCATAGTAATAATAATCAGTGAAGTATTTATGACAAATCTCTCAATATGTTTCTATTAAGAGGGTCTAAAAATTATTTTGAAATGATGTGTGTAGAGGTAGGAGAGTTAATTCCAAACTAGTTAGACTGCTTCTTCTTTATGCTTGTGTAGGAATTTAAATGAGAGGTATTTTTGCTAAAAGATAAGTTTACAACCTCCCTCTGTAATGGTTTCAACAAACTTTCCCAAGAGCCTTTCAGTAAACAGTCCTTGTATTGCAACACTGTGGGTCTGTGTCAGAATTTAATTAAGAACTGTTTTACTTATTTCCATTAATAAAGAAAGTGGATTCCAGCATCTTTGGAGATCCAGAATGGTAGATGCAAACTAAGAGGCTTATATAGGGTCTACTTTCTTCACACTTGAAAACTGCACTGAAAATGCTCAAAAACATTGAAAACAAATACAGCACACCATAAACAGTGAATTCCTACACAGTAAGATGAAGTGAAAATGTGTAATAGCTTTTTGCAGGATATAATGAGTAGTTTCTTTAGCATGTTACAGAAATTAAAATAGAAAAAAGCCAAACCTACCACTCTGACTCACTTATTTCCTTAAAAAAGCAGAATTTGACATTGTGAGAACCAGATCCAATGCACTCTCTGTTTTGATTACAGTGTTGATGGCAGAGCTACATAATTTAATATCTCTAATTTACTTTCTTCTGTTATTGACATTTTTCTGTATTTTTTAACACCAAGTGTTCCCCTCCCCAATTTCAAATATCCAACAGTAATTATCCATTCTGACTTTTTTCCAGCCTTAGTGGTTGTGTTTGGATGATCACATTCATTTTTTCTCTGCTTGCATCGCCTGTCTTCTCACCACCACTTTTTTCAAAGCTGCTTTATATCTTGCCTGTATACAATCTAATTATCTGTCTCAGCAGGTTGCAGTTACAGATAGGATGCCTTCTTTACTTCAAAATATCTTTGGCACATCTTCTTTCTAATTCTTGTTCTAGAAGACTAAATGATGCAGTTGGGAAAAAATGTCTCCAAGCCCATAAGCCACTGCTTTGGTCATTTTGACATATTAATGCTTCTAATTTCTTTTCTTCCCAGAATTACACTTTCTGCTTTATTTTATATGCTGAACAAAATCAGAAAAAATTGAGCTAAACTATAATCCTGTCTTTCCTCATTTCTGACTCATGATGATACCTTGCAGAAAATTTAACCATCAAGTGAAAGAATCTCCTAGAAAAAAAGGAAAATATTCCAAAAAATATACTACAGGCAGCAGCTAAGGACTGGTGGGAAATGGATGTGCAGGCATACTGCAATTTGTAAATAGAGTCTGGAGGCAGGAATCCTGCTGCCTGGAACTGGGTAGCACAGGTTGCAAAATAATAGTCTACTCAGAAGAATAGAAGAAAATGCAAGGAAAAGTGACAGGGAAGGGATGAATTTCAAGGAAAACCAGAAAAAAGTCAGTGTCCATGTTTGCACTCTGGAAGTCCACTCAAAATCTCTAGGAGCATTTTTAAGAAGAAATTCTCATTTTTCCACTGATACTAAACATTTCCTATGCTTGCAAAGCACTAGGACTTGACAGTTTTATCCTGTGGCATGTTTATACTGAAACAAGTTGTTATATGTCAATTAAAATGGCCTCTCCTATGACTTGGGATCAGAGTAAAAAAGCTTTGCATTCAGAGATATAATCCTTCCTCTTCTCATTCTCCCTACAATAAAGCATTTCTAATAACATTTAATAAATGTCAGTGGTGTATCCCTGCTTGTTTTGTCTGTAATCTCTGATGATACAGGAAGAATGCCTGTAGACCAAATCTTAACCTCCGTTTCTGTTGACCTGTATAATTCACAGGTGACTTGGCTGCTGATCCCAAAGGACACACACACTATTGTGTGTCCTCATTCTACGGATGATTAAGTGAGAAGGAGAGGAAGAGACAAAGACAATATATGACGTCATGGTACTGCAAGTCTATTTGGGACGGTCACATTGCTCACAGGAGCACAGCCAATTCATTCTGCTGATCCTCTGTCAGTCACACAGGTTGTGCAGCAAAGTCCTCTTACCTCCCATGCCATGGGGCTAAGAGAGGCAGGCTGCTTTCAGGCAGGGATTGTGCATATGCACAGCAACAGGGGTGTATAGAGTATCTCTAGAGACAGAGTCCTCTGCAGATGATGTGCCACATTCTCCTAGGAAGAATAAAAGGCAGCTGATACAATAGCTTGAGAAATGACTATACTCAAGATGAAAAGAAGCTGAACTGCATAATGTCAAGGAAAGGAAAGCAGAAAGGAGCTGGGTTACTGAGGACTAGAAAAATACTGGCTTAATCATCCAGGAAGATCAAATATATCATGAGCTTTCTCATGAAAGCCTCAAGTTTGCATCGCCTTGTGAGCAACACTTTTTCTGTCTGCAGCACAGCCATAGGAGGGAGGGAAAGTTATGTGTAACCAGTACACACGCTGTAGCTTCCAGGGTACCCCAGTCGGTGTTTGAGCATGTGTGGTGAGAAGAGGTTTAAAGTACCATTCCAACCCCTGCCCGTATAGGAGGCAGGGGTGCTTGCACTCCTTCATCCGCTTTGCCCTGAACTGCCCTTTATTGTATAAACATGCATGCAGTTGTGGAAATAACTACTGGAGCCCAACAGGCTCAGCATCTCTGAGAGCCCAGGCTGGAGCAAACCACTTCCATTCTCCCTTATGCTTCAAAAATGGCATCTTTTGGCCTAATTTTCAGAGGTGACTAGTGATTTTGATGACTGCACTGATGTACCAAAGGACAAATGCCCTGCAATTTCCAAAGAATAGGCTGGTTTAAATCATCTAACATCTTTTGAAATTTCAGGCCACATGACTTGCCTAAATTGACACTTATGCAGGTGTGTGTGTACAGGGATGAGGGAGGAGGAATTCATGTATTTATGAGAGGGTGCATTAGCCCACTCCTGATACGGAACATGAAAACTGTCTGATTAAAAATAGAAGACTATTCATCCACCACTAAAAATAATATTAGACTACCTCTTCCTCATGCAGCCATGCAGGGGACTAGGCAAGCTGAGATGAGGCAGACTAAATTAGAAATAAGAAAACGGAGTCAAAAAGAAAAATATCCTGACGGAAATAAGGTCACAAATAAAAAAGTTGATGAGGTATTTATGTAAATGCTGGAAGAAAGGTAAAGATATCAAAGGTAAAGATATCCTGTAACTGCACATAAAGGGATTTTACTTTATGGCTGAATGAAGCAGAATGATTTTGAAACTTGGAGGAAAAGGGCACATATGAAGGGAACACAATATTGAGGCAGAAACTCTTGTAAGTCTAAGGTCTTTGACCCACTGTCAATCACAAAGAAATAGCAGAAAAAAAGAGAAAGTCTGAACTGAATCATACATTTAACCAAACAGGAAAAATATTCCCGTTTTTCACAGACCAGATATCAGCTGATTCAAACAAAGCTCAGCTCAAATAATATCATAATATGACTATTACTATACAAAATATAACAAAATATTTTCACACTTTATGTGGGATCTTTACCTTCCTCTTTATGAAATGTAGGAAGAAATATAAGATATCTGAAGAAAGACACTCTTCATCTTATTTTTCTTTGAAAAAGTAGAGGAGATGCTTTCCCTGACATGCTTCCTCCGGATTTTGGAATATAGGGATTTCTCCTACCCCAAATGCTTGCAAGGAAAAAATAATCCCAACTTTCCTCTTTCATATGTTCCTCATTGCTCTTTGAAGTCTGGGAAGACAGGCTTAGAAGAACAATGGTCTTTCTACTTCTTTATAGAATGGAAAATTAAAATTATGTGTGTATCCAGAAGAGCTAATTCAAAGCCTTTTGGATTAATTCTCTGTTTCTCATAAACTGGGTCAATGCAAAAGGAAGACTGAAAGAAAAACAGGTACAAACAAGAAAGAAAATATAAGTTTTTCCCTAAACTATGAATGCTTGAAGCACTACAAAGAAGCAAAGGAGCTCAAATAGCAGTACATGAGAAATTTTTGGTGAATATTGAAAAGACTACAATTTAGCAAGGAAAGAAACTCCTTGCAGACATTGGAGAAGGCTGAAAAATAGCTGGTTCTCCATATAACACCCCATATCACAGAAGCAGAAGTGTGTTTCCTTCCAGATTACAAAAAATGCAAAAACCTTGGGACAAAGGAGAACATGGCATGACAGAGTTCAAATAGCCTGCAGACTCCAAGAGCAGTATTTGCAAAAGGTAGAGCCTTTTTACCCATTCATTCATGTATGTTTGGTATATAGAAAAGACAACAGATAAAGAGGAGTAACCTCTTGAGGAAACTGGACAAAGTATCCTGTGTTTAAATTTTTTAAAATTTTTCAAGCTTAAAGAAAAAAAGCAAGATATTTTCCCCATTTCATCAAGATTTGTTACTTCACCTTCATTTTTGAAACCTTTATATTTTTTGAAATTTTCTATTGTATATTTGTGCATAAATTCAAGCACCCATTTTGCATTTCGAAGTTTACTTTTTATCTAAAACAAAATTGGACACTTACGAGTAAATGGAGGCACCATTGCTTCCAACAGAAGAAGCAGTATTTGAGCCTAAATTAGTGTTTAGAACTACAAGCCAGTAATGTTGTAATAAATTGATCTCTGTCTAAGAACAAAAATCAAATTCCAGTATTTTAACATATGCATCTGTATGCAAATACACACATAGGAAAGCATAAGTTTACCCATATTTAAAACCAAATGTTTTTATGACAATTAAATCTGTATTTAATTGTCATAAAGAGGTTTTCCAGAGAGGTTGAAGAATATCAATCTTGAAGATATACAAAACCCATCTGGAAGTGGTCCTGGGCTACCTGCTGTAGCTGACCCTGCCTGAGCAGGGGGCTTGCACTTAATGACCTCCAGAGACACCCTCCAACCTCAACCCTTCTGTGATTCTGTAAATCTCCTGGGTTTCATCCATTATTCACATATCCTGTGTCATTTGACATTTGAAATTCTAAAGCCATGGGATTCAAATCATCATCAAAACCTAAAGGCATTTTTTAATTCTCTTAGTAGGTCACTTCTGGAAGTATCAGCTACATGCACATATATTCTGGAATCACTGCTGGCAATCCTAATTACTACAGGAAAGTATTTAAAAAGGAATCTGAGCTGAGAACAAATGGAAACTGAACTGATCCTCAGTACATTTCAACTTAGAGCTAAACTCTAGATTTTCACTGATTAGCTCCAGTACATTATTAGTAGGAACTATGGCAGACAGCCACTGTACCTCACATTCAGATTTTATGCTGATTTCTTATTGGACTGTGTACAAATCAGTGCATAAAATATTTTTCTCCTTGTGAACACATTTAATAATTAATAATAATAATTAAATTAATTATCAGTTGGGATCCTTTTCTTATTAGGAAAAGGCCTGGATCCTACAGGTTTTAAAGGTCATAGCAAAATTTCAACTTCTGTCACACACAGCCAGGCACTTTGCCCATGAATAAAGACATTAGAGCTGACATCATTCTATTTTAGCATAATTTTGCTACTTGAAATTGAGAAATCTTGTCTGTATTTAGCAGGTGTGTTTCGTTAACTAGCATTACTAGAATAAAATATCAAAGAGGATCACTTTATATTTATGAAATATAAACATCTTCCAGGTTCTACTGGGGCTTTGAGATAATCACTAACACAGACAAACTAAGCAAAACCACAAATGCCACCCTACCTCAACTAGAAAAAGATTAGCATGTCAGTGTTCATTAAATCTGTTCTCAAAGGAGCATGTCCATTTTTATTGTCACACAGAGCAGCTAGGATGACAAACAAAATAACGTCCAATGAATACCATCAGGAGTTCACCACACCATATCAAGTAATGTGACAATCCAATCCATGGATTAAAAACCAAGATGCTGCTTGTAAGAATAATTTTTAGCTCATTCTGTATATCATTGTATTTCCCAATCTGGCACCGTGAACCATAAATAATCCTATCATTTATTAATTACATTTTCTAACCTAGTCAAGAAGAATCCTGCAGTGTGAAGCAGCAAATCATGAATAAATGGTTCATTGAAAAGCAACTCTTATTGCCAAGTAGTTGTAAATTAGGGTTGTGATAATTGCTTACTTTAACCTTTTTAAACAGGTTCCTCTAAAAAGCTCCAGGATGGATGTTTTATTGTAACAACTTTGACCTCCAATTTGTTTTGCATTATGACAAAGGGATGGTGTGATTAAAAATTTGGTACATTACCTTATGTTATAAAAATTCCAAACTGTAGGTTTGTGTATGTTATATACACATACAGGCATACACACATATGCATATAACCATAAAATGCTCATCTATTGTGTACCAAAAACAGCTATAAAAAACACAATAGGCAGCTGAACTGCAGTGTGTTGGTGCAGCCAAGGTGCTTTGCACTTTGCTAAATATACTGTGAGAGCAACACCTTTATAGAAAAAATCCATGTGTTCCTCCTTGCCCCGCTGATCATAAAAGCTGTGATTACTGAGCAAGCAGGGTGAAGGTTTGTTAGGGGAAGCAGCTGGTGCAGGGCACCTGAAGTCTGCACTCTTCAGGTGGTTTTATTTCAGACTTGGTCTGTTCTGCTCCCAGAGAAAACATGCCTATTAGTGATTGGAGAGCATTAGGTGACTCCCAGAATGCATCTTCCAGTTTAATCCAAAAAGAATCCACATACTAGGAGGCTGCTCTGCAGTGGGAACCACAGAGCATTACGTGGTGTCAAAAGGGTGATGGTTTCAAACACATGCTCCTGAGCCAAAATAAAATGCAACTCCTCTGTGCCAGCAACACAAGATCCCACAGCAGCCTAGAGGCAGCATAGCCATGCTTCCCATCATTGCTGCTACAATGACTGCACACCTTTGAGCCAGGAACTGGCTCATGACTCCTGGCACGTGGCTGTCTGTACCTGTCCCTGTGCTGCCTCAGCGATAATGGGACTGTGCCCTGCCACAAGATAGCCAAGCCAGCAGTGGAGCTTTAGAGCACTACAGAAGGACAATGGCAGGAGAAAATTTAGTTCTTCATGTGCTTTCCTTGGTGGTCATAAGAATCATCATGTTTCCCCCTTCTGTTTCACCATAGAAGGACTGGTTTGAAGGAAAAATTGTCAACCACCTGCCCTAGAAAGAAAATAGCAATCGTATATATGACCTTTGCTAATGGTGGCAATAATCGTTTCTCAGTTAAGCAGCAGAATAGGGAAGAGTTTTAGGATTCAGTGGGAATTTAGGAGGTAAATTTGGGTTATCAGTAAATGGTCCTGTTCAAACAGTGCAAACAGTAAATACTGCACAAACCCCCACCAAAATAACTTCAAAACTATCACTCAAAAATCCTCTCAAACCTCATCTTTGTACATTGTATCACTTGCCTTTCTGCCACATGGGAGGTCTTAATTTTAGACTTTCCCACTTGTCCTCTGTTTCCCATGTCATTTTAGATTAAAAGACCCAGTCATGGACACCACTCTGGAGCTCTCTTCCAAGTCTCTCACCAAGCTTTCCTAGCATTTCCTAGAACAGGTTTAGCCTGCAACTGGGAAGTCATCACCCCCTTGGAAACTTTTTATTGACTCACCATTCCAGTCATGTCAAATTCACCCTTTTTATAGCTGTGCATCACCTCCTTAGTCCAATCTGTTATTTAGCCAATCGATCCCTGTCAAGGTGTAACATGTGGTTTTAGTGTTAGAGTATTTCAGCACTACTTTAACATACAGAAACAGAAATGTCATATTCTGTCCATTCCCTTCTTCACAGAAATAATAGGAACAAAACTGATTAAGCAGTACGTTTGTCAGTCAGCAACAGAAGTGGTGAGATGTTCTGTTACAGTTTGGGAGAGAAGTGCCATACTCCCAACTCATGAAAATGTGGCCTGGGCTTAAGCGTCATCCTTCTGCCCACTTTAAATGTATTGAGAGCAGGATGGAGGGACCACGGCTGGAGGAGTTGCTCCCTCTAGGAACAAAAGATGATTCCTGTGGACAGCTTTGAATAACCAAGGTAAGGTCTTTGAAATATTTTTTTTCAGACAATGTGGGATTAGTTCTTTCTGAACTAGGGATAAGATGACGTGCCCTAAGAAAAATAACTTCTGTACATTCACTGCAGTTGTACCAGGCCTCATGTTCAAACAAAACATCTCAGACCAAGCCTTACTCTTTTAATGTGGGCGGAGGTACCAGACAGCTCCACGGGGCTGCAAGTCTGGCCCTGCTTCATTGCTACATACAGATGCCTCTTATGTCACTGTTTTTTCTAATAATGAGTTTCCATTATGGAAATTAATGGTATTTTCACTCAAACCAAAATTTGATTAAATGCAATAGCAAAGCATGGCCTTCCTGAGTACATGGTTTGCCTTGTCCAGGCTGAAGCATGAAAGCCTGAGGCCCAAATCCCATCTAGTTATAAGTAAAGGTGGATATCTACTATAAAGGCCATTGAAGGACTCTAGAGCACAAAAGAGCTGCTTCAAAGCTGCTTACTGACACAGAAATAATTATAAAAACATAAGAAGTGGTTTTTTTACAAGGAGTAGTGCCCAAGACAGGTAACAGAGCAATGTGAGATTTTTTGAAAATATCACGGTGTTGTCATCTTCCAGAGGAAAATAAAGAGTATTTAATGACTATTTGTCAGAGTCCTGGAAGTAACTATCAGCTCTACGACTATGCATAGTACCAATATTTGCTTGTTTCTATGGCTCAAAGATTTAAGACACTGGAAAATGAATGAATGTGTTTTTAATATATTTTATTTCTGCTCCCTAGGGATTTTTTCCGACAAATACACAAGCGGCAGAAGTAGATTTAATGATGACATTTCAGCTCTCACTTCTTTGGTAGCAATTATAAAGGGTTTCATGATATGAAACAGGTGTTCCAGCATGTTTTCTTGGGCAGAACGAGGAACATTTTTCTCCCTGATTTCATTGTACTTGATGTGTTAAATAATTGCTATTTTCTGATAGAGAATACATTTAGATGTGCACTAGGAAGAAATTCAGCTGGCTTGTATGTTTTGGTTGGTCTGTTAAACAGGAATTTCTTTACTTTCTGAACCATATCAGGTTTTCCAAACCCCTGCCAAGTAACAAAAAGTCATACAGGAAGGACTCTTTTTTTTTTATTCAGTCACAATGAGACTAAAAAGTCCCATGCACCCATGATAACAAACAGATGATTTCCGGAATGTTTTCAGTTTTTGAAAACCAAACATATGACACCAAAACAAGTGGAATAACACATCTAAGGATGTCCTGAACTGACCCTTGATGACTCTCCTTAAATATGAATTGAGGGATGCAAGAGTTTATAGGCCCAAAGTGCATCTCAGTGCTCTTTTATGCTGTGATCCACTACTTGATAAACACAGATTTCCCCTTCTCTTCCAACACTGTGCTCTCCATCAAATACAAGTCTGGCACACAGTCAGAGGGCAGGCTGTCCAGCATACTCATCCAGAGTACCTCTATATGCTTAAGGATTCTGGGATGCACTAGACACATCACTACAGCTAAATCCAGCTTTGCATCATTGCTGGCAGTGACAAGAATACTGAGATGAAAGCTTGAAGGAATATTAGGAAAAGAAATTTTGGGAAAATATTACCCCACCAAGGTTAGAACGAGAGAAATAACACTAATTATGATATGATAATTATACAAATGACAAAGCAAGAGCTGTTGGCAGGATGAAGAAGCAGCTGTAGAAGAGGACAAGAGGAACGTAAGGACAAAGTCAGCCATTAGACTCCTTGAGCAGCCATCAGTGCCTGGCAAGAGTGGAATTTACCAGGAGTATCTATAACACAGCCTGCCCTCTATTTCTCTTGTGCTGCCATACCTGCCTCTTCAAAACATATGATCCCAGTGGGTGTCCAGGGAAGGCTGGTACAGAGGCATGGCAGAAGCTCATAGATTTAATTACAAAGGAGCTGAGCAGGTGTCATTGCTGAAACAGTCTTTGTCATCAGTTCAGATGAAATTCAACAAACACAGCAATGGAGGGAAAACTCATCTCAGCTTAAACAATCTTTATTCTGAAATATAACTTGACTTGTTTTGAAAAAAGGAAAAAATAGTCACTCTGCAAAAATCGGCAAGGTGCACTAAATTTTCAGTTTCAGCAGAGATGACCTTTTTTCCCCTCAGAAAGTCTCATTTTCCTTCTGTACTAACCTAAAATGTGACTTCCTTCCACTAATGTTTTAAAATAGGCCACTCAATAAATATTAACCATAATTCACACAAGTTTTTTTACAGTCATATTACACAGGTAACAACACTCGAAGCCTTTGTGACGCATCCTTTCCCCTTATTTAGAATTTGGTACACAAGCAGCATTGATAGTATTTCTCAGTTCACCCTGCTACAAAAAGGCCCATATTATTGAAGATATAACCATAAACTGGTTTAATAGAAATTCTTTTTGTTACAATTAGGTATTTTGTCTTTTCCTTGATACATAAATTTTGATAGTACTGTCAGGTTTGAAAGACAAAAAAACCCCACCTTTCTTGATGTTTTTGTAAGCACCAAAAAGTACCAGACAAAGTACATTGAAATTGTATTGCCAAAACCCCACATACATCCAACATGTATTTACATGGCAAACTATGCTGTGAGAGAATAACATAATTAATACACTTTTTAGCCCAGATAAATGGTGGAGTAGAAATAAATCATCTCTTTGGTGTGGAATTACTCTTCTCATGTAAGTTACTGTTCCCTGTAAGTAACCTGCCTCTATTGTTTATGTAGCAACCAGCAAATAAGCATTTTTAAAGGATATGCTAAGCACAAGCAATAATCAATGCTGGCCTTAGACAGTAAACATCAGACACCATCAGGATCTGAGCTTGCCTTGAACATAACTGCTAAACCCTGGTTTAGCCAAAGTCAATCACAAAAATTCCCATTAACCAAGGTTAGGTCTGGTTATGCATTTGGCCTTCCTAGTTACAGACCCCAGTCACACCGAGGTGGGGATGAATTACCTGAGCTCACAGACCCCCTGCAGAAAGTCTGTGGATGCAGGGAACCTCCCACTTCATCTTGGCTGAAGGGTATCCCTGAGACCCACTGCTCAGCTTCTGCATTGTCATATGTTAGCTGTCCTACCTAGAAAACCAGTCTACAGAAACTGCTCTCCTATTTTTGTGGCTGGATGTCCTTCTCTCTCTCATGGCTGGGTCATTTGGAAGAGATAACTCAGGCCAGATTAACAGCCCAGCAAGGGGTCAGAGAGCCTGGCAAAGGGTCACCTCCAGGCACCTGATAGTCTGAGCCCCAGCCCTGAGTATACATCTTGGTATGGGAGCAGATGCGGAAAGAGATAAAAGAAAACATTGGTGACGAAAAGACACGGCTCTTATGTCTATAAGAGCCCACACGAATTACCACAGAGGCAGAAGCCTCTTACACTCTCCTTGGGAACGTGCAAGATGATTTCTCTCCGAAGCTTGGATGCAACTTCATGGTTACTTTTCTGGAAATTGAGGGAAAGGATTTCGATGTGTGCCCCTTCAACAATTTGGTGGTAAGAAACATTGGATCCTAAGCCATACTATTTCTTAGCTAGCTGTAAATTTAATGGTACCTTTAACCCCGTGTGTACAATAGTAGTATTCCTTTCTGTCTTATTCCTGTGTAGCAGTAGTTTGTTTTAAGTCTTATGTCTGTTAGTTTTGTGTCTATTAAATAAATAATTCATTCTGTATGACTGAACCAGCCATTATTAAAGAACTTATGAATGAGAGTGGGTCTTGGGGTGCTGGCAACCTCAATAATGCAACTGCCTGCTGCCAGAGGCCTGGGTAAAAGGCAGGGGCTTATCTAAACCCACATCATCCGTTCATAACAATTTTGCAGTGACTTTTAAAGTGAGTTTCATTGATTGTACATGGAATGAAATGCAAATCCAGACACATGGTTCAGATATGCAGCATGTACAGAACACAAGCGTATCCGTTCCTGAGACTGAATGCAATTAAACCAAGTACACATACCATTTCCCATCATTATTAAAAGAAAAACCAAAACCAATCCAACAGATTAGAAAAAGAAGTCCATAACTCAGCCCTTTCAAATTCTTTTCAAAATACAGTTACCAAGTACAATTTACAATGGAGAACAATCTGAGAATTGTTTGTGCTGAGTGATGGAAGGTAAATGCTGGGGAAGACTCATGTTAATTGCAACAAGCAATGCTGATGAAGGTTAGGGCAGTACAAGTGTCTGCACACTGTCAGAACAGTCACCTTGTCAAGCCTGTGGGCAGAAGGTAGGCAGCTTCTGCTCTTCCATCCTCTCTGTCATTAACTATTGATCACTTCCTATTTTAAGCTTCACACCAGTGGTAAAGGAATAAATTGACAGCTTAATTATTTGGCTGTCCTAAAGACATTCCCAAAGCCTATCCTCAAGGGGAAAAGCTGCCTACAGATGTACATATAAAACCAAATGGGAAAAGCAGAGATTCCGAACAGAATATCCGGAAACACTGAGCCATTTCTGAAACTGACTGACCTTTGTTCATCAGTCAATGCAGATAAATGCAACCTCCCTTGGCTCCATAAAACCAAGTGTACTGTACCTTTAGAACCAATTTCAACACAAGAGAAATTGCATGTGACCAGGCAATGCAAGATCAGGCCAGACTGCTGTTATTTGAAATGGGAGACTCTTGTTCCTGGGGAATGTGGACCTGTGGCCTTTTGGGGATGGATTGATAGTCCCTCAAATGGACTGGATTCAGAATGACAGAAACCCCTTAGGATGCCATCGCAGAACTTCCCAGAGCACTCCACCAGAGGAATGGGGTTCAGCCCATGACTCAACATGTATCCCAAACCTCAGGGCTCTCAGGAACCTTCCTCAAAGTAGCTGCCAACACAGCACCTGCCGCCCACCCAAGGCTGAGAGCCCAATGCCAGCAAAAGCAGGGTTCTCTAAGAGCTACCCTGGCCAGGCTGGGAAGCTTTGTAGAAAAGACAATTTAGCTTCTCTGTAATGCCTGTAGAGCCACAGAGGGACATGTATGACATACTTCCAACTGTTTCCTTCTCTCTTGAGCTTCACAAAGTCCCTACTCTCTCTTCTTCCATGGGCTGGAAGTTTTATTCTCTTATTTGACATTTAACTGCAGGAAAGGACATAGCATTCCAGTGTTTCACCTTTGAGCTCTCCAGTTCTATGCAACAGCTTTCAGAGACTCACATGGAAGCTCATGCAGGCAATACATTCCCTTTCTGCTGCCACAGACATTGGTATCACCGTCAGTCAAGGCAGCTCAATGTAGTAGTTCAATTGGCCCTAACACCCTTTCTCTGGGGCTTTTTCTCTTCTTATCCCACTGAAAGTCACTACTCAAAGCAACGATTTCCCACATGGCACACCTTGCTGATATGGACTAAGGGCAAGAAAACTGCTCTATTTGTTGAACTCCATGACAACTGATAATTATGATAAAAAAAATCCCACCTCTTGATATTAAGGTCTGTTCTGTGGGGTTATAAAGTAGCAGGGTTTAAAATCCCCTTACTACAGTGGCATGGCAGAGCAGAGAGAAAGCTGGCTGCCTAGTTGTATATCCTAGTTGTATGTCCACTTCATTGCAAATCCTAATTAACTACCATTTCGTAGCTGTCTTGAGTGTAAGGATCTGTTCGATAAAAAACAAAATAGCAATAATCTTGGTAGGTAGCTGCAATTTTATTTGTATGCATGTATTGCACATAGGCAAACAGGAGTTCTGTGCTTGTACTTCCAATTTCTATAGGATTTTACCCTGCACACTTTGTTTAGGTCAAGAAACTTCTCCAGGACTGAATAGAAGACAATGTCTGGAATATCACTGCAAATGTAATGGACGGAGTAAATTGACAGCAGCTCCAACTAAATTACAGTTTAAAAGACAAGGGAAGACTCAAGGGACATCAAACAAAGGAAACTCTAGCTGACCAGCGCTCAGGTAAAATTGAATTGGAAATGTTCCCTGACTGATTAACATAACAAAAGTCCCAGTGTTTAAAAAGAAAGTCGTTCTGCAGAAATAAGGGAGGGGGGGAAAAGAAACTGATCTTCCGCCAAACAACAGTATGTATCTTAAAAAATATACATTCAGAGAAAGATCTAAAATACTAGAGTAAATAAGGTGGCTTTTAGCAGTTTTTTAACACTCAGAAAAATATATATTTTTTAATAGAATATGATTTGGAAATGTCTCCAGCACCATTCTCCCAATTTATCAGACATAGATAAAAGACACTCTAATAAAAGATTTTAAATTAAAATTTGGAAATATATTTTTAAAAGACAGAGAGAAATTTAAAATAACTGAAAATTGAAATAAATTTATTCAGTCTTATTTCTAAAAAGAAAAAAGTTGTGCAAAAATATAACTATTGAGAAAATAAATTTATTTAACAAATCTGTAGATTAGTGGGGGTGTTTAATATGTAACAAAAGTATTTTATTAGTCTTATCTCTCAAATACATAAGAAACAGGGATAAATACTGATTTTTTTTTAAACCAAGTGTTTTTGGTAGTGTTTTCCTAGTTAGATTAAAAAAAAATCATATTCTTAGTGCATCTGCATGCTTGGAGCATGCATGCAGGAGCAAGCAGATCAAAGAGGTTCTTCATAGCATTCAAAACTTTCGGGGTCATAGTTTAGGGAAAATCTTTGTCTTGTCACAGTGTTATTGAGTGATGTTGTTTTATCATCCCAAAAACTGTGTGACACGACATACTTCTTTACAGCTTTGCTGGTAGTGAGAACCCCTTGGAGGTGCTGCAGCAGCCAAGCCCCTGCAGAGGCCAGGGAAAGCCCAAGTTCACCCCTTTTTCATGGGGGTGATCCAGTGTCTCAGCACCCTGCCAGTTTGTTGCTGCCCTGCCTCTTAGCCCACCTGCTCTGAGACAGAGAGCTCTCCTAATGGTGCACAGAGCATGGCTTATTCTAAATTCCCAGCCCACAGTGGGCCCTTTGTCAGCTGCCCTTTGCAGGGAAATGTGAAGGTTGTGTCACTTCATCTAAAGAGATGCTGATGAAATAACAGGTATCAGTCTTTTTGTAGTGTGTTAGTTCTCAGGTGATGGACACTTTTTAAAGTCTGGATCTGCACAAATAGATTCAAGTCTGTGAAAAAACAACAACAGCAAAACTCAAAGCTCAACTTAGATTTATCAGTTTCTTGCTTCTTAGTTATTGCTAACAAGTTTCTGCTTTACCCAGGATCTCAAATGCATCACCCCAGTGAGAATGGTGTTGGGAGCAGGTTCTAGTTACTAGGCATAGCCAGAAGAAGGAATGCTCAGAAGAGCATGAACTGGAGTGGGAATGTAAAAAATCAGAGCTTGCTTTGCTCAAATGTTTTGCTGAAATGTATCTAAGATACAAAATGGAGACTTAACGAAAATTTCTTTTTGCAGTACATGAAAATGTGGAGTTATGTGAGACAGCTAAAAATGAAGAGGTTGAGTGTTATGACTAGCCATGACAGGGGGACCTGCTGGACCAGGTTAGCCAGTAGGTTGTGTCTTTCCTACTTGTGTGCTTTCCTACTGCTGCTGTGCCTCCTTGTCCTCTCCAGTTCCTTCTAATCTTCTGGAAAATGGCAATGAACTTTCAAGTCTGACATACAGAAAATCCTTACAAGTTCCAAGACCTGGATGTCAGCAGTGGTAGTCTCTTTCCCAGAGTACCACTGAGTCAGGAGAGAGGGAGGATGTGGAGGACCATCGCCATGGCCTCCAGGAGCAAGGCAGGAGACACAAAACTGTAGAAAAATGACCTTTGGTATTGCACTACTTAGAGGAATTAACGTTTAATTCTTTAATTTCTCTTTTTAACGGGTGGATACCAAGAGTAAGCAGCAGTTGCTGCAACAAAGGTGACTACACAACTCTAAACCCTCAAATTTCTTTCTCCCAGCCTCCTGCTGTTGTCCCAAAGAGTCACAGCCTTCTGCCAGGTCCAGCTGGCATCTTCCAGCCCAAGGTAAGGTTCTCACACACCCTTGCCTATGCAAAATGCCTTCTAACACACATATTCGCAAGTATATCCAAAGTGTTCCTCAAATAAACAGCTACATCAGGAGGTACAAGGTGACATTCAAATGATAAACTCCCTGGTTCTCCTGTTTCATAAGACTGTCATTCCTTCACACAAGCCATGGACACAAATGTACAAAACACACTTGGAGAGGCTTCATTTTCACAGCACAACATTAACTAAAATTATTACTGTGGTCTTACACTAAACATCTGCATCTGACACAGCCAAGAGGGTCACAATCTCGCTATTGTGCTTTAGCACGCAACACTTAAATGTATGCTAAAAAAAAAAGAATTTAAAACACAGATTTTTCCTTTTCTTTGAGAATATGCTTGCAGAATCAAAAGCAAAGGAAGTACTAAAAAGGACAGTCAATTAATAAACTGTACTTTGTTAACTAACTGTTAGTCAAGAGAAAATGTGTTAAATAGTGTGCCTGGTAGGACAAGTTGAAACAAGAGTGTGTGTGGGATAAAGAGTGGGATGGAGGATGTGGTTCTGTGGAACTGACGCAAGACACTAGAGAGAGGATTAGAAGCCACGAGTTGTCTGTGAGACCCGCTTAAAGAAATTAAGATTTCTATGCAGTTTTGCTGTATGTGTGTTAGCCAGGATATTCTAACCATATGATACAGCCTGGGAGTGTGTTGAGACGGCTGAGCCAGTGGCTGTGATGGCTGAGGGGCCAAAGAGCTCTGGAACAGGAGAGGCCCGTTGGTGGGCCAGCTCGGAAGTTTAAGATCACCCCATGACTCAGGGTGAGAAGGAAAGCCTCCTCCATCAGGCTTTGTGGTTCTATGCAGATTTGGTCTGTTTGGTTGGCCCATAGGCCATACATCCCTGTTGCCCCTTAAAAGGTTGTAATCCAGTAAATTCTCCCTTCCCCTTTTACCTCATTGGTTCCTGGTCCCCCACTCCACCCCTCCCTTCTCCCCATTGGTTGTTGTTATATTGTCCCGCCTTTGTACCCCCATGCCCTCAGATCATTGGTCTCTGATGCTCTCTCCGCTCCCCTCTATAACCTTGGACCTTCCATTGTTCTCGCCATACTTCTCTGGAGCTTTGTACGAGTGTTGCTGCAATAAGCCTCTCCCGTAGGACCCCACGCGAAGACCCTTCCTGCTCCTTCATCATCGGACTGCTTTGCCAGCTATCCGGTGTGTGTGTATGTGTGTGTGCAAGTGTGGTGGCTGCACTGAGAGGCTTCCTCACGGAGACGTTTTGGGAAGGTCGTGGCACTTTACCATCCAACACCGCTGCGACAGGAGTGCCTGGAAAATGTCTTTCATACCAAACCTTTAAATAAAATGCTTACTTCATAAGCAGCTATGATTGTGTTTAATACTCACTAAACTGATGTACTGGTTTCATCTAATGTGTAAGAGGAAACCATCTTAAAAAAATATATTTCAGGAAATATAATTTTGAAATTAGTTCTTTCCCACATTTTAGCACAGCATTTAGATGGAAATATCAAGCCTTGTTTGATCTCTGGCTACCTCTTTCGATTTCCAAAATTATTTTTCCCCTCTCTAAAAAGATGTTCCTGTTTGGTGCCTACAGTATTTCCTTGAACTGTCCTCATGCAGCCAAATCCTTCCAAGTGCCCAGTTTGGTGACTTTGCCCAGAATGGTTCTATCTCACTTTTAGTTTGGCTTTCAAAGCAGTTTTCCTTTTCTATTCCTACTTTTAGCAAAATTGGCAAGCAAAGAGAGTCTAAATTATCACCATTTTATTTTGGATTATGTTTTTCATGGAGAGGAATATGGTGGGTCCCACTGCTGACATTTTGTCCTTTGGAAGCTTCCACGTATATACACTGAGGCTGCACAGGCATCCAGTATGCCTGTAAACAAACACTTGCACTGCAGAGCTAAACAATGAAATAGTTCAGACATCAATCACCTCCTTAATTATGCATTTTCTTCACAAACACACATTCTTTTCTGTTGTTCACAGAGGATGGCATGTGGAAAATATGGGGAAGACTCTGGGAGATCTGAGTTGAGATGAGATCTGTTTGCCACCACCACCTGGCTCATCACATCTGTTTTGGAGGTATCATTTACCTTTAACAGCAGTGTATTTTAGAAAGTCTTAATTCACTTCTGTCAGGCAATCAGATTGTTGCAAAATATATAAATTCTATATACAAATACCATCAGATGATGCAGCAGGCAATCACTGTGGTAATTAATCCCACATTTTTGTAGTTGAAGTAACAATTCTCATTTCAGGATAGAGTTTGAGTAAGAAGAGCCTATCTATATCTGTAAATGAATGATATCATTATTTTGGGAAATGAAAGTTTAAGCTCTGTAAAACATACAATCCCATGGAGATCTCAGCAGGGGAACTTGTACGTGCAGGTGTTTAATGTGATAAGGTACGTTACCATTTATCTGTGTACTTACAGACAAATATTAACATAGTCATGAATTAAGCTTTTAATCCCTTTTATTATAAATTGAATATCTTTATTTTAACAAACATCAACAATGCACATTATTGTGCTCCAAACTATTCATTACTATTCCCCACAGTGTACCATTACATGATACGCCATAATACATGTGTTAATATAATGCCAAGCATCTGCTTGAGTATTCCATAGTATATTTCATTCTCTCCCTCTCTCTCTTTTTGTTTAAACAAAGAGGCAATCTCACAAAAGACACTTTTTATATAGGAAACCACAGAGCCATTCAGCCTCATGCTGGAGAAGGACAGTAACACAGTGTGTGCCATTTTCTGATGATTCCGGCTCTAGTTCCAAGTCTTCAGATTCCTTGACAGCAAGAAATAGACTTGGGAACAAAGAAAATATAGAGGTAGATGTGAGGAGGTGGATTTAAGTGACAGTGCTCAGACAGGGTCACCAAACAATGTGCAAGTAATTTGTCCATGATCTCCAGGTGACTTTCCTCAGAGCTGCAGTACCAGGACCTGCCGGTGCTGGCACCTGGAGGGAGAGTCATTTACTCAAACAAGTAACACCATTAACTTCAGAATTAATTCCTCAGGAAAATTAACTTTGGGTTAGGATCAAAGAATCATGTAATCATTAAAGTTACAAAAGACCTCCAAGATCATCGAGTGATCAAAGTTTGGGCTTGTGTTTAAGTTTCCAAAGAAAGTCTTATACTGAAAATATTATATTAATAGTAAACCCTGATGACTTCAGTTTCCCTATAACTCAAACTACCAACTGCAACCTTGTAGTTATTTCCCTTACAAAGGGATTAAAACCCCCCATTTGGAGTCAACAAAAACATTGAGGCAATATTACTGCCAGCAGAGAAAGTGGTACATTTCTGTCTAAACAGCTCTAACTAGCTTGTTTGTTTTCATTTTGGTAGAATTTTTGTTTTTCTTCTAGGCAAGACTTAACAAAAATGACTAATGATTGTTGCATTAAATGAAAGGTTTTTGTTCCAAAGACATTATCCCAGAGATCTCGTCAATTACTGTAAAGGAATTCTGCTGGAAACATATTAGAATAGTTCAAATAAATTGTAGGTAAGCAAGAAGAAAAGGGAAAATGGATGATGGTACATGGGTTATGTTTTAAAAGCTGTACATTGAGTTTAAACAATTCAGTGTAATCTGCATTATCCCCCAAAAAGCCTTTTGATTGTTTTATTCCTTCAAATGTGCCCTATTTAAATATTTTTCAAGCTTTTCATATGGTATCTATGTTATTAGCTCTGTAAAGTGTTTACATGTAGACTCAAAATGCAATCCTCAAGGCACTGTAATTTACAGAGAAGCTAACACTGTCATAATAACATCTTTATCCTACAACAGATCAGAGCTTAAAGTAATATTGCAAAGTAAAACAAATCCCATTAAATAAAACAGAACTACCAGCAATAAAATTACAGTAAGCTGAATCACCCTGAGAGAGCACTGTGGAAGCTAGGCTGTGAAAGGGTGCTGAAGGAGAACGAAGGAGCCAACGGTAGGGAGTGAACAGATTACAGACTCTTCTAAAAGTTAAATATACGTTGTTTCACCTCTAGGCCCCGGGGGAGAACCAAACCAGACTTCTATACGTAGTAATTAAAGCTGTTTTGTGACTTCTCTTCGAACGTCAGTGGCCACACAAAATCCAGGACGTAAGGGGAAGGTATGTATTTTCTGCATTGCAAGGTACAGACCTCCTCTACAATAAACACTAAAACTGAACAAATACAGAACTTTGTTCCTGCAGTTTTTAATCGTCTGTGCTAAACCTGCAACATTTTAAACATTTCTTGAGTTTCATTAGCAAATAAAGAATGTGTCCCACTGCATGCTAACGAATAGAAATAAAATACCACAACAGTGCAGGGGAATCATCAGGCCAACATGCTCGTCAAAAAATACCTGGTACAAACCCATTATTGTAGTGGTAGGGTACTATCAGGTTTTGGGGGAATAAATAGTATTTCCAGTCTATTTTCTGCTATGTAATAGCACTACTTGTAAGGTGTGCTGTAAGTGGCACCTTCTCCCTCTGACATTGTGAATTGCTGGCAACCCCAGGCTGGCTGACCACATTATTCTCTGCAGTCTCTGTACCACATTTAAAACATTATTTCAAGATAAATACTGCAGGAGAAAATTTGACATGTTTTCTCAAAACTTACTGAATAAGATTTTAGATTCTGTGAAACATTTTGCCATTGATTTCAGAGGATTTTACTCTCTTAGTATTTAATGTGCATGTTAAATGATTGGCACGATCCTCTTTGTAGGTGAAAATAATTTCGTCTTGTTCTGAAGACCTAAGATATACCAAAATGATCCTAAAAAGTCACAATTTGCTTTATCTCAATTTGCCTGAACTACATCTCTGCTGAAATTTCTTTCAGATGTAAAATATCCATCACTGCACTGATTAAAACATGGACAAAAAATATTACTGCAGAATAGAGAATTCTTTCTCACTAAACTGGGAAGGATTTGGAAAGAAAAGGCTGATTTTAAGTATAAACAATTGACTTTATAATGACCACTGCCATGTATTTAAGACTGCAGACCCGCCTTTTAATATGTCGATAATTTGTCCCATCATCAACAGTCATTTCTTCTTCAAAGGTGTTTTTTCAGATTTGAGAAGTCAAAGAAAATCCCAGCTGTCTTGAAAAAACTACAGCTTTCTCATTTTCAAAGAGTCACATTCTCTTCCTCGAAATTTTGAAATTTTTGATGAACATGTCCTCTGAAATTCAGAAATAGAATGTGGACAATGTTTTAAGCAACTGAATTATAGTACAGTAGCTCCTTGAAATGTGACATTTTCTGTTTTGCACAAATCCAAACACTTGGTCAACACACTTTAGGAGACAAATTTATGGTCATATTCAGCTATCGTTATCTCAGACCTTGAGCAAGCTTAAGATCCCTCTGAGTCTTACGGCATTATTAAATTTTCTTCATTTTCCACATGAAAGATGCTCCTCAGACCCCAGTAATACTGCATCCAAACAGCCTGAGATCAGAAAACAATGTTGTGTGTTTCAAAAAAAAAACCAAATGAAACCCAAACCACCAAACCATATCATGAGAACCACAAAAAAAATCTAGCAAATTCCCTTCTCTACTCATATAGATAAGAAAAAGACAAATAAATCCCAACACACTGCTTTTTACATGAGAAATTGGGTAAGATCATGGCTATGGGATAATCATATGGTTGAAAACTGTGGATGCTCATATAAAGCTTTTCCTCTTTCTGCAAGTATTTCCAATCCATTATTTTGCTCCACCAACAATATGTAAGCAAGCTAACTTATAAGACCTTCATGCTTAAATAACTCTCTTAGAAAAATCCCTCTAGCTAATGGATAACAAATGCAAAGGCTGGAAATAAGCTCTCTTCTGTCAAACTGAATCCAAAGACATGGAGTCTGTCAGTTCAGGATGAGGGAAGGAGTGAATTTAAAACAAATGAAAAAATTTTACACTGAAAGAAAACTTTAATCACCATATAACAGTTATGCAATCCTAAATAAAAAAATAATATTACAGGAGTATTGCATATTTGTAAAGAGCAGTATTTTCATCCTTTAGGTGCATATTCTAAAAGTCTGTGGTAGCCTGTGCAATTAGTCAGTTGCAAACAAGTTTCTCTGACTATCCTATAAGATTCTCAGTGTGATTACTGACACAGAGGAATGTGCCACAGACACTCAAGGGTCACTGCTGCCTCAAGGAACTCCTTGAAGCACCTTCTAACTAGAGCGACAGAAGGGAGACCCAGGCTCTTTCTCCTTCTTTCCAAAGGATGAAATAAAAAATTGTTGAATTAATTTTAAAGCAAAACCCCACCATTAATTCACTAGAAAAGGAGTTTGAAACATTTTTCCCTTTCATGGACCTTCAAAATGCCCATAACAGACCCTGATTCAAGCTACTTCATATTGTAGGCCATTATATAACATAATACATTATTAAGCTTTTAAAAATAATTTCTGTTGTTCATTGAAGTAGCCCAAAATTTACCAGGGAAGCATGGACCTGAAGTTGAAAAGAGAAAACAAATATACTTTGTCTATCTTCAGCACACAGTAGACAACAGGATTTCATCATCAGGGTCTTCATTACTGAACCCAGGCAAAGGTATGTGAGATATAAACAGTTTTTATCTAAAGACTTAGAGTGCACTAGCCCCCTATGAAAATTTAATGACTAGATAATTATCACAATGAAAAAAATGAAAAAAAATTACATTATTTCTAGTCTAAATATATTTAAGATGAGCTTCTGGCTGCCTGAGTTATTTATGCTTTCTCCTGTTTTTTCCATCTCATACAGGCATCATACACCCACAGTGTAAAGAAGATCTAGACCAGTAATTTAAAAGGATATTAACTCTACTACATGAGTATAAGAGGAAGTCAACATGAGTTGGGTTAGGTTAGCTCGACATTACCATCAAAAAATTATCATAATTCCCTCTTTCTATTACTGCAATGTCAAGAGGAACCAAATGATACTGAAGCAGTAAAGTGCAAACTGCTGTAACAGCACATGCCAAACAGTCACCAATGCCGGGTGTAAAGGTAATAAACAAGGCTGGTGGGCAGATAATGTTATCCTGATTTTACTGAGTGAGAACTGAATGACAAAGATCTGTTGAAAGCCAAACAAGCAGAGTTAAGAGTTCCAGGACTTTCCAAGCCTCTTAAATCTTATCCAGATGTTTTAATTCAAGTTATTCTCAAGTTACTCTCTGATTTATTTTCTCAAACCTGTCATTCTAAAATTTTAGCAAAATGAAATTTGCAACTCATTCTGTGTCTTCGCTATGATCTGAGTAGTTTTCTGTGAAAATACTCTGTCCAAAAGTCCAACTGACTTGGAAAAAGGCTCTTTTTCTACATAATGTACCTCTTGGCTACTACTGGGGCAGTACACAGAGATTGTGGAAGCTCTGCAGCTGGACAGGAAAAAAGTCCTAATTCCAAACACCATACCTATGAAATAAAAGTGATTAATTTAGCTTTACAAATCACTCCTCTGTGCCACTTGTCACATTTTAACTAGGCTATCCTGAACTTTCCATTTGAAAAATGACATTCAAGTATGAATTAATTAATTCTAAATTGACTCCCTGATGTGAAGACGTAGTGTAATAAGTTATTCTAGTTCCTTTGTGGATGGAGGAATCTGAGAGAGAAGTTAGGAAACTCAGTGTCTAGTACATCAGAGCATTTTGAGGTTAGGTGGCATGATTACCAGTGCTGGATCGAAAGAGGTTTACAACATGATATTTCCTTCACAGAGACTTTCTGAATAAGGCACCAAAAGAGTCAGGCCCGTTTTTAACAGAAAAAGCTGTTTGGTTTTTTTTTTCTTTTAAACAATATAGAATTGAAAAAATCCCACAAATAACCAAAATAGAATAGGATGTATACATTTTATACACACACACACACACACACACAATATTTCTGGCAGAAAAGTGTGTTCTATATTTAACTTTAAAAATCTCACAGGTCTCCTAAAGTCAAAGTATATTTGTAAATAATAAACTATCTAAACTTAGCTTGCACATTAATAAACAAAAAGACTTTAGGCCATTCTCACATTAAACTACAACTGTGCCATCAGTAAATGAACATCAATTGAAATCAATTTAGCTAGGATAAAAAGTCCCCTTCCCCTGCTGCTGCTCATCTGGTGTGCTAACAGCTCCCAGTGATGAAACAGGTGCTTGTAAATTAATTAGCCTACTGAAACACACCTTAAAATGAATTTCCCAGAACACCCTGGCAGTGAGCCATCCTGGTCCCACGAGCTGATCAGTGTTCTGTAAATATTGAGATTTGATAAAGTAAACGCCACTCTGGCAGCAGATGGTTTGGAATGCTCTGTTGACATTGCCTGCGATTACTTGGATATGAAGACTTTGCTTCCCATAGACCTCCTTTGGGAGCCACTGGAGGACTTGATCCCCTCTCCAGCTATTTGCCTTCTAATTGAAAATCCTTATTCCCAGATGGAGCA
Source organism: Corvus kubaryi (assembly GCF_017639235.1). Taxonomy (NCBI): domain Eukaryota; kingdom Metazoa; phylum Chordata; class Aves; order Passeriformes; family Corvidae; genus Corvus; species Corvus kubaryi. Next base: position 21,871,064 of record NW_024580667.1, on the reverse strand, counting down.
TAATGCTACTGCTTCAGGCGTCTAGCTCTGCACTGCTTGACTGTTGATACATGGGTAATTGCTTTCAGTAATGCAGGTTAAATGTGACATTTAGTGCTTAATAAAAATCATCAAGGCCAAAGCCGTTTATCATTCTTACACTTGAGCTGTCAGTTCTAAAGGAATTTTCAATTCATTTGAATTCTTGCTGAAGATGCAAGCAGCTCCTCCCTGGGAAAGGGGGAGAGCCTGGAACCAAACTTGGGCATTTTTCTGCTTTATTTCTAAGACTTGTTTGCTAACAAAACCCCCTTAAAATTAACCTATCAAACATGGAAACTATCTGCCTTTGTAGTTAGTATGTTGGTGAATAATATATAATCAGCAGCCACTGTGTACACAAAACACACAAACCAGATGCACTACACTGCACCTTCTGTGGGTGGCTGGAAGCTGAAAGTTATTCCTCTTGTAGCATCATGAAGAAATGAACCTGAAAGGAAATGGACTGTGCTGAATTGAGTAATTTCAAACTCTAAACATTAAAAAAATAAGGAGGGCAAAAGCGTCCCTGTCATGGTAGGCATGGCAGCCTCACTTCATTGACAGTGTTCAGGATAGTTGCTGACATGCTTTGTTTTACCTTTTTTGTTGTTTTTTAATATGACCATTCCTATTGGGGCAAACAGAGTAACATTCTCATCATGGATTAGTGATCTAATAGGAGGGTAATGCTGCATTCCACAAAGCTTCAAAATAAGAGATTTTAAATGAGGGGAGACTGAAATCTGCTGATGGAGCAGTAACGGTGCAGGGACATCCCTGCTTTCCTGTCTTGCCATCAGTTTTACAGGCATGATCTTTGGAAAGGGTTTACAAACCTCTGAGTTGTGGATAGGCAGATCCACATTTAGATCACTCCTAGTCCCAAAAGTTCTTTCCCTTAATTGAGAGATTTGCTCCTTCTAACTTCTGTCCTGTTTTTCCAGAGAACTGAAGTAAGTAGCTAGCTAACTCTCCACCATCTTTGAAGGGATTTTTAAGACATCTCTTGCTAGACTTTATAACAGTTCAAAGGGAGACAGAGGCATTGACCTTTGTGCACTAGCCAGTTTGACAGGACAGGGGCATAGGAAAGATTAAAAGAAGATTATTAGTCTGAACAGCATCCTTTGGCTACCATGAACTTTTATTAATACCTTTCTGTGACAGCAGAACCCCCTTTTTCATATTAGGAAATTTTGCCAAAGAAATAATTTTCTTTAACAATAACAACAACAAAACCCAGAAAATAATCCATATTTTGGTCATATGCAACTTTATCTCTGCACTTCATATAATTTGGAGCATGCCCTGGAAGATAGTTTCTGTGGGTCTGTTGTAATACATTATCACTTTAATACTAAAGCAAATCTGGGCATACTGCTGGTTTGGACAACTGAAAGCCAACACAGTTAAGGAGGTGATAATTTAATTAAAATTAAAATAGTACTAATTATAATGGGAAAAAAGTGTTTCTCCAGATGCTGTTAGTGATGGTATTAACTTCAAGTTCATAACCTGACCCTGAGTGAGCAGTTTTCATACATTTCTGCTTCTTCTTTTGGAAGAAACTTTTATTTTCTCCCCTGCTTAATTCATTTTGTAAAGCTCAGGCTCTCTTCTCTATGTCTCCATTACAATTCAACTAATTCTTTTCGTTTCCAGAATTCATTGCCCCTCACATTTTTTTCATCATGTTATATTGTTTGCCTCACCATGGAGAATATAAGAATTTTGAGCTCACCTCTGCCTTAGAAGAAATCTTGTGAAACTGAATTTCTCCACTTTTGAGCAACCAGACTTGTGTGCTTATCAGACAGCCCACACAGAGAGCCTGGCGAGTCAGAGCAAGAGACTCATTTCAGCTAAATATGACATCTACAGAAAGTAACAACTTCTGGTGGACATCTGAGGGCACATGAATAACCACTTCTCCACCCACTTTCTTTTTTCAGGAGTAGCTGGAAACATGCCCATTTGTTTTTGAGGTACATAATCTAGTGCCAGATACCTTCATTTGTATTAGATTTCTAGTGTAGGATTCTCCACAGAGATTCTGCACTGCCTAAAAAATGTGCAGTGCCTCTGGTCTGCCTTCTCCTGTTCTCCACTGCCCACTTGGCCCTCTCATATTCATGCCTATATCTAGAGTTGCCCACACTAAACCAACACAGAAAAATACTTGCTATAGAAGTATTTGGGGAAAACACAGAAATAAATATTTCTCCTTCTCATAAAAAAAGGCAAAGAAGCTCTACCATGTTGTCCATACAGCAGTCCAGAACAGATCTTAGATTTAGAGAGGTATATGGATCTGTCAGCACTCTTACTGCTGACTATGACATTTCCTAAATTATAAGGATTAAATTTAGCAGAAGACTGTTTGCTGTAGATACTTTGCTCTTTTTCCTCTGTGCTGGAATACCATATATTAGGAACTCCTCTTGGGAAAATAACTTTAAAAAAAATATAGTGGATGCTAAGTAACTTAATGGATAATAAAGTGCCTTGCGCTTCTGGGACTGCTATTTAAGGAGCAACCTGATGTCTTATGTAAAATAAGTATTGCAGTCTTGGGACCTCACCCCACATTTCTGTAGGATTAACTATAGGTAAAGCACTTTTTCCCCAATAAGAGCACACATTTCTATGAGTCATTAACAAGCTCCCACAGGACAAATGGCCTTTTTTTCTGCCATTTCCTCCACTCTCCCATTCCTCCCCCAAAAATTAGGAGTTACTAAGTAAAGAATAGTAAAAAGAAAACCAGTAATAAAGTATCAATACAGGCTGGGGACAAAGGGATTGAGAGCAGCCTTGCCAACAAAGACTTGGGGGTGCTGGTGAATGAAAAGCTGGGCACAAGCTGGCAATGTGTACTTGCACAGGAGGCCAGCTGTGTCCTGGGCTTCATCCAAAGCAGTGTGGCCAGCAGGGCAAGGGAGGGGATTCTGCCCCTCTACTGTTCTCTGGTGAGACCTCACCTGCAGTGCTGCATCCAGCTCTGGGGTCCTCAGCACAGGAAAGATGTGAAACTTTTGGAGCAGGCCAAGAGAAGGGATACAAATATCATCAGAGGGTTGGAGCACCTTTCCTGTGCAGACAGGCTGAGAGAGCTGGGGTTGTTCAGCTGGAGAAGAGAAGGCTCCAGGGTGACCTTATGGCAGCCTACTAGTACCTAAAACGGGCTTGTAAAAAAGATGGGGACAAACTTTTTAGCAGGGCCCATAGCGACAGGACAAAGTGTCATGTTTTTAAACCAAAAGAGGATAGATTTAGGCTAGCTATGCCCTAATTTTTTTTCAAATATGGTGGTGAAACTCTGGAACTTGTTTCTCAAAGAGGTGGTGGATGCCCCATCCCTGGAAACATAAAGGCCAGATTGGACGCAGCTCTGAGAAACCTGATCAAGTTAAGTATGTCCCTGGGCATTGTAGGGGCATTAGAGTAGGTGGCCTTTGAAGGTGTCTTCCAACCCAAACTATTCTATGATTCTATGATTCTACGATTCTATGATTCTATGATTCTGAAAATGTCTCTTCACCACATAGGCAGTGGTGCTAAAGTACAGACTCAATTAGTTAAATGTAGCAATACCAAAAATTGTGTATAAAAAAAGTACTTCTTTGTCCTCTCATGTAATGTATTAAAATTTGCAATTAACCAGTTCTAGTGCATATATTCTATTGCATTCAAGCTCATTTATGGCTTGAGTAGGCTGCTCATCTGCTGTATTCTGCCTTGACATGGGACACTATAAATTCCTTCTGCACTGAATGTCAAAGAATGTTTTGATGGGAACTTCAACTATCTTCAGAAGCAGTGGGAAGAAAGCCCTCATACTGTTCTCTGGATAGCTGCACAGAGGGCATTGTTATCATCTATAAAGGTAGCTGTATCTAATCATAAATACTGGGCTAGAAGCTCATTTCCAAAAATGATTCAGGGGACGAAATAAAGGGTACAAAAAATGTATTGGATACCAGTCACTCTAAAGGAAAAAACATTATCCACCGATCTTCACTTGCTACTTTCTTCCTTGTTATACAGACCTGTATCCTTGTTTCAAGATGAAACCCTATTCTGAAATATGGTTTTGGAATAGTCTCTGTCTTTGGAATCTTTAGAGAAAAAGTCTCACAGTGGCTAGGCAGGGGAAGCAGAAAGTGGGAACTGGTTAGAAGTGGGAACCGATTCCTTCTTCATCCTCTTAGAACAGCGCCAGCAGATTTAAGTAGGCAGTCATGGTGCCCAGGAACCCCAGTGATGTTACACAAAGCTGAAAGAAATAGCTATTTCAAAGATGTAAAAAAAGAAAGGTTGAAGAAAAGCCCATTTAGATTTTGTCATTGTCACTGGCTTGGTTGAAGAAAAAACTACTTGAGTAAAACTTGCACTCTCCTGACGCAAAAGAGAAAATTACTTCATAATATTCCTACCACTATGAAGAAAATATTCATCTTGCCTCATTTCTCCATGTGCTCGGTGATCACAGCCACAGTAAGTTAAATACAATAAATATAGGAAACATTCAGAGAATGGCAAAGCATTCTAACAATGAGAGGTCCCACTTTGGTCTCCAAGCAGCTCCTTTGCTGCTTTGGAAGAGCTAGCTGCAGGGTTGGCAAGGCAGGCAGGAGCAATAGGGCCGCTTTCATTGCTGCACTCAGCAGACATCTGGAGCTGCTACTGTTATTTAGAAAAGACACATTTGAAATCCCAAGGAAGTTCATCACAAAAAAAAAGGTTTGACTGGGACAAGGCAGTCAGTTGGAAAATGGTGTTATCAATAGAAATCATGGATGTCTCCCCTGTGTGAATGTCCTTTCCTGTGGTTTAAAACTTTGCTTTGAGTTCAAGCTTGGTTTAGACTTGACTAGTTAGGTTTGAGGTGACAGTTCCTCAATTCTAATTGATTACAAGTCTAAGTGACCTACTTTGGTCCAACATTTTGTTCTTTTTCTAGGAGTGGTATGAATAGTGACACTCCCTCATTTAACACTGATTGGCTTCTTTCATGGTTGTTATGTGTATGAGCCTGGAGTAGTAGAGCACCACTGGGAGAAGTCCTTGTAGCTTATTGTCAACTTTCTATATTTTTATCTACCACCATCAAATCCTCTGAAAATCCACAAGCCTCCCTGCAACAGACTTGACCTGTAAGGCTTATCTCCTAATTTCCCTTATCAGCTTTCTTCAAATGTTACCCCTAAAAAACTCTTGTGCTGTTACCCTAAGAGTCTCTTCCTCAACTTTCCTTCCAACATCTCTTGCTTTTTACTTAAATATCTTTAGCCAACTTTAATCTCCCTATGGTCTGGAAGCAATTGCTGGTCTATAAGTCTTATGCAACTTTGAGAAAATTATTTCCAGGACTCTGTACTTTGGGGTTTTGAGATGCTGGTCTTTTTCTGACTTCTTCAGAACTTAGGGGTTTTGCACTTCCTCTCCATCATCAGTCCTTTTATTTTTTAAATTCCAGCTATGTACCCAGCATGCATATTTATTTAGTTAATCCTACAGTACAATACCCATATACATGCTACCAATTAGTATCTTTATTAGCAATATAGTGTATGCATTTTAATCTAGTGTAATATACATACACTCGACACACCTAATAGTGCTGGAGAGGTGCCTGCCACGATGCTTCATACATGATACGATTAGAATAGATTGCCCTGAGTATTAGACAGGTATTCCAATTTCACTCCAACAATGCACTGGCATGAGACCTCCATGCACAAATGATTGAGACAGGGTTTACAATTTGGGTGGGAGAAGGAGTTAGTCCCTTACATCACCATTTCTTTTGAGTATGTGGCTGTCTCCTGACTAATTCCACTACTGGTTCCCATCACTTAGACTCCGTGACCTAGCACCTGTCAGTATTATCAACCTCATCTACCCAGTAGCAGGCCCAGCGTTGACTCTGTAAGTGAAAATAATATTTAAGTTTGTTAATAATGAATTAACTCTTTTTAAAAAGAATACAAATAACTGGTTCAGAAACAAGAAGAAATTTTACAACCCTTTTTGATGAAAAAACCACTTTTTTACAAGTTTTAAGTTCGAAGTGGCCTGTTTTCAAGATTATCCCCAATGTTACATTTTCAGAGAAGATATTTTATGTCTGTACATTATCTGGCAGAAGTATGTTTGACCACTAGATTTGATTCTTTTTCCTAGAAAGCAAAAGAAAAGGGTCTTACCACAGGTTGGCTGCCGTTATTGTTGGGCCATTGCTGATAACACCCTCCCCCAGAATTACTTCAAAACTAGTTTTCAAAGATGCAGATTTTATGTGGTAATAGCCAAGGGGTACTGAACTTCCTTCTGCAGCAGCCATTGTGCAGAAAAAAACACCATTCTTCATAACTGAAATTTATTTAGATGTTCCTTATGTAAAATATGATATGCAAACAGTAGGTTTTTCTATACTTGGCATGCATGATTTCGGTGGACGGCTGCTGTACATCTGCCCAAATAAACAATGCCTGCTTCTTAATGCTACACTGATATTAAAGAAGTTTATTTTAACAATTTTTGGTAATAATATTTGAATCTATTTCTACAGCTGTTTTATTGTGAAATAAATCAATTGCTCAAGGACTTCTTTCTTAATTTAGGCTAGTGACAATATATAAGGTTCTTAAGCCCATTTTGAAATAAATACTTGAACCATGAAAAATAAAAGGGAGTTTTTCTACTGCCTGGCTTAGGGTGGTATCCCTGCCATGATGGGGAGGTTGGAACAAACTGCCCAAAGTAGGAATTTGGTCTATTATCATCATTAGTTTCTGACTTTTTCATTGTGTGTGAACAGGTTTAATATGAGTTTCTAAGGGCTGTAAAAAGTCTTGAAATTCTAAGTACTCTTTTAAATGCTGGCATATAAGAAAGATCCCTATTATTATGAAAGAGAGTTAATTATATTTGGTCTATATTAGAATTATACAGATAAAATTATTCATCCATGTGATAAAATGTTATTAATCAACACTAGACACTATCCAAGCAGGTTAATTGTATGGTCTGTAGAATGAAACAAAAAAAGTGTGTATATTTTCAAATCTGGAAAGGATTGTCAACAGCAAGCACTAAACAACTGTTGAAAAGGAAGAATATAACATCACTATTATGTTTTTTAATTAAATATTCCTATCCATAGTATATTTTAAATTATGGTTGTATCTAAAAATGTTAGGCAGAATTATTAATGCTAGGAAGACATATATATTTCTTTTAAAAACTGTGCAAATTTAGAATTAATTAATTATGACCCACAGTCCCTAGCCAAGGATATAACTGATTGTATCTGAAATTCAGTTTAGTCTGAACTTTCTAATATTGCAATAGGCCAAACCTGGGTAGGCTGTAAGAAGCACAGGATGCATTAGATGTATGTACAGCTCTCACATACACATTAATGATTTACTAACAGATCAATATAAAAATGGGTTTGGGAGTGGATGCTTACCTTTACTGCACAAAATAATAACCCAACTCCTCTTCGAAGGACAAGAGAAAATGATACAGAAAACTGAAATGCTGCTTCAGAACTGAAGGAGCCTGGCAGGTCCACAGAAGTTTATGCCAGGGAGAATATCTATAATGTAATGCATGTGTAAAGACAAGTCCTTCCTGCCTCTGGAAAGACTTCAAAAACTCAGAATATTTTCAAAGGAAATCCCACCAACACTGTGAAATTAAATACAATTATGCATCGTAGTGATAAAATAAGAAGTTATTAATCAAAAAAAAAAGACACTATCCAAGTGTCTTTTTAAGGTTAATTGGTGGTCAGTGGAATGAAACCAAGAAAAGTGAGTATTTTTTCAAATCTGGAAAGGACTGTCAACAGCAAGTTCTAAATAATAGCTGGAAAGGAGAATAGTTTTCTTGGCTTTAGATTTTCACCAGCATTTTGGACAGGCTAAACTTAACGGGGCAAGCACTATTCCTGTGCTTGCAGTATGTTAACTATTTCCATCCCAAAAAATTTAGGAATGGCTAATTTTGGAGCAACAAATTTTAAGTCAGTGTGATGGGTATGGTTACATAAGACCAAGTCATTGAGCCAGATCCTAAAGGAGGTTAAGAACATAGAAAATATGAACCAAAGTATCTATAAGGTCTTTAGCATAACGGAGAAAATTCATTCCTAAAATGTCACAGGCAGGGGCTTACAACCAGTACAGAGAGACAAAGAAAACAAAATATCTGGAGAAATTACAATAAGTGAATCTGAAGTGTATTTGCCACCTGGAAAATATGAAAATGATAAAGTATAGAAGTCACCTAGAGATAAATATGTGTAATAATAAATCCTGCCAGACCAGAAAGATGGACCATCTTTCCATCTACCAAAAATATTTGGGTTGTCTATCCTGGCCTCCAAAGATAAATTCAAATATGTAATTTGCCTGCTAGTAATGATTGTGTTGTTCAAAACTACTGAGTTCCTGGTTTATCTAAGTTAACATTTTTTGTTTGGTTTTCAAACTTTTCATACAAATGACGGAAATACCAGTGGCCATATTTGCTCATATTGACATTTCAGCAGAAATATGTTGTCATGTGTTACCAAGCATAGTCCCAGAAGTGATGTTCTTGCAAAGGGGTGCTTACAGCTCCTCTGTGACCTGACAGAACCTATCAGCTGGCCAGTTTGAATATGGACAAGTTTTTTAGCCACTTAAATTGTGACCGCCTCTGTGAGCCACATTTAAGAATAGACAAACCCCGGGCAGAGCTCTCTCTCGTTTCCGGTGCTGGGACAGGTGGCTGCGGGCCCCGTGCAGGGGACGGCAGGCCTGGCCCAGGCCCTGCTCGGGCCAGGCCGGGCCGGGCCACGGCCATCCTGGAGCCATGGACCTGTTCCACCTGCGGAACCCCCCCCACAGCCCCGCTATGTGCAGCCGGAGGGGCCTGGTTCCCCCTCTCCAGTGCGGCCAAGATTCAGCTGAAGCTGCCCTGCTGTATCGGCACAGATCATGTGACCAACAGTGATAAGCCACATTCCAGCTGCAAGGTCTGGGTGAGATTAACGCTTTTAGTGCTATGAAGAGCTGAAAACCTGAGGGAGGAGAAAGAGGAGATGCTTAAAGCTGAAATTCTGTTGTAAAGTTATGATGTATCAGAGTACCTGTTGTAATTTCATGAAGGCATGGGGGGTAGAGCGTTCAACCTGTACTTGTGAGCAAAAGCACCGGTGCTGAGATAGGCAGATGCTGAAGCAGCTGTAATTTCATGAGAAGTTTGAACAGGGAGTGATGGAAGTGATGAGGACTTTTGCTCCAAATGGAAAAGGAGAAGACCTCAGTTCCTAGAGATGCTCCCAGAGATAGTCCTAGAGATGAAGATGAGCAAGACCCTTTGCTCCCAGGGAAGGAGGAGGGCCTCTGTTCTTAGAGATGAAATGCTCCCAGAGATGGCTAAAGAGAACTTGTATTTCTGAACGGCTCAACCTTAAAATTGCACCCCAGTAGCTCAAGATTGGACCCTCAAAAGCAGTTGTGGGAAAAGCTGCAAGTCGTGGGAGGGGGACTCTCACATGATGTGAGCAGAGAACCAACCCAGGCGGCTGTCTCGTTGTGATAGTTTCTCCATAGCATGGGCAAGAGAGACTCCTCTTCCTAAATGGACTGAACAAGGTTATTATGGAAGTGGTAAACAGACTGAACCTCTCAAGGGTTGTCTTTTTACATTGTCAGTGGGAGAAGGGAGGAAGGTAGGGGGAGGAGAAGAGTTCTGAAGGTGTGGTATGATTTTATTTTTTCTTTTTCCCTCTTTTAGGTCTGTTAATAAATTTCTTTATATTCTTTCAAGTTTGGTGCCTGCTTTGCGTTTCTCCTAATTCTTATCTCACACAAGATAAATAGTAATGAGTATTTTGGACCAAACCACTACACTAAATTGGTGGTTTTGCCCAGTTTCAAACCGAACCCGCTACATATGTTTAAAGAGTAAAGGCAGGTGAACTTCTGCACATTTTATTAACCAGTTGCAAACGTATGCCAATTTAGACATCTCATTTCTCTGATTCTGATGGTTAGACACTAGTAAACACAATGTAGAACTAAGTGTTGTTATCACAACACTGAGAATGCTACTGACATTCCAGACTTGATCAGACTTAAAATGACCATGAACTACACGAGGTTTTCCCTGATTCAAGGCAGACCCTTTGGGGAGAGCTGTGCTTGGTTCAAGTTAATGCGGTTGATTACGATTAAGTCTTCATGTTTTGAAATACAGAAGGCATTCACAAACCAAACAGATCTTTCCTGTTGTGAAGTTGTCCTGAGGAACAGCTGAACAGGAAACAGGTGTCCAGAATTAATGATTACATGAGGGCCAAGGGAAGGAACACCTTGGAGTGATGCAATTGAGAGTTGTGTGGCTGATTTCCTCCAGCCTCTAGAAATGTGAACACTAGGAGGGAGACTTATGGTCCTCTCAGCTAATCTCCTGTACCAAGCTGCAAAATTTGCCTCTGAAGTTTCTGAGTTTGAGCTGTAGCCAGTCTTCTAAAATGAATACTTTTACAGGTATATCATCTTGCTTTTGCTTTTGCAGTGTGAGTTTGGTTTGTTTGGGGTTTTTTTAACCTCATGCTGTTCTCATTCTGCTTGCTATGGCTTGGTTTGGAAGTGACCTTAAAGATCATCTAGTTCCAACCTCCCCACCACGGCAGGGGTACCACCCTAAACCAGGTTGCTCCAAGCCCTATCCAACCTGGCCTTGAACACTTCCAGGAATGGAGCATTCACAGTTTCTCTGGGCAACTTGAGCTCATCTCCCCCTCTGTGCTCATGTCTGGAATTGCCCTGACCCAGACACAGCACCTTGCACTTCAACTGCTTGTTGAACTCCAGGAGGATCTTGTGGGCCCATTTCTCAAGTTTGTCCCTCTGGATGGCATCCCATCCTTCTGTTGTGTCAAATGCACTGCTAAGCTTCATGTTATCTGCAGATTTGCTGAGGGTGCATTCAATCCCACTGTCTTTGTTATTGAAGAAGCTATTAAAAAGTCCCAAGACAGAGTCTGAGTGCTTATCACTGGCCTCCACCTGGATATAGGGCTGTTGACCAAAACTCTCTGGCTGCCAGCCAACTCCTTATTCACTAAAGTCCACCCTCCAAACTCAATTCAATTTGGAGACAAGGATGTCATGTGAGACCATGTTGAAAGCTTTGCAAAAATCTAGATAGATGACATTGGTCAGTCTGCCCTTGTCAACTGTTGCAGGCACAGGGGTGAGTCTCACAATCTGTAGCTCCCTGGGTTTTCCTTTCTATCCTTTTCAAAAACAGGAGTGATTCTTCCTGTCATCTCCAGCAGGCTGTCTGTTTGCTCTAGCTTTGGTGGAAAACAAGCAAAAGCCTCAACCTGGCCTTTGCTCCCCAGTCCTTGCAATAGTGGTAGTGCCACTGCTGTAAATGTCAGCTTGTGACAGCTTTGGGGATTCCCACTTGTCTCCAGGCAACTCTGGGTCTTGGTTTCTGTGGGCTCCCTCTGTATGCCTTGCTGTTCCAAAATGCCTTGAACCAGGAGAAACCTGAACCAAATCCTCTGCATTAACATTCCAGAGGAAGTGGTCGCTCACTCCCTCTCCTTATGAAGTCCATAGGGTGACTTTTGCCAGATGACGCAGCAACACCAAATTCTCTGTGAGGAGCTCCCCTTCATTAGGCACCATGGAAAGCAGAAACCCACCACAGCATTATTTGTAACCAGGGAAACTTGAACAGCCTTGGATTTTTATCCAGTGTTTTCTGATTGGTATCTTCAAAGATATGGAAATGTCATCCACATGGAAATGTCTGGAAGTTCCAGCAACCCCATATATAGCTGACTTATAAAAAATACTAGTTTTTAAAACTGATTAACCATTATTTTCTGTCACATCTCATTTGCCTAATGCAGAAGTGATATTTTGCTGGAAGAAATACACAGCTCTCTCTTACAGGTAATAAGTTAAATTATTAGGAAGCAGAGAATATTATGTATGTTTGCTTCTCTGAAATCTGTTGTGTGAGTTTCACAGAACTACAATAAATGTTTTTATATTGCCATATGCATTATGGTGTTTTAAATGAGTCCATAGTAGCTCATAACAGCATTTTCAATGGTTTTCTGTAAATTCTGTAGAACCAAAATTAGCAATTTCATTACATAGTTCTCTTTCTCAAGGGATTATCTTTACAACTTCAGATTTTTAAAGGATTTAAGTCTACTCTGAAGATTACTGTTTTAGGAATATCTAGATATCTTAATTTAGAAGTTATGTCTTTAAAATTATATTTTTCATGATCTTTCACTGTATTTATAATGTATTACCAAGTAACAGAATTATGCATGTGTTCATTTTTATTACACCTCAGTAGATTTTTCAAATATTATTCCTGTGGTATTCTGATGTCATGTGTGTGATATTTAATTATTTGTAAACATTCTCTGGAAACAATCAAAACCATGTAGTTGGATCTGATTCTAATTTATCACGCTCAGATAAGCATAGATTTTCACTCATAATGTTATTCTGGTTTCTCTGAAATTACTGTGTTGAAGGGTTCTTAGAAGACTTGTCTGCTGTTTTTAGACAGAGTTGATTTACCAGTAGAAAAGTCTCTGTATTGCTCCCTCCAAATGTTCCTTCTTGCATTCTGCAGGACTGAAACTCAAGTGAAAATCTTTTTTAATCCCTACGTGAAATGACTGTTTTCTGTAGTAAAATTTCTAGGATTATGATGAGTAATGAAATATGAATCTGGTTTTACTTTGGTCTAAAAAAAAGATGTCTTACTAACAAGGAAAAAAGACTTCTAGGGCTGAGAATACAAACAAAAAATCCAGAATTTCAGTTGAATTGTGTGTATAGGACACTCAAATAACAGTTCATATATTGATTGTCAGACTATACGCATATAAAGATTAACAGGCACAACTCTGATGATAAAGAAACACAGTTTTAGGTAGATCACAGAAAGTCCAGGGCTTAATTTAACACAGCATGCTAAAGCATTAAACCTGACATCAAGACAGCTAATATGTGATGGATGGCCTCTGAACAACACTTTTCTTCACAGACCACCTAGCCACCAAGTGCTAGCCACCAAAATTCACAGGCCCCAGGACCTAAGAAAATCCCATTTGCACCAAGTAACTAGATTTATGATACCAGGTTTTTCACCATCCTTGGGCTTATTAGCACACAAGCCCACTTCTAGTTAAAGCACTGTGAGGACCAGGACTAGTCAATATTACAAAATCCTTAATTTATCTCCTGCCTTTTTTTTAGGTGCTCCAACTACTTATCTCTCAGTTAAATCTGAGAAGGGCTTGGGTGGGCAGAAAGTGCTGTGTTTTACTTGGCCCAAGAACCGGGAATCACCTCTAGAAGCCCACAGAGTTTAATAGCATGGACAGATCCTAACCTTCTCTGATATTCTAAGTGTGTTAGGTGAGCAGGAGATGCCTATGCTGACAGTTAAATGGACCACATGCTATGACAATGATCGCCTTTATGGGGTTAACCTTTCCTCCCCTATGTCAGAGTTGCCATTAGGAATAGTTTGTGGAATGTACTATCTCCTGGTCCAAGCAAGGGCTCATATTACAGCTGATGGTGGGACAATGACCCAACCTGTGGCTTGGCTTTGTTCTATGTCTAAACATAGCACCACCATCCAGATACCTCTCTCACACCTCAGAAGCCCAATCTTGCTCTAAGAAATATCGTGGCATCTCCAGCATGATGGATCTTGTACTAAAGGCAAAATTCCCCTGGGAGATGGGGGAGAAACTGTAACCAAATTCCTCATAATTCAAACCTTCATATATAAAATGGAAAAGCTTTAGTTATCCCATTACAAATAGCTGCACTCTTTCCATGTGCCATAGCTACAGAGAGAAGTTGGAATTTCTGAATGTAGCTTAGTAGCCAAGAGTGCTTCAGGTATCTCTGTAGGGATTAGTACCCAAAAAGAGGTTAACAATTGCATTGCCACTTGTGTCTTAGAAATCTGCAGTGGGGGAATCTGAAGTTTCAGGGTCCACATTAAACTAATGATACACATGGGAGTAGCCTAATGGCAGGATACGATAGGTTTGTAATGAGTTAATTTTATTCAAAGAAAGTGAAATGAAAATGAGATTCTTGTTTCGTTACTATAAACCCGATATTACGGTGAAGCATGCAGCCAAATACAGATAATTAGCTTTTTGGTTATTTCTCATCTGTTATCTTTAGAACAGAGAGATGAAAACAGTTTAGTAGGTTCTTCTGAAGCTTGTAATACAATTCACCATTTTTGCTGAAAGGTTATATCATGGATGATCCCATCAGCATAAAAGCTCAATAGAAAGCATGTTAAAAAGTCTCCAGTCAAGTTAAATGCAAAATAACTAAGAGCATTTAATATTTAAGCAAAAGCTTAATGTTTAGAATTCAAGTAGTGCTAGCTGAAATATTCAAGTACTTCTACCAAATCTCATGGTAAGTCATCAATTAAAGAGTTAACTGCATTAAATTACTGCACACTATTTTAAACACCCTTCTCGCAAATTTCTCTCACCTTACAATGAGAAAGGTAGCTCCCTGGCTACAACCAGAAATACCCAGTTTTACAGAATGTATATGTTCACTTCTTCATCTCAGAGACAAATGTTTTCTGATGTGTAAATGTTATCCTATGTAGTTGAGAAAAAATAAATCAGTTTTCCTTTAAGGAATAAAACATATATAAAGCTACAACGTAAATAAAGCTGAATTGCTGTTGCTGTGGGAACCATAACTTTGAATATCCTCACTATTGTACATTTAAATTCTCTACCATAATGTTGCATTAACTTTTTTTCTTTTTTTGCATTACATTTATATCTAATGTGATTCCATTTCCCACTCTTTACAGATGCAGATTAGCTACTGTAATGTTCCTGATGCAAAAACTGTTTTTGGTAAATCATATCAAAATGTTTCATGGAACTCACTGAGAAGTGTTGATATATGGAAATTGGTCTTTTAAAAAATTCTTCCTAAACCCCAAATTGCATATTTTGAACGGCACTCCCCCCTTTTTCTATCACCACTTCCCATATATCTGAAAAATTAAAGGGAATGGCACATTTGTGACATTTCAAAAGGAAAGTTCCTATTATTGCTGGTCTACTGCTTATTATAAATACACTGTACAACATGTTAGAGTAAACTAAACAAACAAATATTAGTAATAAAAGTTAACATCTTGCCATATTTATCAGGCTTGCATTGATAATGAATCGTTCCCAATGAACTGTAAAGATCCTGATATATGAAAACGCTGCATAGCTTTGGAGCTTATTCATAAGAAAGTAATTTTTGATTATAATTTGTGACCAATGACCTATGAACCAACAATAGACTGTAAACTTATTATGGTATTGAATGTATGCATTTAAAACCTGTTGTGTGATATAACTTTCACTGGAAACTGTCTCACCATTGTTAGATAAACCCTTTGGAAATTTTCTCATCTTTCTCTAGTAATTTCTTGTTATTTTGGCTTCTTCCAGTTCAGAACAAGAGAAGTAATGACAAGTTAATTCCAGCTAAGAGTCAAATTTTTTAGGTACTACATGGATTATTTTTGTAATGAATGTAATTGTAGTTGTTTAGATTAAGGTACTTAGGGACAAATAGAGGAGGTTCCAGGGAGAGTATTAAAAGAGGGACCATTAAAATCAGTATAGAGCAGAGATCAATAGTACTTAAGAGACTGGTTGCTTTCAAATAATTCATATGAGAGAGGTTAAATTACATCAATAAATTAAATTATTTCAATGAACAGTACCAGTAACAAAAGTTGAGAGCACTGATTCAGCTACTGCTCAGTTCATACCAAAATATTTTTCCCTGATTAAAAATCTCACAAAGTTATACTGCAGTGGAAATGAGGCACAGCAGTAAAAAGCAGAGTGTTTTGTTCCTCGCTGTAATTGAATAGGAATGGCTCTGCACTTCTCTTTTTGCAGTGCTACATTTGCTACTGACTTCCTATGGAACCATCTGTGGGTTTCGGGTCTGGTCTGCTTGTCCAAAAGCCATCTATGGCAGGTATTCCCACTGATTTAAATAGTCTAATGACATGCAAAATAATACTAATGAAACCAAACCAAAACAAACCCCTTGTGGAAGAAAAGGCTCTACTTGAAACTGTATATGAGGAGATGTGGGTGATCAAACATATATATATGTATATATCCATGTATGTGTATATATATTTATACAAGCACGAGTATGCATTTCTACACTGAGCACCTACACACAGACAAAACAACACACATTTAATTGAAGGCATCATTAAGAAGAGTATATGTAGGGAAGAAATGAGTATATTACACACTTCTGTAATTTGAAATTGATCACAAGTCATTCTTAGATGATCCATTTATTACAGTGTCTTGCTAGCTCTGACTTATATTTATAATCTATCAAGTACTTAATCAAAATGTTACACAGCTTTGACAGAAAACTTTCCTATACTCTACAGGATATGACTGTAAAATGTCTTCCTTTCTTTGACTGCATGATTGAAAAATCAAGCTTTGAAATTTTATTTTAATAATATTGTTAAAGGTCTGTGTATTTCATTTCATTGTCAAAGTCTAATAGAATAATAAACCTTGATATTTCATCAGCCTTAAGTGTTTTCTTTTTTCTCTCTTTTTTTTCCCCACATAATGGTTTTAGGATTTTAGTTACTTAGTAGATTTAAATTGTTCTCTTGGCATCTTTGTTACTGATTCAGGTATCCTTAACCCCTCTGAACATGTAGAGACATCCTTTCATACTTGTGGAGATTTTCACTAAACCTCCATCTAATTTATACATATTCTCCAAAAAACCCCTCAGAACTTAATCGCTTTCTGGAATTTCTTTAACCCCTTCTTCTTTGACTTCTTCTATATTTTGGCCAACATTATTAAAAGAATGAGGGTCATAGTTAAGGATAAATAATAAATGTTACCGTAATGTTTCTCTGAAAGTGATCTCCAACTACAAGTAATTCAGAAGAAAAAAATGAAAACAAACCACCTTTTCAATCTAGTCCTTATTTTCTTTTTAAATCTCCAACTCAAATGCTCATGCAAGTTTTGTTTTGTATATGTAACCGATAATAGTGATTACTAAAAGAAAAAAAAACAGTTTTTTGGTGAGAGCTTAAAATATTTGAAAACTGGTTTAATTTCTATCATGGTCCAGTTACAATTAAAATATAGAACAATTTTGGGGTTTGTTTGGGTTTTTTCCCTCCAATATTTTTTTTACTTTAATAATTAAAATCAATGTTTCAGTATTACAGATTTGCACATGTCAATTTTCATCTGAAAAGTCAAAATGTCTTCTCCCCAGGTTCTATATCTTAGTTTTGCCCTAGATAACTGTCTTCTTTCTTCGCCCCCCACCCCCCTCACTGGTATTATTCTGAAGAAGGAGGAGTGATAAGGAATATTTTCTGGGATGTGCACATATGTGCTTTGATACCCATTTGAAACTGAAACCAAGGTGAATGATGGGAAATGAGAACAGATATATTTTAGCATTTTGGCACATAGCAGATCTTTAAAGAGTGCATTTACACTTCTTCAGGGAAGGCTTCTAAATCAGAGCCCGCTTCCTCCATGAACTGGAGGGGCAGGAGGTTCAAAAGGACTTTAGCACAATCTTAGGCTGTAAATACTGTGTAATTGCATCAACTCTGCTTTAACCTTTTAGTTCTCACCAGTTCCTGATTTGTCTGCTTTTTTTGTGTCCTTTCACATGGCAAGGTGAAATATCTGTTCCCCATTTGTACCCCGCAGGCTGACCTCTGATCTAGACTGCTCACTCGGAATTCAGTTCCAAATGACTAGTGTTCTGTCAGGCAAAATCTACATAATCTGCTGTCAAAGACTGTCAAACAAATGGTTGACTTCATACACCCCATTTCAGTAAAATGATCAAAACATTAAGGGAAAAAAAAATCCTTCCTTGGGTTCAGAAAAGTGGTACAAAAATTGAGAAAATACCCTGAAAATGAAAGAAACATTTGAAAAGGTAAAAATTAAATTATTCTTGTGAAGATACAAATAGCTGCAAAATGCTGAATGCATAGTCTTAATTTTACTTCAATTGTGGGAAGAATTTTTCCTATTTCAGGATTGAATTCTGTAAATTTATTTATCTACATATATAATATGTCCTCAGATCCAGACTATAGTGCAATTAAATTTGTGAAGACGTACTAAAGAGCAAGCAATTATATGTGATCCAACAATTGCATGGGAATAATTATTTAAAGTCCAAAGGTCTTTGTTTAGAAATGTCATCAAACCGGTTGATTGGATATAAGCCACCATTAAAAATAAGTTTACATGTTAGTTTTCCTCAGGGGAAAAACAGCAGTTAATACATCCATTTCTAAATGTAATTACATTTCCAGTTTTACGGGTATTTTATAGCATAACTTGTATCTTACTAAATCATTTTCTTTTGTTCTTGTAATAAAGTTCCTTGGAATTCTAAATGAAGAAGCTGTAGGCATGTTCCATTTAATCTGTGTCCGCTAGAAATTACATATTTTGCTTGCTAAGAGCTTTACATCCTTTTCATACATGAGGCTGTTTTCTTTTTACTGGCTTTATGTGTATAACAATTTCACTTTATTCTGTCTTTGTGGTTTTGGGGTTTTTCTAATTATTAAACCTTCAGAGATACTTTATGCTTTCCCTGAGAAGCAGCAATTCACTCTGCTAAAGGTAATGTGCTATTTTGTCTCATTATAATAAACATCAATGTTTTTACAACTGCAACAGTTCTCCACCAGTATTAGCATATTTTGGCTGAGGTATTGTTTTACTGTGACCTGTATAATAAGTGTCACATTAGCAACACAACAAATCAAACGTTTGTTAATTTCCCTCGCTTTCCCACACAGCTGCTGGTGTTATCGTGTCACCAGATTTTAATTAATATGATAAGTAACACTTGCAAGACAACAGGCTGATTTTTTCCCCCCTGTATGTGTGTCTCTCTGTGCACACGTGTAGACCAGAAAAGCAGCAAATAAGAGACTTTTGTGGCAATTGCCTCGTTCACATTTAAAGCAACTCAGTATTAAAAGATAATTCTCTTCCAGCTTGCCCTGAGAATCCAGAGGATGAGTCTGAAAATATGTTATAAATGCACTTGATTTGCCCATTCTACTGTTTAGTTTTTTGTATTTTTAAGCTTTCATTGCCTGAGATATACGTGGCAGTCTATTTGAATCTGCCTCATTTCTTTTGCCCCTATATAAGTAATAACAAATATGTGCCTGACTTACAAAAACCCCAGCAACTGGGGTTTTTTCAGGTATTGCATCCTTCTAACTGAATTGCTCTAGTACAAGTCAAAAGTGCCATCTATTTGTAACAGCCAGAAATGCACCAGAGGCCACTGCTGGATGGTTGTGTGGAATAACCACCTTCCTCCCCTGCATGCTGCCTTCCAGCCCACCCTGGGGTTTCCAAAAAGCCAAAGAAGAGACAGAAGAGAGTCTGAGGGAAATGGCATGGGAGGTTAAAACCCATTTTTGTTTGAAACGTGTTAAGCACACTACGATCAGCATCTAGAAGGAAACTCCC
>NW_024580667.1:21667742-21851382 GCF_017639235.1 Corvus kubaryi | reverse complement strand
GACTGCAAATTAAACTGGGGAACTTGACACATTGCATGGAAGGCAAAGATCTGAGCAGCAATTCATTACAACACATTTTTAAATCAACAGCAGCATTAGAGATAGGTTTATATACATAAACCCATAATTTTGTCTTATTATTGTGTAATTATACAATACACAAATGCATTCTTGTTAAAGATACGGTGCAAATGAAACTGCAAGTAGCAAGTTAACCTTTTTGGTATAATTTCATTAGACATAGTGAAATGTCCTGAAGATTTCACCTCAACCACTGCCAAGACCTCCCAGTAAGTGGAAGGAGTCTTTTCAACATATATGAAAAACAGGGCCACCCCTTGAAGAATTTGTGACATCAATTGTGTTCTCTATTTTAAGGGCAATATCGAGCTTCCTACAACCTTCAAGTGGGAAGGTTGAAGAATATAACATATATCAAAATGAAAGGAGAAAACCTTGAGCAGCAGGGATCTGAAAACAGAAAAGTGAGATGGGAATGGGTCTTGCAGAGAAAATTCCCCTGCTGATATCAAAGGAAATAAAAGTGCACACACAAAAAAAAAAGACACAGAGCTGCCTTTTATAAGGCCCTGTTATAAACTACTGCTGATATTAGGCTGCTGAATTTTAATTCCCTCCTCCACTAAAATGCCCTTTTTCTTTTAACCTATTACTCATTATAGCTTGCAAACTGACAAACTCCCCAGAAGGAGACTGCTGGGAGAAAAAGAAATGCCCTTATAAACTCCCAGAATCCCTGCACCATGCAGATCCCAAGTTGAATCACTTGTGTGCCAGAGAAAAGGAACGGCACTTGGACATTTTATTAGAAAAGAAACAAATGTTATTGAGCATTTCAGAAAATATGTAATAGGCAAAGGGAATGTATGGATGGTGATTAAATATTGGTAGATATTATGACCTTAAACTAGTCCTAAGGAAAAGGCACATCAAAGCTGCACAATGCCCAAGAGAATATTGAAATATACATTCAACCAAGCCTCGCAGGCTTAGTCTGTTGCAAATGAAGTTAATGCCACATTCCCATTCATATCAGGAATAAGATTGCAGTAGAGTGCACAAACAGTAGCACATCTCCCAGAGCAATGCATTTTGCTAGATGTCTGGACAACACCTTGGTTAAAGAGTGTTGTCTGTAAGACAAATATAACACCAGAGGATAAATGGAGATGTAATAATAATAGCCATGCCTTATGTGTTTCTGTAGAATCAATAAGGCTTTTTATTCTGTGTTTAAAGAGCTGTGAAAATGCTGTCCCAACATGGTCCTGGATACTGACATCTAATCCTTCTGAAGAAGAGATCAGTAAATTGATGTTTCTGTGCATATAAACTAAAACACGCAAGAATACGGACATGTAAGAAAAAAACCCAAAAAACACCTGCATGTTTGATACTACTGGGTCTAAAAACAGTTTAAACAGATTCAAGATTCTAACTGGGAGAAATGGTTTAACATCTTGCAAAAAAATTGAAAGGAATAGTGACCAGTTCACTGGCTAAGCAGACAAGAGTTACTTCTGTGACTAAAGGAACTAACTGAAATGGGTCTTTTCAAACTTTGCAATTCCCTGAGCCATACCAGTAACCTACTGAAAGCCAAGTGCCAACAAAATTTCCATAGCTATTTACATAAATCTAAATGCAAATCATACATCCATACAGACATAATACTGTCACTGTTTGCATTTTTATGCCCTTTGACTGACGAACAGCAATAGCTTCTCTTTTGAGTTCTTCAGCAGTTAAAAAATCCCTGACAAGAACAAGCCCAGAGTGGTCTAACAGTTGCCCTATCCTTGGACTTTTAAAGATACAGAACATTTGGGGTAGATGCAGTCCCAATTCCAATGAGGGTGCCAGCATGTCCCGCAGATCCCAGTCACGTGTCCAAGAAACATGTCTTGGCTGTCAGTGCAGACAGGGAGAGCTAAATCTGACTTAGAAACCCTTTGACCGTACTGAGAAGGCAAAGACTTTGCAAAATAGCCCATAGAACTGGAGGCTGCCTCCTGCCAGAAGATGTATGCCATCCCCTTGCAATACTTCCAAAAGTATTCTTCACCAACATGGCAATATTTACAAACTGCTCTCAGACAAGTTAATAACGAGAAAGTCTTTCCTGCCCCACATTACAGCTAAATAAATATTGATGGTTCTTTGAAGAAAAAAAAGCTCAGCTGGAGAAAAAAGCTCAGAAAACTTGATTAAAGGACTTCCCAGGCACAAAACTCTTCCAAGCATGCCAGTCTTAGGCACAATGCGCTACTGGTCAGGTATGAAGTAGGTGACAGTATGTTGGCTTGAGACAAAAGTTAACAACCATCAGAGACTGGGAACAAGCTCAGCCAGCTTGCTAAATCCTTACTTTCCTAAAACACTACTCCAGGGCTGTTAAAAACAGAGATCACAAGGGTAACTCTTTAAACTCTAGCATCCAAAAGCTACTCCAAAACAAGAGCTTCCAACCAGTAAGTCATCAGTTTTCCAAACTTGGGAATAACTACTGCAGTACAACAGAGCTAAAACTGCCAAGGATGTTCTACACGTGGATACAAGAAAGGACACTCCCACTCCATGGAAAACTTTCACATTTATGTTTGTGTCTAAGTTGAAGTGTTTAAACTGGATTTTTATGTGCAGATTTGCCATTCATCTGATAAATGTCTACAAAGAGAGCCATCTATGGTCTGTGTGAGCTCAGTTTTGCTCAAATACAAACTCTCATTCAGGAAAAAATGTCAGCTTTAAAATTTTGTTTCCTGAAAATGTTAATTCATACCCTCCCTCTAATTCATACATTTGCGTCAGTTGTCAGCAGTGAGCTGGTAAAAATCTCTGCAAAATTATCAAGCAGATCTTGATTCTCTCTGAGTTTTGCAGTCAAGCCAGCCTTTCAAGAGGCATTTGGAACTGCTCAACAGAAGACATGACCAGTTGATGTACTGAATCGGTGATCTCCTCCCTCACCTGTACAGTTAGTTCTAAGTAAATAAAATAAATAGAAGACAATATTGTGAGTAATATGGAGCAAGTTTTGTTTGGTTGGTTAAGGTGTTTTTGAATTTATTGCAAAATTTTAGGAAATACATATAAATTAAGAACAGTTTTTTGATTGAAAAAATATACACTGTTGAATCTATTGTGTTTCTCTTTAAGAAGGTGACTAGTCTAGTCTGGACACTGCATTCTGTGACATTTGAGAGGTCTGAGGAATCATGTGAGACAGTAAATGATGCAGTAAAATTGTGTTCTTGTGCTTTTTTTTGTTAAATTCTTACAAAATTGTAATGCAACAATCGCTTTGTCATGAATAGGGCTCTTTGTCATTTGTTAGCTGACCCATCTCTGCTGTTGCAAAAATCAAAAGAGAATTGATTTTGATGAACTGACATGCAGCTTTAGGGTAACACAACCCCTAGATGAACAAAAAGCCAGCTTCACCACCAGTAGGCAAATCGATACTGTACCTGTGTCAGGTATATGTGGTTATAACAAAAGAAGTAGAAAAAAAATCCAAAACTACACTCTTAAAATCCGAGACCATCATTTGGTCTTGTATTTATCTGGGGGTTTGCTGGTCTTCTTGTCAAGCAATTTTTATGTCTTAAAAGACGAGGACCCTACCTACAACCACGGACATATATTCATATGTATGCCTGGTCAAGAAATCTTGAAGACATACACCACACCTTTAACCCTGAACGTTTCACTCTCCTGTAAACGACACACATGACTAAGCAGAGAATACCATTTCTCTATTTAAACTGATGATAATAATAAAATTACCATTTGTTACATAAACCATTCAAATCAGTGCAGGAGAGCAAGTGGGAAAAAATAAAAACCATTACATCATATGTGATTCCTATCTTTTATTCTAATTTTGGTGATTGCATTTAGACTGGACATCTCATTAATTCTAATATCCCTGCATCTTTTATTTCTGCAGATGTAAAGTTCAGGAAGCAGGTGGCTATGAGGCTTGCTCCTAACCCATCTGTCAGGCTTGCCTCTCATTTGAAATAGAAGTGGCAAACTTAACTGTCAAGTCTAGGTAGAGTGGTTGATTGTATTATAAACACAAGTTATGATGGACTGATACATGTCATGTTCTAGAGCATAATTTTTGATTGTATCACTATGATATCCATATTCTGTATCAGACGCACACAGTTTTAAACATTTCTAGGAAAATGTCCCTGGTGCCAGTGTAAAGAAAAGAAAATTCTCTCAGAATGGTTTGTAAAGTATAAACAGATAATTAGAAAAACAAACCGAAAATTAACCTTATTTTCAATATGGCAGCATTGAGGGAGAGCTCTCTAACAGATGTTGCTGCCAAAGGGGAGCCAGTCCTACAGTCTTTATTCACCTGAAACGTCTTCACTTACATTAGAGGAAGGAATCAATTGAAGAAAGGCTTTTGGATTGGGAAGACTCACTATAGTCCATTCACTTGTCTGCTACACTGTCTTTCAGGAAAAAAACCAAACTTACTATAGTTCCCACCACTTCATGCTCTTTGTGCATCCTAAATCATATTAAGGTATATCCAGGAACAGGCATATCTAGGGGGCTGGGGTTGTTTATGCTGGAGAAGAGGCAGCTCTGAGGAGACCCTATCAATCCTCTACAAGCACCTGAAAGGAGATTGTAGCCAGGTGGGGCTCAGACTCTTCTTCCAGGCAGCTAATGCCACGATGAGAGAACACAGTCTTAAGTAGCACCAGGGGAGGTTCAGGTTGGACATCAGGAAAAATTCCTTCTCGGACGGGTATGTTAAACATTGGAATGGGCTGCCCAGGGAGGTGCTGGAGTTACCATTCCTGGCAGTGTTCAAGAAATGACTGGATGTGGCACTTACTGCCATGGACTAGCTAACAAGGTAATGATCAGTCAAAGGTTGGACTCAATGATCAGAGGTCTTTTCCATCCTAAATGAGTCTGTGATATGTGAAAATAAAAACTTTATTTAACAAAATTATGTAGCAAGAAAATTCTTCCCATGTTTCATTAATAGGCTATTCCTAATTTTTATTTCACAAATCCAAAAATAGACACATTCATAATGATCCAATTTACTTTTTTAACTTTTCTATAAATCAGTTACCATTTGTTCTTAGATGTGTTCATTTGTGTCTCGTGAATGTTAACGATATACATGTATTAGTATGCTGTCATGTGAAAAACCTTGATATATTGGTGTCTAAAAACTCGATAGCATGCATGAGAATGAGTAGCAGTTAATTTTATTCATAGTTTGTAAGAAAGGCTCTCAAACATATCACAAAAGCTCTAACACTTACACATTATTTCTGGGTTTTTATTTAACAGGGGGGAACATGGGCTTGTTAAAGGTCTCTTCAGTTATATAAATCTGTTCGTACTCCTTGGGAATGCTTCACATTTTCATATGTAAACTAACATCATCTAATGTAAATCATATAATCTAATTGTGTATTTATCTGAAAGACCAGAATTACCCTGAAGCGTTTGTTTTATTCTCTCAGAACTATGTTAAATGCCTTTAAAGAATTACCTTGTTACGGAATATTTGCCAAAGAGACTGGACCCCAATTCCTTTTCTTTTCACTGAATTTCTTTTATGCTTCTATTAAAAATACTCTTGGGTAAATTTGACACAAAAAGCTGTGATTAAGTAATCTTATAATGGTGACAGAAACCGAGAAATCAACAGTTAAAGCTCCCCTTAATGTATCCACCTGCTTCACAAAGGTATGCTATTTTAGATATCAATGGAATATGTGTGACAAAGCAGGATATGTTTTCCTTGAATTTTTTAACCTATGGTTGTTTGAGATATTTACACATCTCCCTGCTGCAAATCAGTTGAAAACCAAAAGTAATAAAAGTTGTATCCAGACTCGATTTTGCTCTGAACAAGCCTGCTTGCAGAAAAAATTAAATGTCTGTGATGCTTTTTGTGAGCCCTAAATACTACACAGTACTTCAGGTATGGTGGAACCTCACACAAGGACACATTTAACTTCATAATATTGGTGTTTTACAGGGAGACTCCATATCAAGTCTGTCTGATCTTGCAATTTGTTGAGCAGCCAGAATTATAAATAAATACGTAAATATTAATTGCAGCTGCAGGAAACTGTCTCAGCAGATGTCAAGCTGGATGATGAATGGTGCCTAAGAAATGGCAGTCTTCAGTACCACCTTGGAGTAAAGTTGGATAGAGATACTTCAACTATACTTTCTGTTAGAAATGTCGTGAATAAGGGAGCTGTGCTCCAGTGCTCTCCCACACAGCTCTGGAAGATAGGGGCTGATGCAGCATTAAACGAGTGGTAAATAATAGTCATGTAAAGGACATGAGGGGCAGTTTCATAGCTTCCCAAATGCTAAAAACAAAGCAAAGCAAAACAGAAAAAACCTGCCCTGGACCTTAGACCAGGTGAAATAAATGAATCCTATTTCTCAGGGAATTAGATTCTAAAAATGGATATTAGAGTTGTTGAAAGGATAAGTCAACTAAATATAATGCATTTTTATTCATGGATAAACATCTGTAAACTTACCTAAAGAAACTGCCATTAAAACCTTTGCTGGGCACCATGAGTTTTGAAAGAAAGGTTTTGTTATAGAGTATATGACTGTGACGTACTTGGATGTCAACTGCTGTCCTGTTGTGCATCACCTCTGTTAAAGGAGATTCCCATTTCTAAATAAACAAGCAAACAAACAAACAAAGGTGCCAGTGCCAGAGAGAAATCCCTGTTCTTAAAGTAATAATTGTAAAATTGCCATTTCCTGCTTTCATGACTCCTGATGGAACTGTTACTACCTGGAATTGCTCCTTACAAGCATTTGATGTTTCCTTTAGCCCTTTAGCACCAAAGCCTTTACCCAGTTCTAGTTTAGATGTGTTTTTGTATTGTTCTCTATCCCCTGTGAACTGCACCCTGTCTTAAAAGGGAAACTATTAACTCAGAGGGGTCTTGGGTTGACTTGCCTGGCCTACTCTGCCGTAAAGCTAGAGAGGGATGTTTTACAAGGGCATGTAGTGATAAGACAAGGGGGCATGACTTCAAACAGAGAGAATAGGTTCAGATTAGACGTTAGGAAGTAACTCTTTACTGTGAAGGTGATGAGACACCAGAACAAGTTCCCCAGACAAGCTGTGGATGCCCCATCCCTGGAGGTGTTCAAGGTCAGGCTGGATGGGGTTTGAGCAATCTGGTTTAGTGGAAGGCGTCCCTGCCCATAACAGGTGGGTTAGAACCAGATGATCTTTAAGATCCCTTCCAAGTAAACCGTTCTATGGTTCTGTGAAGGACATGAGCTACAGAAAATCTTTCAATGCTCTTAGATTATAGTGCTTATCCTGGAGGTCGGCTGTAAGATTGACAATTGATACCCACTTATCTAGATTTAAAATAGAAGAGCGCAACTCCCACTGCCTTTCTGGATTTCAGATATCAGGCTGTCAACATATTGGACAATAAAGTAGAAAGGGCTGGTCCTAGAGGTTGAAGGCAGCTTGTTCTATAGGTCTGCTTAAACCCTCTATTCATCATCAGATTGTTCAATGCCTTGCATTGGACAGACTGGCAGCCCTAGCTTGGGAAATGGGAGAAGATAAACTCAGTACCGCTCTGCAGGTCCTAGATCCAAAAGGAACTTGTTCCCACCTTCCAAGACAAAGCAGCAAATTAAAATTTTATTGTAATCAGTAGGCACTAGAGAAAAATCAATGACAAGATAAAAAGACTAGGTAAAACAGTTATTTAACTGGTCTGGATGCAACCAAGCTTTCTACCTGAATGGAGACCCACACTCATCGGTTTGGAATCTTTCTGACTCAAAGAGGGAAGGTCAAGTTTCCTATTTGCTCAGTCAAAAGTTCTTTTTCAGGGAATTGGGGCTGTTGTAATTTCATTTTGTTCTGAACAGCCCAGGAGATCAGACCACACTCAAGTCTGGAACTGCTTTTTAAATAAATGCAAAGGAAGAGAGGGTATTTGCATGCCAAGGTACAAAATACTGTATTTAACTCAACTTTTCATATTGCAAGCCATATGGCAGAAATCAAGTTTTTATTCAAAAGTAGACAAAAGAGTTTATTAAAGACGGTATAATCAGGGTAACTAAAGCTTTTGACTTAAATATTACTTAAGATTTCTATGAAAATTATTCAATAAGTTCTAAACTGAGATACTCTGAATACAGTAGTCTAGGATATGACTTGATCTGATACTTCTGAAAAATTCTCAAAAATCACAACTTTGCTGCCGAAGACTAGATATAATTGAACACAATTTATGCCCTCACATCACAGCATGTTCATTTTGAACATGAGGTGTTAGTCTTTGCAGTGAAAAACAACTAAATACTGGGCTGCGTGAGCAAGAGGACAACCCACAGGCCAAGGGAGGTGGTCTGTCCCTTCTACTCAGCACAGGTGAGACCACATCTGTGGCAGAAGAATGACATTGACATAACTGGAGCAGTTCCAGCACAGAGACACCAAGATGGTCAGTTGGCTGGAGCACTCAATGTACAAGGGACACTAAAGGAGCCAGCTCGCCTTGAGTTTGAGATGACAAAGGTAAGGGGAAGCCGTATTTCTATCTATACCTCCCTAGTGGGAGGTTATAGAGCAGATGGAGCTAGACTGTTCTCAGAGATGTACAGTGGTAAATCAAGAGGGAATACAAGTTGAAATATGAGACTTTCTGATTTCCTGTGAATTAGGAAATTTTATTTTTTACTATTCAGCAATTAAAAGTACAACAGTAAGGGGCAAGAGTGTAAGGTTGTGCTTCTGCCCCCAGCTTATGTGTCTGCCAAAGAGGTGGCCTGATAAACAGACACCAAAGCTGTAAACTTATACCAAAGAAAACATGATGTTGATGCTGGTAGACAACACACAAACCATCAAGGTTTTTTAATAACAGAACACACTTGTAGAGCCACAGGTCTACAGAAACACATAAAATTTAACTGCTTTTTTATTTATTTTCTTAATTCCTAGAACAAATACACAAAAAGAGACAAAGCATTCTCTTAGCTAACTGGGCAGAGCAATATGAAAACCTGTTTCCAGACAGACTGCAATTCTCCCTGTTGTCAGCAGAGAAGAAAGGCCATGAAACCAAAGATGGCCAGGCTCTATGTGCTTCTGCAAGTAACAAGGTAAAATATAAATTTTAAAAGGAAAAGGAAAATTAAGAGAGAAGCATAACCAGAAAGATGATTAGAGTATAAAAATAAAGCCATGGGAAGAGGAGGTGGGGAGGTGAATATTCCTGGCTTTGCAAGTTAACTCTGTGTCCAAGAGCAACATTACTTCCAAGAGCAGGAGGGAACAGAAAAAGCTGCACACTGTCACAGTATTGGGTTGCTTGCGCTGTGAAGGGAAGATGCTACTGCCCCTGGGAACAATGCAACAAGAGCTGCACTCTGCTGCACTCTAGCATACTTTTCTTGCCATCGGTGTCCTATGGTTTCCTTTCAAATTACCAGCATAGTCCTGAGAGCTACACAGGGTCGTAACTCCTTCAGAATATAACTGCAAATATTTTAAGACAATCTCCAAATATTGCAAAAATATTTTGCCCTCATATAATTGTGCTACACACATTTTTGTACTTAGCAAGTGCACACTGGATTTTTCTTTTTTTTTTGTCCCTTTCTCACTCTAGTCACCCAGATACTAAATTTTTCTCCCTGCTGAGTGGAACAATGAGAATTTTTTTACCATTATTTCAAATGTTTTTCACAAGCTTGATTCAAAAAAGGATAATTCTCTACTATATTTTTGGTCTGATTATCAGATGATGACAGACAATAGATTGATAAGAGTCACTCAAGAAGATGCAAGCTCTTGTATATAACAGCCACTGCAATTATCAGACACTACTAAACTATTATTGATCCTGTTCACATTGGGTGATAACTGAGCATTTTCCACTTATTTAAAGTGCTGTTAGCCAGAAACTCCCATCAATAAAAAGCAGTAGACGAATTTCTTCAAACACGGTTCAATAAACAATAACGCATCTAGATTGTCTATAGTTCCTTAATGTCAGTGAAACAATTGTGAGGCATAAATATACCATCCAGTTGCAGCTAAATGGTTGATTAGAGTAAAACAGGAACCTCCACAAGGTCATTTAATATGTAACCCAAGTATCACTGGCAGAACAACTGCAACCCTCGAGGAAAAAAAAAGGCTGTTGCCTCATATAGTTTCAATAATATCGAGAAGAAAAAAATCTCCTGTTTGGATCAAAAAAAAAGTGGACTTCTCCCTATAACATCATGGGGCAGATCTCATTGTCTTAATCGCAGAAGCAAGGTTTCTCATATATAATTGCATTATTTCAAAGGTATGTAAAGCTGTGTTTAATATTAGACTGGTACATTTTGATAGAACTATAATCACAGGAAAAGTGGTCCTTATCAGTGAAATTCATATTACTTTCATTTTGTTCTCTTTAATACTGGGGACATACAGGACGTGATCTGATATTGAGTGTATTATATTTCTCAAGCAGGGCCAGTAGCAACATAGCAGTGGACTACATGTAAAATTGGCTATTAAGGATATTAACTAGTAATTGCTTAGAGTAATCTCTCTAAATAATCAGTAATTAAAAAAATAAATAAAACGGCTGACCATTGCGATTTAAGCTCAGATTAAAATTGACCAAAAAAGTCAATTGGAATAGTTTTAATTATTTATGGTGCTGTATTTTCCTTCAACAGGGATGTTTTATATTTTACTGTGGACAAAATACATAATTTGTAGCTACAATGGCACCTCTTTTATCAGTTGAACAAGTAATGCACAGTATTTCGGGTCAAAATATCCTTTCTCAATTCAAATAAACCATTAACAAGCCAGTTTTCTTTGAATCCTCTGCCATCACACAAGCAAGACCCATCAGCACTATGTATAGTCTGAATGAGCAGATTTGGTGAAAGACCCAGATACCTTCCCAGCAACTTTCAGAGATAAATTTTTGCAGCTTATGCCCAAGGGCAAGGACATAGTGTACAGATTATGTGTTTGCCAGACTACAGCTGATGATTCATGCTAGCATGAGACTCAGCTTGGCCTCAGTCGGGCCCAGCGACATGGGAATTAGTCTTGAAAGAACAACTGCAAGTCTTCAAGAGTCCAGCTCCTACTCCTCTTGATCCATGGAAAGGCAAGGGAGAGGAGGCAACAGGAGGAGGACATCAGACACAAGTTAATAACATATTTTAGAATAGCATGAGTACTGTCTTGAAAGCCAATGCAATAAATACACAGTTTGTTACCAAAGAAGACTATTTATACTGGTGTAATTTTAAGAAATATAACTATGGCATCAGTGAAAGTTCGTTACAGCACTCTGAGCTTCACATGGTAAAGAACCAGGGAACAGAATTATGAGCCTAAAAAGACTCCAGGGGCTTATAATTAAATCTAAGCATATCAAATTAATTGGGATCTCGACACTTTCATTTGGCAGTGTGTATTTCTGCCACTGTAAATTTGGTGGGGAAAGCAGAATACTTTTGTTGCACTATTCACTAACGGCTGGACACGGAGTCATTCTTATATAAAACTGAAAAACTTTTCAGACATTAACAAATGTTGGTATTTCTATTTCACATTAAGAAGGCTAAAAAGCTGATTTCCAAAGTTATTTTCTAAAGATTAAATTTCTCTGACCAGTTAGGGAAGGGATCCATTATTCCGAACTCAGTGATATCACACTAACATCAGACCAAACCATGCAGCACTAAATTAGATTCTAGGACTTCAAATCCATAAAATTCATCAACACAGCCTACAACAAGCATCTAAATAGCATAAACCAGATTAAAAAAAAAAATTATAATAATGTAAACCCTAGGATCTCTTCCCACTACACATACTTTTTGGGTTTCAAGCCTTCAAAATCCAGTTGGGTTTGTTTTTCAAATTCCTCAAACAAACATGATTAGTTTTCTTTTGTTTTTCTCATAATAAATGCTATTTCTTATTCTGTATCCATCTTTCTGTCTTATTTTAATGCAGGCTGAGACTCTCCAATATTTACTTTATTTTCTGAAGCTAGAACTTTAGGTACAATACCAGATGGCATGGGACTGTCATAATGCTCCTGAGGGCAGCAGTGCCAGAGCTGGTGCTGCCCCACAGCCTTCACTGCAGGAGAACGTGCCCGACTTCAGGCTCCTAGGGAGGTCCACCATTGCACAAGTAAATCAAAGGTCTGACCCAACTGCTTTTCAACACCAGTTGGAATGAAAAGAGATATCTCTATGCTTATTTCATCAATGCCTTGGACCTAGATAATTTTTAATGTCCCTTCCAGCACAAAACATTATATGATTTTATAAGCATTAAAAATCATTTTATAATACAAGCTGGAATTGTACTTATGAACTCTGTTTTATCAATTAAAAGAAAATACTTAGTCCACTTTTGTTTGTGGGGCTTTTGTTCTTTTTACCCGTCTCCCCTCATCCTCACTTTTCTTTGTAATAAAATTTTTAGAGAATAAGAAGAAGGGAATTGAATTAAACAAACAAACAAACAAACAAAAAGACAGGAAACATCAAATAAATCATAAGGATGAGAAGGATTTTCCTTCAGCACTGCAATGTGTTAATCTGGTCCAGTTAGGTCTCCTTGCACTTAATGAAAAATAGAGCAGTAGACAAAATGTTTCAAACACTGACCCAATTCACCCACTTCAGTTTATCTTCCAAATCCTTTTGGAGGCACACTTTGCTGGGTAGCCTCTGAGATGTACACTGAAAAATCACTTCTTCAGGGGATCTCAGAATGGCAGCAACCGTAAGATCCTGGAGGATTTCATTGGCTGAAGTTCATTGCAGATGCAGCGCACACCGCTCACTGCAGAACTGCATGAATAAGGAAGCGACAGAATCCTACCAAAAGAATCTCATAGAAGTAAAGGCACAACCGAACAAAGCCAGGCTTATAAACAGAACTGCAAATATCGTTAACTTTAAATACAAACACAGTTTCTGATCATCTAGCAGCAGGGCACAGAAATGCAAGAGGAACTAGTGAGTGAACAAAGAGAGACTTGATATTCGCTTCCTCTTAACACAGACGCAGAAGGCGAGAAGCTGCAGTTCGGTATCACACAATTATGTGGCTCATTCATTAGTACCACATCATTGACTACACCATGAAAGAAATGACAAATTAGCAATTTCACAGGACTAGCATAATACTATCATTTGTATCACAAAGTCAGCAAAATCTAACCTCCAATAATTCAGCTCACCATTCTAACCCAGGGCAGGCCATCAATACGGTTTTATGTGGCTTGTACTAATCACTAAAGTCAGATAATATGCAAGGTTAATGGTTGCAGACAGTCTGGGGAAATATCCAAGATCTGATAAGGAAACCCCACATTATTGCTGTTCTGTGTGTGTATATCCCAATCAAGAATAGGCAAAGGAAGGAAATCAATGCTTAAGGCAGTTATAATACATCTCTTGGTGTAACATATAAATTGGCCCTTCATTGCCCATTCACATTTCAGTTAATAGATAGTTCAGACATAGGACACACGGATAGTGAAGAAGTGTAATCATTGTATGTTTGTCTCCCGTACTTTAGATTTATGCTGTCTTAGTATAACAGACTCTATCCAGTGTTTTTCAATTACTTCACTAGCCCTCTAAAGAAAATAAGAAGTGATGCTTAATCCTGATCGGTACTTTGTTATATAGTCCACCACCTGAAAGGAACTTGATGCATTTTTCCTCATTTAAACAAACAGATAATCAACCAGGATATTCTTATTCTAATCATACCCCACCACTGCTTACAGTCACAAATATATATTTCATCTCCATTGCCAATAATGAAAATTCCTTTTATTCAATACTAGTTATAGCAGACTGGTTGTTGATTTTCTTTTATATTTAGCACTGAGCTATCCAAGGATTCTCTGTAGTAATTTGCAGACTAAGAAGCCTGACCTCAATACACTCATGCATATATTTTAATGTAGCATTGCTTATAAAATATAAATTCACATAATTTAAATCTGTAACTGTCTAGTGTTCCTAAAGTGCCAAACCCCATACTTTGAAACTTTTTTTGAGTGAACCCTTTTTTCCTTCTAATGTAATTACATCACTTCACTCTCTGCAAACCAAAACCAGGCAGGCAGTGTATTTAATTCATAACTGTACCACTAAATGCAAATGTAAAATTGGCAGCTTTGATGTTGCAGCATTAAATATAGCTTATCTCACCAGTGACAGTGAGAAACAGGCACTCTCTTAGGACTGTGAGTTATGACAGTCTCTCCAATGAGTGAAAAATCATCCCTGTACAGCTGTCACTGATGAGATTTTCCTTTTCTTTTTCTTATGGCATGTGAGTGCTTCAGCATAGTTGGAGCCACCATGCTGGTGGCAAAAATGGAGACTGCTTTGATGCAATGAAGTGTGCCCTTTTGTTCTGCACAGTTTTCTTTGCTATATTAAAAAAAAAACAACAAAAAAAACCAAAATACCAACACAAATCAGAACCAAAACCAAACAAACCAATTTTTTCATAAGAAAGAAAAAAACCTTGTTGGATAGAGTAACTAGCTGGTATTAAACTAATGTACTATTTGAAGAAAGGATTAGAAAATGATAAGCACACAAAGCCAAGGATTAAGAGATGTCTCCAGTGCTCACTTCTTTTTGTAGATGTGTATAGGTGCACCTTTACTCACTTCAATGTAAGAAATACACAAATAAGTGTTGTTCTTTAGGGATAGCAGCATAGTACCTATGAACTTCAGTGACAACTGAGCACACTGTGTAAACTAACTCAGTACAAAATGTCTTTCCAAAAAGTTTGCAGTCTGATAAAAAGCATTTGCAGTTGATGTCTGGTGCTGGACAGCAGATCAGTAAGAAGTACTTCTAAATTCTGAGAAGTGAGGCTCTTCTCATTATGCAGTTGTGAAATAGAGACACCTCTGTCTTTCAAAATACTCTTGGAAGTTTCAGTCATAGCAGTGTTAGATGAACACTGGGTGATAAATACTGGTAAACAAGGGAGACCTAACGTGTCATACATACCTTAATTTACCTGCTTCTGTCTACCTACGTGACATTACATGCCTATAATCCTTTTTCAGTTTTTGTATGGGCAATGGATATTGCAGGAGGACTGATGGTCAAAGGACACAAACAGGAAAACACAGTGCAGTCACTTCTTCCATGAGAGGAGTGCACAATCCAGACTCAGTGGGCTGCACCCAAACTAAAAGGACAGGGAAGTGGCTACAAAGATCTGTGTGACCAAACTTACTGTTGCTTCACCTATTTCCTATGTATCTTTAAGTTACTTGAATATGATTTTATTTAATAATAAAACATTTG
The DNA here is from genome assembly GCF_017639235.1 of Corvus kubaryi. Taxonomy (NCBI): domain Eukaryota; kingdom Metazoa; phylum Chordata; class Aves; order Passeriformes; family Corvidae; genus Corvus; species Corvus kubaryi. The sequence goes on along the minus strand of NW_024580667.1, from coordinate 21,835,959 downwards.
GGGGCACCTTTAATCACAGACCCACACATCATCCTCTCCTTTTCCTTTCCAAAATTAGTTTCCTGGAAAATAGCATGTATGCTTGGAGCTCCATGTTCACATCCCAGGGAAATGAAAGGGAGGGAGTGGTAACACTCCAGTGCTCAAGCCTCAGAAGCTTCTTTAATCAGAAGGCAGTCAAACTACTTATTTCAGGTCTGCACTCTAGAGGAAACAAAAAATGCATCTCATATGCAGCCTATTTTGCAAGGGTGATGTGACTGCCCATAACCCACTTGTAAATAACTGTGCAAGAACAGCCTGTGCAGTGCAGCTTTGCTTCCTCCTGCTTGTACTTTCTAGCAAGCACATTCCAGTAACACCAGTTGCTTGATGGCTAAATATACAGCAAAGCCTTCCTTAGCCCCAGTTTTGATGCCCCCTCTTTCATGACTGTTCTTTCCCTGCTCTTACCATCCATCATGTCCCCAGCTTTCCCTTTGCTCAGGGCACTTCTAAGTGAAACCTTCTGCTGCTGTCAGCTTCTCTCTTACCTTGATCTAGTGCTTCTCAGTCCGTCTACTATATCCACTATTTTTTATTTGATAGCAGGAAGAGGAAGTCTGTTCACTCTAACAGGCAATTGCCCTAAATGTGTGATTTTTTCAAGTAATTTTTCTTATGTGCTTTTTACAATTTTTTTATGGTTAGGTTGACCCCTGCATGAATGACTACAAAGCAACCCCAATGATCTTTTTCACGTTTTTCCTCAAAACGCTTATCCAAAAATAGACTGCCAGTGGCCTATGGGTACAGATGTAAAATATGTCCAAAATACCGTCCTTGCTTTTATGTTCTCTTCATGTATTCTCCATGCATATAACACCTCTTGTGTTTTACCTAGGAGAAAAATGAGGGGGAATTTAAAATTTGTTCATTCGAAGTTATTCTAGGACCTTTCATAATGGCTCATTTCAAAACTGATGAGCTGGCTTGGAGGGCTGGGGATTTCCATTTCAAAATACTTCATTAACTGGAGGAAAGTTCCTTGAATTATACCTTTCTGAGAGTCTTTAAAAGAGATGTCTAACAAACATTCATCCCCCTTTTTTTCTAGCTAGAAAATCAGGACAGGTGAAAACTTTTTACTGAATTCCAATAATGGAGAATTCATACCAGGATCAAAGGTAATCACTGCCTAATTTGGACAATGTGGTCTTTCTCTGGAGCCTACCCATCTCCTGCTATCTCTTGCATCTTCATGGTCTGGCACAGTCAAAGCTGCCTCTTTCGGGAACAGAAGCTCTGCAGCAACTTGCAGCAGCTCTCTGGTAAAAAAACTACCCTGAGAATTGCTCAATTTTTAAAACAAGCAAGCTAAAATTGAATCCTAGACCTGCCATCATACTGAAAAAGCAGCCAGGTTTCAAGGGGCAGAGAATAATAATGCAGTTATTCTTAAAAATACAAGAGAGAATTGACCATCAATTTGTGTTTTCCTTCTCTCACTCAGAAGGAAAATGCTGCAGTCCTAGATTAACACTATCTGAAGAGAAACAAGTATGCAGAGCATCGGCAGTAAGGCCTGGAGACCTCAAACAAGATGAATTCACTCTGAAACCTTTTGCCACCATTGTGCAAAGGAACTGTAAGGGGAGTACAAGATAGCAAGGCATGAGGCAGCTGGGGTAGTGACTAGGAGAAATCTGAGCCAAAGAAGCAAGGCCAAGGTGAAAAAATATTTACCATGGTTTTAAACTCCCATTAAGTATTTATTTGCAGACAAGGCAGAGCTTTTATGTAATTCTCAGCCATACCTTGGTCCCATGGAGATAGATTCCCTGATGATCACAACACAAGATTCAGCCTCAGCAAGACCCAAAAATGAGTTCTGATTTACAAAAGAGATTCCCCAAACAGAATGCATAAAGACTATGCATGCTGGAACTCCCAAGGGCTAGATGATTTATTTGAATACTAATAAGAGGACCGCCTCTCCAATGTCAATATTTTTCAGTGCTATTTATGTTTTAGCAAGGACATTTGAGGACTAAAACAAGCTCTATTTTTTTTAATACATAAAGCAGTGATAAGTTTCATAGTTCAACAGGACTAGAATTTTTCTGCAAATGAGCAAGAGCTCATTGTGCAAAGTACTGACACCTTCTTTAAGGATAAATGAATAATAACTCCCTTCAAAATCCTGAAAATAAATGTTTTGCATTGTTTCTCTCAATGCAAAAAGAAAAGGATGCAAGGGTTGAAAGAACAATTAAAAGATAAGGACAGAAAATTGTCCAGCAAGTTCATTGCAACAGCTAATTGCAGCTGGTTTTAAGGTAGCCTTTTCAATTCTACTACTAACAGTACTTCTTTTCAACTCATATTAATGCAACAATGCTTAATTGTTTCCTCTTGGTCTCAGGGATACTGGATTAGGTCATTATGTAGCTATGTTCTATCTTTATTTCATTCATACTTATAGCTCATAAATTATACTTTCACAAAATGTGCATTTACAGCAAGAACCTGATTTGATCACTAAAACTTTCACTTTATGTCCCTCCTTTTTCAAAAGACAAAATTATGATGGTTGGATTGGCTTTTAACACCCTTTTTTCATTTGTTTTGCTAAGCAAGTGGTTAGATTGCAAGAACGATTTTTGAAATATTACTTGAATAATGCATTTCTGAAGATGTCTTCCTGCATCTGAAGAGAACCTGAAACACCAGTTCTGAGATGTAGGTTACCTCATTCACTGCAAGGATTGATAACTTTGTGACTAATCACAGAGCTGTGTTTGTCACTGTTGTTAATTACATCACCACTAATCAAGGCTTAAAAACAGAAGCCTTGTCAGCACTGGTGCACAATTCTCAGGGCCACAAGAACCTAACCAAGTAGAAACAGATGTAAAGTTCAGAGGAATAAGATTTGGAGACCATAAAGCATAGAATTATGGGGAATTGCCTCAGAAGACAACATCTCATACTAGAACATGACACAAATAAGATATTTTGGGAGAGGCAGTAAATTCCCTGGGACTGGGAAGGGAAATCTACCATTAGAGTTCATGGCAAAACATTGATGTGAACAGAACCAGTGCTTCAAACTATTCTCTTCTCTTGGCCAAAGTAGTTACACATGGGACATGTTGGAAAGAATAACTCTCAATCTAAAAAGGAGCTGGTACATGGCAACTCTATATTCTCCTTCTCATTTTATGATATATTTATTTTGTTAATTAGATTAAAAACATTACTAATACCAAGACAATGAAAATAGCATCTAGAAGTTATTTGCTGCTTAGACATACAGTAAAAACTTTCAAACTAAAGAAGGAGTTGAGCTTCTTAACTTCATATTATATTATCAGAGCTGTTTCTGATGGGAAAAAGAATGAAATGAAATGAAATGAAATGAAATGAAATGAAATGAAATGAATTTTGCCCAATCCTGAGCTTCTCCCATCAGAATTTTTCTCTCTTTTCTTTCTCTTTTTGTTTTCCTTCTATTATTTTTCTTTCTATCCCTTTTACTCTTTTCTTCCCATGACCTTCTTCAATTATTAAAGTACATTTCTTCTATTTTTTTGCTAGTCAACAGCTCTATGCAGAAGGTAAGATGACAGGACATGGACCAAACAAACATTGGTCAGACTCCTACAGCAAAAGTCCTACATTCATGATGTTTATTATATGCTCTAAGGAACTCTTCAGTGTTATTATCCTCATTGATGAAAGGTTTATGAGAAAGCACTGGAAGTAACCCAGGATGTGTTCAAGTTTCAGCTTTGAATACAAGGATTGGGACAGTTAGAGATCTGAATGGGCACCCTGAAAATACAGTATAAACATAAAAACAAGGTGTATAAACCTTTGACAATTGCCAGGTCCAAAGTGAGTAATTTTATTAAGGAAAACCCAAACAATTTATCAAACAATATTAATCACTGAAGCACTGCTGACCACGCTCTGAAGGCATGGAACAAGCTACTCAGCAGTGGGAGTGTAGGACCTTTAGCAGAAACTCCTAAAGTTTGCCTCTATTGTTAGTGGCTGGATAGTGGTTAACCTTTTTTTCACCTTTTTTTTTTTGAAAGCCTATCATTAGTACCTCTCCTACCCCAAATTTTCTATGGAAGCAATGGGGACCAAACATAGCTGATTGTGAACTTGGAAAAAATGTGTAAAGAGGTTTTGAGTGTAAGTGTCAAGAGTAAGAATTATAGCTGTCTGCTCCTGGAAACAGAGTGCTTTGACACAGAGGAGTAGCTGAGTGAATATACAACCTCAGCTGTACCTTCCCTATTCAAGGCTGTACCATCTTTCCAGAACCTTCTGCCATAAAGCACAGCACTGCTTCTTGGAGGGGAATATTTTGTATGAGGTTACACAGCACATGGAGTTTGCTGTTCAACCTGATAACTGATGTGAGTCAGAACCTACATATTTCTGGGAAATTATTTTTGTTGCCTTATGTGGGGTCTGTCCATCCCAAATTGCACTCCTAAAAAGGAATTCAATTAGTAGTAAGCTTACCTATCACTTATCAGCTGACCATGTAAATAGCCTGTAAAATAGTAAAAAAGGCAGGTAGTAATCCAATGGGATAATAGCTCAGGGAAAAAAATATGCTATTAGCCCTGCTGGACTCCACATGGCAAACAGCCCTTTCCACTCATAAAACCAGGAAGAGATCTGCTGCACAGCAAGAAATCAGCTGGGTTTGGCAGCATGTGTCAAGGCAGGGAGGGAGTGAACCTGCTCTTGTGAGACAAAGGGCTTCACTCTGTGAGATAAACAACATTAAGGCAGCATGATCAAAGAATACTTAAAAATAACCATATTAAAGAAATTCAGAGGGGAAGAAAATGTTCAAACAACCTAAGTGGAACCTCACTGAAAAATAAAATAAAACACTCCTGTCATACTTACGCCAAAACACTGAATCTGCTATCTTGGAGTCACACTTTGTGTTCTTCCTCCTGCTGTTTCAAGGAAGCCCATGTATGAAACGAGGGACAGAAATGTAACCTTTGTCTGTTCACCCCAGGTTGGTACTGGAAGCTGGGAAGCAGGGTGTGGGTAACCACTGCTGACATTCACCTATCCCTACGTCTGGGAAAGTGCCAGGAAGAGGACAGGTGTTCTAAACTAAAACATGTCAGTTATTTTGCTACTTTGAGCCCTTTTCAACTATGAAACAACAGGCTAAGGATTTGTACTATTACAAGCCAGCTTAAGATTCCTTGTGCCTAGCCCATTTTCCTGTTCGCCTTGGAGAGTCTCAAAGTGAAATGTTGGGCCTGGAGCCAAAGGAACAGTTGGCTGCACAAAAATTTTTTCCTGTGTCCTTCAGCATGTTCTTTAACACACCTTTGTCTCCCATCCCACCTCACCCCTAAAACAGAGATAACATGACTTACTCACTGGCTACTCCACAGCTGCATTAATGGCTGTGTGGCAGTTGGGGATCCTCAGGTAGTCTGGCACAGACATCACAGGAAGGAGGATTCAAAAGCAATGGGCTGTCAGCATTTCTTGGTGCCAAGGGAAATGGCATAGCTGCAGGCAGCAGGCCACCACAAAATTATTAAATCAACAGTTGATTTCTAGTAAAGCAGACTATGTACTAGGGTTAAGGTCCTGATGTTTAGTCCCAGTGCAAGAAACTGTTTGATGTGTTTCACAGACCACTAAGGTATAGTACAGACTCTTTTCCTGACAGATTTGTTTTACTTATCTATGTCTTACATTTACAGTTTTTCAAAGCTCACACACGTACAATCTAAAACATTTGAATTTTACTTCCGTGCTGTGGAAATGGTTTGTATTTAAATCTACTAATTCCTAGTGTCACTGAAAAATATGCACTCAGTTTATCTGCTTACACACAGCTTGAAGCAACTCAGCAATAAAACATTACTTTAAACACCTGAAATAGGATTTTCTGAGGCACTGAGTGCCCAAACATCCAAATGTCCAGTAGTAGCTTCAGAAGTTCAAAGCTACAGAAAAACTACCTCCTTATTTTCCTGTCTGATGTAAACAGATTTAATGAAGGAGGGAGGAGGGAATATGGAGTTTGCAATTAGTTTACAATTAGTTCACTGTTTCAGGGCAGATAATGCTCTTGGAGGCTGAACAAAGGCTGGAAAACAGTGGCTGATGGAAGAATAAGCAAGAGCAGACACCAAGAGCAAACATGGAAGAAAAAAATGCCACCTGCATATTTTCTCTGTCAGGCACAGTGGCACATCTCTCTCCATACACACACGTATCACTTAATAAGCATGTGCTGACTGTGTCACCAAGGCATCTCAGGGACAGACGAGAAAGAGACAGAGCTTTAGCTATGTAAAAGAAGTTCAGGAAACCAGCAAAGACTTTCAACATTTCAGAAGACATCCAGGAACAAACTGTTTACTAGACCCTGTATTCACTACATGGAAGAAGTTCTTTTATGCCAGAAGAAGGTGTAAGGACACTGCTATCAGCAGTGTTGCTTCCACTCTCTCTAAGTTTTCCCATAGATATCTTTTGTATCTTTTGACTTGTTTCAGTGTGGGACGATGCAGGCAACTGCATTGGTCTTTTCTATTAAATTAAATATTTATGTATGCTTATGTCTAATGAAGAGCACCATTATGCTGACAGGTTAATCACAAGAAAGAGCAAAGTATAGGGAAAGTACATTCTGTCAATATCAAACTTGAATGAAAAATTAAGAATGATAAGTAAAACAGGAATGAATTTATCATCCTATTTTAGTCTCTGTCTGACTCTCTCTCCTCCACTTCTTTGTTTGCCTTGTCTTTAAAAGATGAACAACCATGCTTTAATAGAGACTTACAGTAGACACATCAGTAAAAGGCTTCCAATGACAATCCTGGAAAACATTCCTAAAGTATTTTTTAAAGATTTAATGAAAAAACAATTGCAAAAAAATGATGGCACAAGCCTACTGATTTTTTTTACATAAAGTACTGAACAGAACATACTCAAACAGGTCCTCAGGGTGGTGCCAGCCACATGCAAACTACTCTGGCCCTGCCTTTGTTTGGCCAGCTCTCTCATTAAATTTCATAACCTGGCATTCGTGCTTCTTCAGACTATAGTAGATAAGCTTACATACCCGAGGTCCACCTATTTCTTGAAGTGTCCTCTTCCACATCAGTCACAATTTTTACTTAGACATTTCTTCCTCTCTCCTTGAAAATTTCCAGGCAGGAGAACTTTCACAAGCACAGCTTTATACAAAGATGTCATTATCTTCTTTTGATAGCTTTCAGCCATCAGGTCAGTCTGAATTCATGTTTGTTACAAATAAGAATCCATAACACTATGACATGGAGGGGTAAACTTCTGTCCAATTACCTCACAATTATATCCTCTGTGTTTTGTGCCCCGAAGTACCATTACACCTCTCCCTGAAGAGAAAGCCAGTAGAGCATTATCTTATCACCAATGGTTAGATCAGTGTTACTGACAGAAGTGCTAACTTGTGCTGACACTCCTGAACAGCTGCTGTAGAGAGAGAGTATTCACCATGAGTAAGTCTTTGCAGTCATTCAAGGCCCAGGTACTTGGTGAGGAAGACAATTTTTCCAGCTGCCTGCATTCCAGTTTCTCTTCTACCTGTTAGCCATATATTGTCATAGGTGCAAAGCTGACCATTAACAACAGAAATAAGCAAACAAAAGGTCCTGTCATTCACCCAAGGAGCAAATATCCATTAAACAACTGATCCAAAAGGTAGAACATTCCTAATTTTGTTACACTCAAGAAAATAGAAGAAATCAAAACAGGTACAGCCATGTCAACATCCTTTCAAAACAGAATGATAATATGCACATGTTCATCCCTCAGTGAGGTGGCAGCTCACATCAGTGTAACACCAGGTGGGTTTGCACACTGCTCAACATGCAATCACAGAGTGCTTTCAGCACCTAATTACCCAGCTTGAGGCTCTCAGACCTGGTTCACAAGTTCCACCAGTCCCTAGACAAGGCTCCCTTTCTCTGATAAAAGCAGATTATTCAGCCCTCTCCTCCAGACAACTCAAAGTCTCTCATTTAGTTGTGAATTGATCCCACCATTTCCCAAATAGTGCCATGCATGCACCACGAGCTAACTGCTTGTTTTCAAGAGCACCACACCTTCCCAGTGACAAGCAGTCATCCCCTGCTGCCAGCCCAAGTCCTGACAGTGAAGAGTCACAACAAGGAGGTGCCCAGCTCTCCTTTCCTCACAGTGAAGGCAGCACCAGGTTGTGCAAGGAGGGGCATACAGTAAGCACAACAGACATTTTGCACAAAATGAGCCATACCTGTGGCATCTGAGAAAATATTTTTGTCTGTATTGTAAGACTAGCTTATAAAGGCAGAATTGAATTATTAACAGTTCATGGAAAAACAGTGCTGAAGTTCTGAGAAGCCAGCAAAATAAAAAATAAGAACAAGTAAGAGCTAATTAAGTAATTATTTTACACATTAAATCCAATGCATATATTGAAAATGCAGGGAACGCAGACAATAATCTATATCCCTCAACTTACAAACAAGCAGACAATTAGACTTTGTCACAGGTAATACCATTATAGACAGGTAGGGAAGAAAGGTCTATTTCAAGCTAAACTGGTACTTACTGGTTTTAGAAGAGATAAGGCAGCAGAATGTACTAAGTCCCAAAATGGTAAAATGGGAAGGTTGGGGGAATGCTCTCATCTGGTTTGTTCAGTGGGTAGGTTCGGCTGGTGGATCAAGTCAAATCAAGCAAGTCTGTTGCACTGGCTCCACTATTAACCTAACTGCTCTGTCATTATAGTTTGTAAGTGCTTTCACAACAAACACAACTTACTTTGTCAAAACAGGTTTGAATCAACTGCATCTTCATCCGAAAACCCCTTCCTGACGCTCCTCAGGCTGCATGGTGCCTGTTACAGCTCCACCAGTGGGAACCAGGGATCCCTGTACAGCAGCCCCAGCCCCAGCCCCAGCCCAGTGGTGAGAACTGAGGATTAGCAGTGAGTGCCATGCAAGCAGGGAGCCTCCACTCTGACAGCTCTGACAGACGTAAGAGGCATCCTGGCAGGACCAATGGACTGTGAAGGTGCATTCCTTTTGAAGGTGCATTCCTTTTTCCAGTCCTTTTTAGGGTTTGTTTCTCTTGCTCTCCCCTCAAAGGCCCTACTTCTGCAAGTGGAGTAGGAATGTGTAGCCCTCATCAGCAACATCCATGGGAGTTAGTACAGAGCAGCTGATTCACTGTAAACTCATGCTTTTGCATACAACATACAATCTCTCCCATGTAAATAAGTGTTTAAATGTCACCCTTATTACTTCACCAAGGTGTTTATTGTGGACACAACACTGACAGTGAGAAATCAGTGCACTGAGACTGAATGCTTAGATTTTACACTTGGGAAAAGCAAAAATGACAGTCATTCAGATAGGGTATTCTGTGTGAGATCATTTACCTACATCTCCAAGTATCTGCAAAAGATACTATTTGTAGATATATGACTCAGAAGCTCTCTTGGAACACTTCCAATCTTTCACAGAATCAGAACGGGTCAGACTGGAAGGGACCACAGGGGATCATCTGGTCCAACCTCCCTGCATGGTCACCCACACAATAAAGAAGGGATTCACATTTTAGAAAACCCCATGCATGGAACCAAAAAGACTTTGTATGTTTTATAAAAATAGTCTTTATTACTTTGACTTCAGGTACATCCAGAGAAGATAAGTTATCTGGGAAACTGATGCAAATGACCAGAAAAAAAAAATCAAAAGTGATGTAACTTTTTTCTGTTATCGAGCTTGTGCCCTTGAGCATTAGTGTTGTGATTTTTGGAGGACTCCATACAAAGAGAATTAAAAGCACTTGGAACATTGTGTTAAGGAAATGTTCATACATATATGTGTATAGAAATGAAAGAAAAGATAGGTGGTAAAATCATAAAACAGGTCATAAGGATAAATTAGTGCATTCTTCAGAGACCTCAAAGTAAAGAAAGAGAGAGAAACCAAGCAGCCTCATTGTCAGAAGAGCATTTACATCCTGGAGCCATCCATTCTGTCCTCTGTGGGAAAGGCACGTGCACAGCTCTCCCCTCCATTGCTTACTGCTGCCCTGTTTATCCCACACACTTCACAGGGCAGCAAAAGCGAACTGACCTCATGTGACAACCAAGTCAAATGTCTGGCTTAGTTTACTAAATAAACACATACACTTGCCATGCTCCAAAAGCTGAAATTGAGGAATACAGAACTGCATGCATAAATTCCTCTTTGCTTATGCAGTTACATAGGTTTTTTTGACTGAGTTTCTGGAGAGGTTGGGTTTTTTTTGAGGGGAATGGTTTTTTGTCACTGTTGGATTGTTTTTTTTTTTTCTTTTTTACCTCCAGCAGCTTGATTACAAATTCAAATTCAGGCATCATAGTTGCAATCAGTATTTCATAATACCCCAACTTAGTGGGTAGCTTGGCTGGCCATTTTTCCAGTCCCTATTATCTTTATCTATTTAATGGCCCAGATGTCAGAACAATAGAACATGTTAAATATTGACACTGGGGAAGCATAAAGAAAATTAATATTGCTTTTGTTTATTTTTATTTACTAGTAAACGCTTGTTTTGGTGAGAGTTACCCTAAATATTCTGCACTGTTATAGAAGTTTTTTTCTAAAATTAACTGCTATTCACAGGTTAAACCAAATTCAGATGTCACAGGAATTAACCATTTTACATTTTAACAGTTGGATTACCTTATTAATCCCATTAATTATGGCTATTCTCATGTCAGCTGCATTGTGTGACAGATATTTGCTCAGCTGAACAGCGTGTATTGCTTCTGTTTGCAGTGATCCTACCTCCACCAGTCTGTTTTTATTTACAGATACTTCTATTATCACTTCCCTGGCTTTATCCCCACTGCTAACATCCCAGAAATCATGATACAGCATGTCTAACTACAGCAGCTGCTGCAGATCAAGGCGCAGCTCAGTAACTTTGCAAGCAACCCAGTGTCCTTAGAGCATATTTCATTGAACAACTTATTTAGGGGGAAAACCCGCATTTTCACCACCTCATGTCACTATTTACTATCTGAAAATACATTTGAAACTAAGCTGCTCCTTTGGAGAATGCAATGGACAAAAAACATAAATACACTGAAGAGAGTTTAAGTTATTTCAAGGTTTTGAAATAGCTGGTACAATTAATTCTGGTTTTAAGACACAGTGCAGGACACGAGGCTATTTTTTGCCCTATAACATCCATCCTGTTTCTGTGGGACAAGCCACCCAACTTTTTAGCACAATTTTCTTACAGGAGCATTTAACAAATGTTTATTTAATGCTTTTAGAGCTTCATAAGATAGAAAACAAAGGTGGACAGTGCACTGCTGTTTGCTTTCCGTTGATGATTTATTATAGCAACACGTTTACATACAATGACTATGTGATGCCCTATTACAAAGTTGGTTGATGACATATTTTGTCTGAGATTTCTTCAGAAAGATATATAACATGAAAGTAGCTCTTGGCTCATTATAGTTTATTTCAGCTTGTTGTAGGAAGGTATCTTTTCAGTGGTGTCATTGAATAGGAGACCTTTAGGGACAACTACAGCAACCTTTCTGGGATTAAAGTCTCCTTAACCACAGAATAAATCCAACTCAACTCAGCAGGGCTGAATGAACCTGCTAAAAACAGTTTTGTTTGCAGAGCATGGGCACCTCCTCTCCAGAGATACTGCTGGAGGAGGGAAGGGAACCTAGCATGGAGAGATGATAAGGTGCTTTGAAGACCATCATTGCTTCAAGTCTGTATTGCAATAAGGGCATTTTCAGCTCAGGACCATAAAGTAACATTTTAGTTCTAGCCTCAGGCCTCCTTATTGACTTGACTTTGTTTTGTCAACCTGAAATGACATCTAAGAAATCCAGCCCAGCTACACAGCCAATTTGTGCTGATTTAGCCACCCGGGAGATAACCACTCCCAGGAGGCTCAGGAGGTCTGAGAATGTCCAAGGACTGATGGTGAGTCTGTCTCATTGTTTCCCTACTGCCCCCTAAGAGTGGGCTCAGCTGAGCCCAAAGGACTTCCAGCACCACAGAGGAGTGACCAAAAATCTTGTAACCCTCATCTACTGGAGCTCTGCACCATAGGAAAAGCTTTGAACACTGAAACCCCAAGCTCTGCAGGTGCTTTTCACACCAGCTTCTCTTCTAAGTAACTTCACTCAAACCAACCAGTCCTGTCAAACGTTCTGGTTTCAAACAATAAGGCAATCTTTTCCCCACAGAAACACTTTTTGACATGTTGTCTCTGCAACACTCAAGAGTGAATATTATGCTCAGCCCCCTCTGGCCTTGAGCATCTTCCACATCTCAGATATCCTGAACAGGTTCCTCATTGTGCAACAGAAAGGAGATAAAAGGAGAAGCTATCAAACTGGTTTCTAGCTCAATAATGGGATTTGGCACACTTTGCAAGAATTGCAAACCACAGAGCACTGCTGTTTGACAGTGCACATTGCCTAATTTATTTATATCTTATTTCAAAGAAAGACAAGTAAACATGCACTGTACACCAGAGCACAGTGGAACTAAAGGCACAACAGATGCAGGAGTGTATAATAAATACTCCATTAAGGAGAAAAAACAAAAAAAAGCCCATGTTAAAATAATGTTCGAACAGCCTACTCAAGCATTCAGAGATCAGAAAATACACACTATAGGGCTGTTTATACAGTCAGCAGAAGGTGCTGTCCAGAAATTCAGCAGCTACAGCTGAAACTCCATAGGTTTCCCCAAACACCTCTCCTGCCAGGACTGACGGGTGCAGAAGGACACCACTGAGATGTCCTCCAGCACGGGTGGTGCTGTGTGGCCAGGCACCCCAATACCTTTGCACACAGTGAGCCCAGCACAGACCCGCTGTCAGCTGGAGGCAGCTGCAGAAGGGCAGTTCATGGTTGTGCTGCATCCAGGTGTGATGAAAGGTTACAGCTGAGGTCCCTAAAATAGAATTAGACACAGTCTTCTCACATGACAGAACACAATGTCTTTGAGCCCCAACTGACTTTTTTTTTTCCTTTGTTTCTTTTCTATTTCTTTTTTCTGGAGTTAACTTTTTATGTCAAGGAAATCATGTTAAGAAAAAAGACAGTGAACACCTGCTTTTGAGGGAAAAGGAGGAGCAAGTTCAAGCGACATGCACTTTGGGATGCTGATTTATATCAGCTGAACATTAGAAATGTGAGATATTCATCCCCTGCATTTTTTCCTGCTTTCAATGTGACTGAGATGGTCATCATTCCAGCTGGAATTATTTAAGCAGAAATCATATCCTAATGCATCAAGAACAAATCATTTATCTAATTATATGTATTTGTCTCTGTTCCCATCCAGTTTTGCATATTGAAAAAGGTAAGTAACAAACATAATCTATTTTTTTCTCCCATTTACACTTTTAAATATTATCTCTTAGTAAGAGTTCATAGGGGGAAAAAAGCATATTATAGCAACTAAAAATGTTGAGTATAGTGCTGTTCTTTGCTATTACACAATTTAAAACAATATACTGCTTCTGATATGCATTCTACATCTCATTACCTCAACTTGATTTTTCTAAAGAGAAAAAGTTGACACAAAAAGCACTGGAGCAAGAGCATCTGAAATTAAACACAGAAAACCCCTCCCTCTGCTAAAGTAAAATGATCTGACACTAGCTCTGTGCCAAACTTTAGATCAGAAGAAAACAAAAATTAGGCAAAGCTCCTATCTAGAATTCCAGACTAACCCTGATAAGGAAAATTTTAAAAAGTTAAGACATGGTGATAAAAGCAGGATGAAGGGCTCAAGTAGGATGAAAAGCTAGCTGAGAAATAGGCACTAAAGAAGAAAAAGCCATAAGTTGGAGTTTGAGGATACAGAATTTGATTCCAGAATAAGAAATGAGCAATTACAGGGATTCAGGAGATGAACAACACTGATTTAGCCACACGACTGTGGGTCTTTAATGTCCATGACCACCTTTTTCAGAAGAAAAACAGAGAAAGCAAAAGAACATCCTTTAAAAATGCATTTTGATGCTCAGGGAGCATTTTGATCCTCAGTGGAGGATGGAGCAATTTAACAAAGGACCTGTGCTCGGGGGGTCTTGAGGGACAAAGTGCCTTGGGGTCAAGACCTTCCGAGCTCTCTGTTCTCACCTTCCGTCGCTGTGTCACGCTCTCTGGAGCAGAGTCCCTGGCTGAGCACAGAGTGGTCAGGGTCATGGTAAGCAAAATTATTACTGTTTTACTCAAAATCTGCCATTTTTGGACTCGTGTCCTCAGCAAAACCTACAGGTGTGGATTTGCACAAGCGACACTCTCTGGAGCCAGCGGCCCCTGCGCTCCCCATCCCGCCGGTTCCAGGTCCCAGCCGGGGCAGGGGGGCTTCCAAATTTCCTGGAACTTCCTTGTGCGCCTCCCGTTCTGCGAGGGGCGGCAGCGCTGGAGCAGCCCCGAGCCTGCCCCGCGCCGCCCAGCCCGGCTGCCGGTCCCGCGGCTCGCTCCGCATCCCGCATCCCGGCGCTCCGCATCCCGCATCCCGGCGCTCCGCATCCCGGCGCTCCGCGGCCCGCATCCCGGCGCCCGGCTGCTTTTCCAGAGGCGTGCTGGCGACATCTGGTGGCGGCGGGAGGGACGCCCGGGCCGGCAGGAGCGGGCGCGGGATGGCCGGGGAGGCGCGGAGACGGGGCAGGAGGTGGTGCCTCAGCCCCACCCCAGCCGCCCGCTCACCCCGCAGTGAATCGAGGGGGAGAAAGTAAACCTCGTGGGCTGAGAGAGGAACTTGAATAATTGAAACAGAGTCAGATATTATAAAAACAAAAATAATAATCGTAATGGAAAGGAGAGAGAGGAATAATACCCAAGACAGACAAGTGATGCACAATACAATTGCTCGCCACCCACTGACTGATGTCCAGCCCATCCCTGAGCAGCAATCAGCGGCTCTCAACCTGCCCCCCACTCCATTTAACACGGAGCATTAAATTCTCTAGTATGGAATATCCCTTTAGTCAGTTCAGGTCACCTCCCTGGCCATGCTCCCTCACAGCTTCTTGTGCACCTGCTTCTTGGCAGAGAATGAGACACTGACTTAGGGCAAGCACTTCTCAGCAACAACCAAAACATCAGTGTGTTATCAACATTACCCTCATACTGAAACCAAAACACAGCACTGCACCAGCTACTGAGAAAAAAATTATTCACAGTATGCCAGCCAAAACCATGACAGATGATGAGATGAAAAAACATCCTTGGCCTAAATAGTACTAGGTGGCTCCAAGCAAGTTCAGCATCATAGGGAACTCTAAAGGTCAGGTAACAAGAACAATCTTACTATCAGCGTGATTGGAACTAGATGATCTTTAAGGTCATTCCACCCCAAACCATTCTATGACTCAGTAACTACCCCTTTGCAGTATTTGTGCTGTTCTTGTCATGCAGCCACAGCAAGTAAGAGGTCTGAACCCGAGTGTGAGCTCCAAACTCTCTAACAGGCTGTGTCTCATCATGTCAAGATACAGAACATCTTTCAATGTAGAAAGAATGTATCTAAAAAAATATTCATGATTTTACTGGAAATGTAAATCACATACAAACTCGGTGTTTAAGCATGTTTCAAACATATCAAGTTTATAAGAGTTTAAGACTTTCACAGAAACATCATTCAGCTTCCAAAACAAAGTGAAAGAATAAACAATCTGTAGGTGTCCTGAAGGAACAGCTATTAGTCGATTTCCCAGTTGGAGTTTTCAGCATACTTTTTTACAATTTAAATGCCATGTCTGATTGATCTTCATGCTGCAAAGGAAACCCCAGCCAAAACTGCAGAGTTTTACCATTTTAACCAATGAAATTCATAGGATTCTTGTGCCAGGCTCTAGATTACATCTAGTTGCCCCAGAGAAGTTGTGGATGCCCCATCTCTGGAAGTGTTCAAAGCCAGGTTGGATAAGACTGACCAATCCGGTCTAGTGAAAGGTGTCCCTGTCCATGGCAGGAGTGTTGGAACAAGATGATCTTTAAGGTATTTTCAACCCAAGCCATTTTATGATTCTATGATATCAGTACATCAACTGGTATGGAATCATAAGTACTTTCTCCCCAAAACTGATAGCCATTGGAGGTCACTAAGAACACCTGTGCACACATCTTTCAAACATGAACTAGGTCTGGCGAATCCCTCCTTGTCCAGATTCATAACATGGGCCAACTGACCTTCCAAGGTCATGTTGAGGAAAATGGAAATTTTAGGCACACAAGTTTCTCAGTTCTGCCTCCTGTTAGAAGTACTGCCAGAATCCCCACGCAGCAACAGTTAGGAGCCTTTCTACCTTAGAGACCTTAGAGGAACTTTCAGAAGAGCTGTAGTTACTGAATAATCAGTCATATCCATGCATTTCTTAGATGTGATCATAAATATTCAACTAGACCTCTAGCCATCTGGATGCTGTAACTGAATCTCATCCATAAGACAGCTGAAAATCAGAGGCATTTTAAGGTTACCCTTCCTGGTACACTCAGCACCTCCACTTGAAACTGGAACCATCACACACAAGTACAGAGAAGAGAAAGTACAATTATTATATAAGTGGAGTTTGAATTTGGCTTGAGAAATGCCCTGAGGAATGGACTGTAAGCATGGTCAGGCTCAAGGATAAATTCTTTGCCTGAATGGTGTAAAGGTCTTCTAAGCTGGAAAAAAAGAAGTTTGGGCCCTTTGCTTCTCTGAACTGTAGGAGGCGGGGTACTTGTTCAGGGCAGTTTAGGACTTACTTGAAATAGGTATTCCCAGAGAATTGTTTTGTTTAAGTTTCCTACATATATCAATGTACCAAATGTGTATTGCTTTCCAGGAATGACAGACATTACAAAGAGAGGGAAGTACAGTTGGAAACTTGGGAATGACAGAGTTGATGCGTTTCCACTTTTCAAAGAAGGCAACAATGAGTCAGCCTTAGATAATCACTGAAGCCTTGACTCCAGAGTGCTGTGAATAATCCACAGTTAGAAATCAAGGAGTACGGAATGCTTTTCTCTATAGTGGTAGGTGCATTGCTAAGAGTGGGGGCGAAGGAGAGAACATGACAAGGACTCTCTTGCATCTCAGTGAGTCTTGACTGTTGGAGTGGCCTATTGACACTGCTGGCAGCTGATACAGATTGAAGTACTTTGTGAGCCACTCCGTCTTGCCTGACGGGGACTTCAGCTCTACTCAGTGCCAGTAAGGCAGCAGCAAGAGTGTGATGTCTAATTTTGGTTCACAGCACTTCAAGAAAGATGGGAGCCAAATGGAGAGAGTCCAGAGAGGCAATAAGAATGAAGAGAAGTGTAGAAAACACAACCCAAGGTATCAACTTTGTCTAGAAAAGAGAAAACAGAAAAGACAGTCCATGAACTGTCTTCAAAAATGCGAGCAGTTACTGCAAATAGAGAATACATCCTTTGGGGTAGGAAAAGCAGTAACAGATTTAAACTGAGTCAAGGGTACACTACATTTTCCTTGGGGTACAGAGCAGTTAAACTTTCTGGTTTTAGTTGGACATGAATCATTGCACTGCTTAAACATAATCTCAATATTTTATTCTTAACTATTCCATGGGCTTTTTTCTATACTGCCTTGGAAAAGTAATATATACAGTCAAAATACTGCTAACAAGACCAGTGTTTACCAGTACCTTATTTTCTGTATACCTCAGTTTACAGCATTCCTATCTACTTCACACAGTTGTTGTGAAACCTACTCAAACACCTGCTAAGCTATTTGAAAAGTGCAAGTGTGAATAGCATAATTTTATTAATACATAATGATACTGTGTATATTTATTAATAGCATATCTCAGTGTATGTTTAATAGTGTTTTTTATATATTATTAACAGAACCAATAAAAAATGAGAAAAATGAGGCCCCAAACTGTGACTCTGCTTTCATCAGAAATTTTTCAGTCTGGCATCTTTTAGTCCACTGTAGTTACACAAAGCGGACAAAAAGG
Source organism: Corvus kubaryi (assembly GCF_017639235.1). Classification (NCBI taxonomy): domain Eukaryota; kingdom Metazoa; phylum Chordata; class Aves; order Passeriformes; family Corvidae; genus Corvus; species Corvus kubaryi. The sequence goes on along the minus strand of NW_024580667.1, from coordinate 21,817,920 downwards.
TTGTTTGGATTGTATTCTAATAACTGAGGAAAGAGACAGGGTCAGCAGAGTCATGCAGGCATCTCAACAGACCAATATCAGTAACTGACTTTTCCAAAAGAGAAATGTAGTCAATAAAACATAAAAGAAAAGCATTTTAAAAATTTAAAAGCTTTTCTAAATACAGAAAGTCCATATTATGACAGCAACTAGCCACTCCAGAACGCACATTACCAAAGCATGAAAGCACTGCTGAGGTGACTGAAGTCACTCTGCCTTTAGTCTTGTGTCTCCCAGCACACCCAAGACACACATTAATGGCTTAATGTGTTATTGCCTAATTAAATGATTGGATGCCTTGAATGTAAAAGACAATCTGTTAAGTGGTAGGTTCTGGCACGCCTAGCCCTGAAAACACATTAAAAGCACTTGCTATCTGAAAAGGAAAGAGATGAGGGCACAAACATTTGGCTCTACACTACACAAAATGAATCCAATAAAAAGTGACAAAATTTAATGACAGTGACAGTGAGTGCACAAAATCATGAACTTGCTTTCAATCTGTCAGAAGGGAATGAGGAAACAAAAAAGAAAAAAGCCTGGATTCATATGCAAACCAGGTGGCAAATGCATTCTAAATCTCTTGCATGCAGTATCTGTGATGTCTCGTAGAAATGCATGCCAACACAGAGGTAAAACCTAACCTTTGCAGCAGGCATTTCAGGGTACATATTTTCATAAAATCATTGCTGTTTGTGGTTTGACTACACCTGCTACACAAAACATCAAAAATACACTATAGCTATATCTTAGAGAAATTGTTTTGCACTTTAAGAGTGAATTAGCATCATCTAGTGATTGCTAAGGCTAAGAATTGCATTAGCTCCCCTTTTAATTCCAGAAAACCTAAATTCACCACAAAAGATTACTGACTAAGAGTTATGGCTTAAGACTGGTTTTAATCACAAAGAAAAAAGGCTTAATTCCCCAGTTCATTATCTGGTTCTCCTAAATTCCATAATTCTTGTATTTCCATGGCAAAACAGAAATGGGATTGCTTAAAGCAGGGTACAGCCCTTACTCTTGTCAACTGTACAGAAAACCACTCGGTTGCTGTCTTTGCCCCATTGGAAACTTCAAAAAACTACATGCAGTGCTAAAAGAGAAGTCAGAGGAACCCTTGAACCTGATCCACCTAAAGTCACAGAAGCAGCAGAAACCCAGTCAGCAGCAAATATTTTTCTTTGAAGCAAAGCTGAAAATAGACAGTGCCCAAGGTAGCAGCACATATGTTTAGGTCAGACACTAAAGCATATGCAGACTTTATTTCAAAGTTTTTCTAAAGACAAGGACTTGGGGATGACACTGACTGTAGGCAGAAAATGCTGTAACAACCACCTGAGGCCCCTGGTCTCCATACAGTTGGCCAAGTACAGTTGTGGATGTCCCAGCAGCCAGGAGGCTGAGCAGCAGGATGCCAGACAGCAACACTTCAAAGTGCATTTCTGCCAGCATGAAGCTGATCTTCACAGCCAAAAATTGCCTCCTGGTCTACTCTGCTTTTAAAGACAAGACCACAAGGCATTTCTGCCTACCTGGACCTCCCGGTTTGGCTGTCAGAAGCAGAATATCTCAGTTCAGTTGCTCCCTCAGGCAGAGGGAGCTCAGTGCATCACACCTCAAGAGAAGTTCCTGGCTGGAGATAGGCCTGGAACAGGAGACTCTTCTCACTATCTAAGTCCACTTCACTAACAAAGCTAACATAGCAGTTGCTTTGCTGTCTTGTTTTATTTTGTAGGGTAATGTGTTACAGAAGACGGGTTGTTGCTCAATCAGTAGAGGAGCATTACAAATTTCGAAGCCTTAAATGCAGTCACTGCCACACAGGCACCCACATCCCAGCGCCCCATAAAATCCTAGAAAGGCTTGGGTTGGAAGGGATCTTAGAAGTCATTGAGTTCCAACCCCCCTACCTTCCCCTAGGCCAGGTTACTCAAAGCCCCATTCAACACGGCCTTGAACATCTCCAGGGGTGGGTCATCCACAACAGTATCTCAAACATCAGATTTTGAGTGTTTGATATGAAGAAACACTTATATTAAAGACTCTGTAGCTGTAGATTTTTCTTTAAAGCTCTGGGTTTAACATATAAAAGCTACTTTCTAAGAGTTTCAGTTATGACTGCTATGAACTATAGCCTAAAGTTTCACTCAAAGTAATGACGGCCAGGAATATGTGCTGTATTATACTCCTGAAAGGCATGTTATCATCTGAACATGACAGGAATGCCCTAACATGACTCATCTTCACTGATTACGATCATCAGTGAAAGCTGCTAAATTTGGCAAGTGTGAGTCATTTTGGAGGCTATATATATATGTAAAGAATTGATTGTCAGTCTTTGTATTCTCCTTGAGTTTAAAATATTGAAACAATGGTCTGCTCTCTCAATGAGCTGCTGAATTTACAGGGAAGGTGAAATATATGCTCTTACCTGAGAATGTCACATTTTCATGATGGAAAATTAGAATGGGAGAAATTTAAAGAAGTAGATGGTTTTTTCCATTTCTATGATCCCTTTTTTTAAAATCAGATATCCCTAAAGCATGACAGATTTTTGTTCTGTCTGTTTTCAAAACCCTATACTGCATTGTCTTCTCCCAGAACGGTCACATGTGCTAGTATGTGCTTATATTTACTGCAAGAAAATATTGCAGTTTGTCTAACTTGAAGTTGGATGCTGTTTAAATTCACAATTTCTTATCCTGTAAGTACAGCATGTAGAAAATAGTTTCACCTGGTTTTGCAACTTTTTCATCTATTTGAAGACCAGTTCCCCTTTCCTTTTTTTGTAGATTAAATCATTCAAAATTCTTCGATATTTACTCATAAAAGTTTGTTCTGTCATTACCAGGCTCCTGGTTTTTCAATGAACTTAAGTTGTGATGCCCCCCTAGCACTTTATCAAGCATTTCAGCAGAGCCTTCCTCACACCAAGCAGAGCCAACAACTACTTCACAGTATGCAAATAATTCCCATCACTTTCTCTTTCCACTAGATCTCTGTGCTGTGGTTCAGGAGAATCGGTATTATCTTCTAGTCCTTTTTTAACCTGCTTCTCATCCTTACTTAGCCTGTTGTTTCCAAATGTGGGGTTTTATCACTTTCTATCCCTGCCTTCCTCTGGTATCCTGTACTTCGTGACACCAAATTTCATCCTGTTCGTGGTTTCCTTTGGGTTTTTTTTTTTTTTTTTGTCCAGAGCACTTTTCCAATCCATTAAAATAATTTTGAATTGACCCTCTGTCCTTCTTTATTCTGAGCATCCTTTCCAGCTTAATATTGCCTGCAAACATGACAACACCACTTCCATCATATTTAAAATACTGAGTGGTGCCAGCCCAGGAGACATTGTGAGTAAAAAGGTTGCCAGCTACACAGTAGCTGGACAATTAAAATGTCCTTTTGCTTTCCCACAGACATTAAGAAAGGGAGGGACTTTTGCTTTGGTCATCCAAGGTCACAATCATGATTCGTCAACCCGCAAGGTTCAACAATGTTTCCATTTGCAATTTGATATTTGTTCAGCTTATCATATTTCAGTTATTCTTGTAAGAACTGCAGAACTAGTCCTTATGCTGGATGGATTGGATCCTTTTTCACTGATTCACCCAAACAGTTGACTATTTTTCAGTATTATTAAAAATATAGTCTCCTTAGCTGACCTCCAGCAGAAAACAAAAACAGAGGTCTGTTTCCATAAAAGCAGCTCTAAGACACTACATCATACTCAGGCCTCTCATTGATTTAGTACCACTTAGCTTTGTCCCTGGCATTTTTAAACTAGATGACTGGGCAACAGACCCTTTAGAACTGCAAGTCAACTGTAATAAACTTAGACTAGTGATACAAAACAAATTGAGTTTGACTGCTGCAATGCATGCTGTTGGCATAATTACATTCAGGGACATCAGAGGTCAGGTGGATTGCTCAAGGTCACTGCTGTGATGATGCTCCCTTCCTTCATGCCCCTGCTGTTTAAGGGATGCGTGCTGAGATAATGAATCAGATTAAGTATCTTGATGACACTTATGATTATGCTCCTTCCTCAGAAAGGTCATCAGATTTTGGCTGGTGGTTGGCAATCAGCTTTGGAAAGGCAGCAAATTTCAGAGACACAAGCTGTCCCTTTTTTGTAATGCAGTGGTCTAACAACAGTAACATACACACTTGGGGCCAGAAGGCTTGATTATTGTAATTCTGTCCTCGCAGGACCTTTCCAGTGCCTGCAGCTTGCAGGGGGTTCTTCTGAAACGTGTATGTGCACTGGAGCAACCATTGCAACCTTACTCAGAACTATAATTTCCTAAGGCAATACTTTCACCTCAGTCAATGGAGCTGCTCCCCAGTCACTTCCCAGCAGCAGAGTTTGGGAAACAAAATCCTACAATAGAAAGCAGCTCCCACATTTTCCTCTGTTACTTCTCCAGGATCCAACACATATACTGGGACCCAGGATGCGAGTATACAGGCGGCTGGGTTATGTGGCAGAAGTACATGCACTTAGTTCAGGAGGGTCACGGTGAGAAGGTGCTGCCACCCGTTTGTGCAGCTCCTCTGAGCCACTGCCAGCTGAAGCAGCACAGCTCTGCAGCCTCTTCCAGCCTCGGCACCCACGGGCGTCACAGTGAACTGTGTGCCCTGTGGTACAGGTAACGCATGTGCCACAGGGCACACAATGAAAAGACCCACTGGCTCAGGGTGCAGCCAGTGTGATGAGTGAATGCAGCCACAGCTAGAAAAGGCACCTCGTGTTTGGGTACTGCTTCGCTCTAAGCAACATCTTCAACATCTCATCACTAGATGGCGGCGACCTTCACAAATTTCTAATCAATGAGCACTTTATTCTCAAAAGTGCTTGCCAAACCCTCGCTTTCTCTCTTTCAAAACCACTATCACCACTTTCTCTTCTACATTACAGTTTTCTGCAGAATGCCTTTGCAAACAACGAAGTAGATCTATTTCTCAGTACAGGTATTCTGAAAAATAAAGGTACGTTTCACTAAAGCTGCATTACGCCTTTGAAATAAACCTGATCTGGCTGAATAGAGAACAAACATCCAGTTCTGAGCTTACACCCAATTTCTGGTTTTATACTTTTATCAAGTCTGTATGGAGAGAATGCTTGTAGTTTTCATACAGATGGATCCCTTATGCATTTCACCTATGTTATTTTCATGGGACTATCCCATCAGAGAAAATTCTGTGAAGTCATCCCTTTCCATTCAAGTTACCATTAATTTTTCTAGATGTTTACAAAAGTCATTTCACTCAATGTATAGGGGAAAAAAGAACACAAAACACAAAGAAAGCACCCCTATGTAACAGGTCTTCCACATCTCCTTAGGAAGTCCTACGGCCCTGTCTAGCAAACCTGCCAAGTGCCACACTTGATATTCACTCCCTTGGCCCAGCTTCAAATTCCCTCCTGCCCTCTCTTGCAACTCATGGGAGTATTGTCATTTATCTCCTGCAGCAAAAGCCTGCATTGCCACTGGCATTTCACTGATCTGTCAGTCAGAGGTATGTCACATAAGGGAACCCAGGGATGAGAAGCAGCTCTAGTACTGCAGAAGCCCAGAATTTGATGCTCCTCAGTTCACATGGTCTGAAGTATCTACCTGGAAGATGTATGCATTCCAGTTGCAGGCTTGTACCACAAGTCCTCCATCCCATCACCTGACCTGGCATGGAAAAGGCACATCCACCTCATGGGGAAGCTGTCATGAGCCTCAGGAACTGAGTAACAAATACTGGCCATTTTGTCTTTTTCATTGCTGTGCTAAAGCTGGGGCACACTGACACAGAACAAATCTCCTCAAGTGACAAAGGGACTGAGCAGACTCCCCAGCTTTAACCGCAGTATTGAGATCACATCACATCTGGAGCTAATTCAAAGTTTAGTCCTGGGTACCATCTTAATGACATCAGCCAGGGTGCAGAGGTACTTTACTCTGGTCCTGAAGCTCAGAGAAGAAAAAAACCTGTTTAGAAGAGACCCCACCTAACTCTGCATGTCAGTTCAGAACAGATCTCACAGTGCTGAGCAGAAGGCACACATTGGAAATGTAGGGTAAGATATAAATGTAAGACTAATAAACTGAAAGAAATCATGGCGTTTGTTAAAAAAAATACCTGTTCTATTTCTGAGATTTTTTCAGCACATAATTTTGCAAAGTATACATAACAAAACTAAAGATTAAGCTTTAATAAGTAATTTTTTGACTATATATATACAGTCTTATAATGTTTAATTAAATTATAGTAAAAAATTTCTCTAATCCAAGTTCACTATTAAGTTGATCCAATAAAACCAGCTTACTATCGTACTTTGTAGTTTAAGGATAGATTACTTTTGTTGGTATTTGTGTCAAAACCAAATTTGAAGCTGAAGACTGAGACTTTTGAGACTTTTCCTCAACGTTTGTCACCTAAGAAGCCTCCTCAACTTGAATGTCTCTATAACATCAGTTGCAAAGGTTTCTATAGGAGTGACCTTTGCACATCAGAGACAGGCTCAACCATGGATAGCTGACGAGCTAGCCCAGGAACACATGGAGTAAAGAGCACAAAAAAAAGGGAAGTATGACGTGATCCTTCTTCCCTAGTGTCCATCAGCTGATGTAACACAGATGTGGGCAACTGACAGGCCATGGACACAGCTCACATTCAGTCACAGGGAAAGATAACCATTGTATTCCTAACATTTCAGTTTCTGGAAGTTTACGATGTAGTGTAATGATATGATATTTCATAACTCATGAGGCTTTCCTGTGTGTCCACTTCACTGTAAGTATCTAAGAGACTGCCTAGCCTGGGAACACAGTCTCCTTGTTTGTTGGTGGAATAAATCTCCTTCAGAGAACCCCCTTTTCATCTTCTTATTGACTACAGAGACTCTTTATATGGGTACCTCTCTGGGGAACCTGAATTTGGAAGAGCTTGCTTAAGTCTTTTTTAATAGTGCATTTTGCCTTCAATCTCTGCGAATAAGCAGGTAAAAATTATGTATTCTCTTGTACTTTAAAGAAAAACCTAATGAATTTCAAGGGAAAATATTTGCTTACACTGAGCAGAGAAAAAAGATGGGAATGATATCTGCAAGCTTCCTGCAAGATATGACATTGCTCTTCCAAGGCCTGCAGCAATGTACAAGATATATTTATTAGGAGCAGCCCAAAATAAATAGATTTGAGATTATCAGAAGTATTTCAGTTGCTCAAGCTATCATTAAATCAGACCAAACCTTATCAGACAATTGGAAGTCCAAGGTTTGGTCCCAACACTTACAAACTGACCCCAATGGCAAAGAGTCCCTTGTCTCAAAACCAAAATGCAACAAGTTGTGATGATCAGAAATTAAGAGGCACTTGTCCTTGCAGCTTGATCTAACCCATGTAGTACTTCAGACTGAAGAATGACTTAAAACACACTTTTATAATTGAAAAAAATCTACTGATTTGTATTTTAAAGTGCAAAGAAAATTTTCCATCCTAAAAACCTAATATTGCTCTATTTTGCTCTGTTTAAACAAAAATTTCAGCATCTATATTTTATTCTCTTCAGAGTGAATAGCTTGACTCAAGACTTGAGTCTATATTTATAAAGAGTATGTTGGAGATGTTCAGGAGAAGGTGAGATGAAAAGCCGTCATTCAACCTGGTGCAGAAGACATGTTTTTGCGACACAACTGTTTGATCATCCAGTAAGGTATAGATCAGATCAGAGTCCTGGTGTACCACCAACAGACCTTTGAAAATATGAGTCACTAAGGACTGACTTAGAAGTCTAGACTTAACCCACAAATGGATCTCCATGGCCCACTTTCACTTCATTTGGTACCCAAACACTAGCAAAATCTGCCACTTTGGAGGGTCAGCATCTCTAGTTTGACTGTAAAATTCTGCTCCCAAACACAACCAGAAAGAAGCACTGCCATGCTGAATATGCACTTCAACAGAGCCTATATCTAAGCATAACCTGAGTACTTTTAAAATTAACATTATAATCTTAACCTTATGATATTATCAAGCACATATACTAAAACTGGAGCAATACAGCGAATATTAGCAGAATATCAGAATATTTTCTACCTGAAAGGAAGTTGTAGCCAGGTGGGGATTGGCCTCTCCTCCTAGGCAACCAGTGATATGATAAGCAGACATAGTCTCAAACTGGGCCAGGGGTGGTTCAGGTTGGACACCAGGAAGAATTTATTCACAGAAAGGGTTGTTAAACATTGGAATGGACTGTCCAGGGAGGTGGTGAAGTTGCCATCCCTGAAGGTGTTTAGGAAACAACTGGAGATGGCACTTAGTGCCATGGTCTACTTGACAAGGTGGTGATTGCCCAAGGTGGTTGGACCTGATGATCTTAGAGCTCGTTTCCAACCTAGTAATTCTCTGATTCTGTGAAATTATTATACACCCAAAAGATAAAACTATTCTCTTTTTGGATCAGAGTACAGGCTTCAAAGTTTCTCTGATTTCCTCACACAGTTAAATTCCAAAAGCTCCATTCTGAAAAAGATACTGACATAACCCAGTCAAAAGCACTGCAAAGCACAGCCCACAGGTTTACCAAGGTCTGATTGCAGTATCAGCCTCAGCCAAGGATGACAATGTTCCAGTTCCTAGTGCTGTTTCATAAATAATAAATGGATGCCATGCCCACAGTGATAAAACTGATGACTCAAAGACTGAGTCAAATACACAGTACCTCTAAGGTTTTTAAGAAAAGGAAACTCTCCAGTCAAATCAGAAACAGATGGCAATGTGGGAGATGGAAAATTCTTCTGCAAGAGTCAACTCCCGTTGCTTTTCAAATCAGCTGTCAAGTGACCTTCTGATGAAGCAGACTTAAATCAGTTCAATTTCCCCCTTTCTTTACATATACAATGTCCCACAACATTCCCTGGAAAAATGAAGCAAACCAAATGTTTGGATTTCAAGCAAGACTGTAAAACCCAAAACATTCGGTAATCTTTTTGTAAGAGCTTCTTCCTTGAGTTTCTCTCACAGAACTTTATTTTCCCTGGGTTAGTCCCAATGTCTCAGATTCCAAATACTTTAATATACTTAAAACTCAATTTTCCTGAGTTTAAGTTACAGTATTAGCAATAATACTCAGTTCTATTTCGTAGGAAATTTGCATTTGCTTTCAGCAATATGGTTTCACAAGCGAACATCAGTACTTTCAAGACTGGACTAGGAGCTGTTGAAAAAATTTCTACCTAAACTAAGGTAACTAGGAAAGCAAAACATTGAGAAAAGCTTGATTAAATGAATTTCCTTTCTACATTTTTTGTGGAAAACTGAAATATTAATCTTTGTATGGATTATTCACTGTCTAGTGAAAGTACCTGTGAGGTTTTAGTCTCCCATCTGTAACTGAAACTTAATGTATGTTACAATCTGTCATGATTTATGGCTCTGGTCTTGAGAAAGAAACTCCACGATGTATCAGAATATTATCTCTTAATTGGGAACTCAGCCTATGGGAAATAATGACAGCAGGAAATAATGGAAGCAGGATATACTGGAGCTACAATTCTGTGAAGCATAGTACAGGATTTTTCAACACAAATTTTTCAGCATTCAATTCTAACTCTTCTGAAAGAAGATATCCTCTTGCTACCTTCATTGCTGCTGTGAGAGACTTAAAGATCACAATTGCCTCAAACACTGCCAAGGCCAACAGAAGGAACCCGCCATAAAATAAGCCATCACAGTGGGAACTTAAGATAAAAAATAACTGGGACATAAACTTGAGGCAAAAAAATCACTGGGACATGAACTCCTATTTGCTTTGACTAAACTGTTTTGGTGCCACTGCAAATTCAAGATGTTTATTTTCATCTGTTGTCGTCATAACACTTGAAGTCACCAAGAATACCCAGTTTGCATGATGAAGTTAAAATAAAACCAGATAATCTATTCCTACTATATCAAATCCCAGTCTGCAAGCTTTAAATCCCTCCATACAGTTACTTGTTTTGCTCAAATAGATGCTGACATCCCATACCTTGTAACTGACAATGACTTACTCAAAATTTTACTAGGTACATGATGTGAATGGGAAAATCCTGTTACTTTAACAGCAAATGGGACCTGTGCCGAAAAGCTGCTTTGGACAGTAATATGAGATTTTAGTTTGTTTCTTTGGCAAAATAAAATGTAAAATAAGGAGGGGGGGGAAAGGGGAAATTGGGAAGAATCCATTGTTAAATCCACAAGTAAAAAAAAATATAATAAAATGAGGCAGTCGCCAGAACTTTCAACTTTTCATTTATATGGAAACACTTGATATCATTTTTTAATATATGCAGAGAGAAAGGTTCTAGAAACATAATAGCAAAAGTGACACTATATTCCCTATTTCCCCCTCCAGTTACTAATTTAATATTCAACTTTAAAACAAAGACAGGAAAGAAGTTCAAAGACCTTATAGTAAATTCCATCTCTTCTTTTTTTTTTCCTGGGTTTTTTAAAGTTGTGCCTATGCATACAGCTTTTACCATATACTTTTTTCTTACTTTTAAAATGTATTGCTGGCCAAATGCAGCAGAAATTAAAACCACACAAATTTGCCTCAGATGAAATTTTAATTCTGTCACATTGGAGCACTCAAAACTTCTGCAAGTATGAAATTATAAAACTGGACAATACAAATGTCATGAGTGTTCACATCACTCCATGAATGCCTACATTGGCATATCAAGACATATCTATCCTCTAAAAATACCTATATTGAAGTGTTAGACAAGCAAATACAGGTTAACAAGTAATAAAGCACATGCATGATGCAGGGCACTGAGGTCCTTCAGATTGTTAGGTCATGGAAGAAAACAGAAGGTGAGTCAGAAAAACTTTCCACAATGCCTCTATCATGGTTCTTCGGGAACATATCCAAAATTCCTTAAAATATACTTAGTCACACCAAGGCCTTTCTACAGAACACAAGTCATTTAACAGAAAGGCAGTGGGTTCTAGCTTGGTATGTTTGAAGGCACATTTCAAACCTATCTGCATTATTTACTATTTCTGCAGTACTGGACTGCATCACTTTCATCCATGTGCCCTTGAATGGGAGCTGGTTATCCCCATTTTTGCAAACCTCTAGCACAAAAGCTATGGATATCTTCTTCCCCTTTCCAACAAAACTGAAACCCAGGAGACTTTGCCTAAATAGCATCTGGGAATCTGGCATTAAGAATTCTAACAAGATCACACTCGATGCTGGGAAGAACAGAACTCTGAGGCCTAACCACAGGATCTCCCTTCTCTGAGTGCTACAGTATTAGGCCTGAATTTGAGTCTGCTCCAGCATGAAGCAGGATAACTGCTCTTGCATCAGCAGCTGTCTAGTATGAAGTTCCTGGGAAGAATAAAGGAGATCTTACTCCCTCTCTCAACACCGGGTGGCATAGCTTCACATGCACTCCCAGATTTCATATCACATTTAGGGTTTCATGACTCTGCCATTCAGTGTAGCACATACAGCTCCCTGAATCTCCCATTCAGAGCATGACTGTATTTCCCTCTCTCCTCTTTCCTTGTTACTACTCTGCATACATCCACATTTAGGTGTAGGTGTACAGGGATACTGCAACATCAAGGCAACAGTGCAAATTAAAAAACCGCGTCATTGAGGAAAATAAGAACAAACCTAAACTCAGCTGATACTGAGAATTACCCTATATTTTCCAAATTATGTTCAAAAATTCTAATCCTAATTAGGTAAGCAGTGAGAAAAACAACTGAAAATAACTGTGCTATCATACATTAAGAATTTAAGTGGAACATCAGAGACTATTGATTTATTCTAGAACAGTTTTAACTACTCTAAATGCACTGACACATCATAAAATAATTATTTTGTAAATCTGTAACATAAGTAATCTGTACAGGAGTTCAAAATAAAAGCAAGTATGTTCATTAAAGACACATATAAGAGAACTTTCAGCCTAACCAATCCTTCTCACGGTACCATTTTCTTAAACATTTTGAAAACCAGAGAAGCAATACAGTCTACCTTACAGTACGATTCTTTTACTCCTAGAACAGCACAAAATGAAAAAAAACCCAGTTTTATGTATGATTCTAGGATAATACCATTGCAATATTTACTACTCTGACTGTAAGCTCCAATAAGTGATCTCTAACATGTCCTTGGTCCACACCATGAAAAAAACCAAACCAACATAGATCATGTGAAGTCCTGGATTTGGAACCTGTATTTTCCCATACCGGATAGCCTCTAGTACTCCAAGCACTGGTAGAACCAGTCAGTGAGCATCCTGACTGACTGTTTAGCCTACATTCATGCAAATTTCAGACACAGAAACTGAGCAAATGCAAACAAGCTGTATTCTCATCATCTCAACTACTTTGCCCATCTAAACACTCCCAGAGTGCCTGGTCTACCTCTACTTACTGACAATTATTTTCTCATTGTCTGCCAATTCCAGACCTAAAAATGTAGCCACCATCCATTTTCTCAGCATTTATGGATGACCTCCTTTAACTAACAAGGATCCACTAATCTCTCATTCCCATCATACCAACCCTACTGAGAGCCATGAGAGAAGCTCAGAGCTTGCTCTTCTTGGAGTCATTCTCAGCACCTGCTGCAGCCCAAGCACATTGTCCCTTCCTGCTCCTCACCTCTGGCAGTGCTAGGCAAGAAATAATCTGTCACATGTAAAATAGATTAGAGAAAATTATGTGTTTTATGTAAATTCAGGGAAAAATCCTCAGAACTAATTGCTTGAAGTGATTGGGAAAGCTGGTGGAATTAGATTGCTGTAGAGATTTTTTTTCTGTTCTTCAACAGGGAAAACCTTGAGTGCCTGGGCTTAGTACAATATTTTGCATATCAAATAGGTACCAGATTGCTAGCACTAAAACTTTCTGCAGTCCAGCCAAGTAGACAATAGGCTGCATGGCAATTATATGGCCCATCCAGGCAAGCACAGGTGAACTTTGTTTTCAGAGAGACTCATTATCTTTCCAATATATGAAATAAGAAACCAACTTAACCTGAGCAAAACAAAGGCTTCTTTTTCAGCTTTATGAAGCTCTTCTTAAAACAAAATATTGACAAATTTAGGGCATGCAAGTTCTTCTAAACATTTCACTGCATGTGTTGTATACTAGATGTCAACTTTCTATAGCACTAGAAAGTTATCACATCATTCAGATTTTCGTGAGTGGCAGGAAATGTCACCATTGTGCCTGCAACTGCATGCTGACTGTAGCCAGGCTAAGAGCTCTAAGTTCCCATTGTTTGTTTTGGTCTGGCCAGAGCTGACACTTTCAGTAAGGATAAACAAAACAGCTATATAACTCTTCTCACACTTTGTTGATCAATAGTTTTCTCTTGCTGCTTTGCAGCAGACCAATTCTTCTCTTGGTGTCTCTCTGTCTCTCCCAGTACATTTCGGATGTCTCTAGCTAGTTATATCTCATTTTGTTCCTTTGGCATTTCTGATGCTATCTTCACTTGCTTATGCTATCCTTTTATAACCTCCTCTAAAATGAGACTCAGCCTGAATTGTGTGTTCCCTTCTGTATGTCAGAGCAGAGTTTTCATTGTCTGAGTTTTTCAATGAATCTCCATCATTTTTGTCTCTCCATCTCTGTCCATCAAAACCATTTCCATTTTTTTACTCTTTTGTGTAGAGCTATTAAGTTTTTTACTCTTTTGTGTAGAGCTATTAAGTTTTGTGTTTTCTAGAAATCCTGACTCTGCCACCATGTTCTAACTGCTTCCCTTTTACTCCAGCTTCCCCTCTAACACGTTTCTTTCATCTTACTTGTTTTACACTGGTATACTCAAAAAATATTTGGAGCAAACTTGTTTTTTTCTTTGAGGTAATCTTTTAATCATCTAAATGCACTGGGATTTTAAGGAGGCTTTTTTTTTCTTTCCCTTTACTGAGCTCATGACAAAACCTGGACTGTTCATTTGTTTTACCGCTAGGAAGGAATTCTTTTTCCCCCCAGCTTGCATCTTAGTTCACACTACTGTGACAAACTGTGCTTCAAAAGCTATTATTCCAGCCACAGGTACTTAGATATTTCTAAATGGTGAGTGCATTACTTACCATTGCTGGACAAAATACCACACAGACTGTCAGTTCTTTAAGGGCTTACCTTGTTTCTTGATGTTTGTTGTGCAAGAGCTGTAAATGTGCACCCCTGGTGGGGTGCTAAGGTCAGAGGGTTCACATATGGCATTTTTTATGAATCATGCAAGTCATACAGCCTTCTGCCTTCTGTTTGGAAGAAGTGCTTCCTAGAGGAGCCTGCATCTGCTGGACAATACTGAGAGCACACAGAGAGACACTAATGGGGTCCAAAAAAGACCTGCTCTGTACCATACCTTGAGAAATTAAGTGCAAACAGATGTTTCTGGATTGTCATTACCTGGAAAGGATGTGCCACTCAGGAAACTCAGACATTCAAAGGTTTCTTCAGATGTTGACCAGATACAGCACTGGGTGGTTCACTGCTGGATTCATTTATCTGCTTATCCTTGCCTTGGAGTGGACACACAGCCTCAGTTGTGAGCTTCCCATGTCAAGCAGTGCTATCATCTTCTGAATCTGCCTGTCCAACTCTGTCACTGCTTAACAACTTCCTTGTCCTCAAGAACAGCAGGAGCTGGCAGGACTGAGATAATGCCACTGCTACTAGAACTTATTTTACCAATAACATCTCTTCTTGTTTCCTAACTGTTCCTCTACCAAGCATTCATATTACCATTACTATCTGCTCCGGCACAGAAGCGCACACTGCAGTCCCAAGTTCTTTCTCCTGCAGATTGCTGAAGCTGATTTAAATGCTGCCAATGGCATTAATGGCACTCTAGACCATGCCAAAGATGCCTATTATGTTGGAGCTTCTTTTGCATTCAAGAAGTCCTACATGGTTTTGATTCTGAAAGCATCTTCCTTCAACGCAAATAATGTAATAATAATGTAATAATAATAATAATAGTAATAAATATACCACCCCCCTACATACAGAGACAGGATATCTTGCTTTTCCTAACAAATTTACTGTTTTGTGACACTTATTGATATGTCGTGTCATCTCTGCTGTTTGAGATACATTCCTCAGAGCCATCATAACTGGTGTTCCTTGTACACAATATTCCAGCATCATTATGGGGCACAGTCATAGAAATTGAAGGATGTTATGGTATGATACAGGGAACAGTTTAAATGGGAATTTCCTCCTCCAGAAGGACACACTTTTACACAAAGCCAGTAGAAGTACTCTTTGCAGAAACTGCAGAAAACTAACGACAAAATAAAACCATATGGATCAAGCTTGTAGAGTAATCTTGAAAGGGATGGATTTTCAGAGAGGAAAGTAAGGTACATGTTATTTGGCAATCAGATGTTTCAATTATTAGTTACGGTCACAAAATCTCAGTCAGTAGTTTCATACTTTCAAGATTTTCCGGCTGCTTATTTGCACGGGGTTTTTTTTTCCCCAGTTCATTTTAATACATGCTAACCAAAAAAAATCCTGTATGAGTCAGGAAACATAATTTCAATGAAGTCTAAAAAAATCATCCAAAAAAATCCCAGAGAGTGAGAGAGCAAGGATTTTGAAACACTACTGCAGCTATCTTCACATCCATCTCCCTTTCGAGGAAAAATAACAAAGTATGAGGCTCTTAAATGCAAAATTATATTTTTCCCTATAGCTTTTTATTTGCAGATAAGATAAACATCTGCAGTTTGTGATGGAGTTGTGAATGAAAGTGTCAAACCTAAGCCTCAACAGTTGTCAAAACAGGTGACTGATTTGCACCTGGGCAGTTCGTTCTAAAGAAGCAAATTTTAAAACAGATACACTTCAGATGTAGCATAGCAAATAGCTTTACCCAGCTCTCTTTAAGAATATTGTTTTAAAGCATTTCTAGCAGAGTATTAAATACAGTGGTTTTCCATTTTGAGCAAAAGCAAAAATTCATGCAAGTTATTGTTTTATAGCAGTGAGGAATTTTTGCATACCTCACAAGTTTCAAAGGACAAAAAAATTCCACTTTAGCAAGATATATACATGCTAGATAGCCTACCTAAAGCAATCCAGCTCAGTGAAATTGTAATATGAAAATACAGAAAATGAACACCATGAAAAAGTAGTGATGTGAAGTTCCACAGTGACCTAGAAGTAGAGATGGGAGCAGAAACAGGCATCCTGGACTTTTTCTCACAATGCAGTCCGTGGGGAAAAGCACACAGCAACATCACTAAATTTTAAGTACTTCAAGACTTAGGATAAAAGCATCACAACATAAATGAGGTTTTGATTCTAGAGTGACTTAAGAATCTTTGTAAATGTTATATGTGGCTCAAGATATTTTTTCAGGTTAACACTGAGGCACATTCCACTGACTGGTGAAATAACCACAGTGCATAGTCATGTTTAGCGACCTGTTTGAGAGTATTCATAAAATGCAAATTCAGTGCAAGATATTTTGCACTTGCATTTCAAGCAGGTTGGTATTTAAGTATATATGCACAGCTGTCCAGTTTCATTTATGCCTACCAGCCTCTGCAATGTTTAAAAGACCACCTGTAACCAGGGATTTTAAAGTTTTGAACATCAAGTAACTTGCCCTATGTTTTGGCATCTATTTGATCCCACTGTATTTTCAAATGAAGAAAAGCACTCAGTGGAAAGCATATGCAAAAAGGAGCCTGAGTGCATAAAGCTGGAGTTAAATAGATCATTAGATTTGTCCACCCAAGACCTACTTCCCTGTTTGGAATACCAGCTCTCTGGAAAAGGCTCATTTCTCAGACAGGAAGAGTCACAGCTGCCTAAAACTCCACCTCCAGAAGGAAACGCATGTGTAAGGGGGCTGGGCAAGGCACGTCATCAGCTGCCGTGAGAAACCTGCACACTTTTGTGTAGTGGTTTTCTGGTCCAGAGCACTCGCCTGAGGTGGGTACCTGCCTGTCGCTCACCCCGGCCTCCTGAAGGGGCCATGATGATGGCAGGTGGGCTGCTCCACTGATAAAAAAGCACTAACAACACATAGGTGGGAGAAAACTGAAAAACAGCAGAGTTTGTAGCCAGCTGGCAAAGGCACTATGTGACAGCTCAGGAAGGGAGGTCCCAGTTATTTTGGGAAAAGCCGACAGCAGAAACATCATGCTGAGAGGTATCCTGGCAGTGCTGGGGACCCATGCTCCCTGAGAGAGGAAGTGTCTAAAGGAGGGTACGAAGATAAATATACTGCCCTGCTTTGCTTGTCCAAATTGGTTGGACACAAGATCTACCACTAAAAGGATAGCTGCATGAAGGATGATTCACGAGATAATTGATTTGGCAAGCACTGCTACTGCATGGAGTTACTATGCCCTAAAATTCAGGAGGCATACAGAAGATGAGCACTCTGTTGGTGATCCCCTTAGCTCCTTCTACAGGTGATGGACAGACACAGGCATCTCTAGAAAATTATTACTTTCTTCCCAAAAGTAAGAGGTGAAGTAAACTGCTTTCTTAATATGCCGTTTTCTCCACAATAGATGCAAGAAACTCTGGGCAATTAGCTCAGAGGTAGATCTCTAAAGTGGGGTGAGATAAACTCCATACATAATTATCTACAAAAGCAATCCTGCCTATAATTACCAATAATCTATCATTACAAATCATAATTATCTTGCTTTTTTTTGGTTTTTCTAAAAAGAAATGTGATGTATTTAAAGCCCAAAAGGCAACTCAGTTTTGTTGCCAAAAGGCAACAGCATTTAAATCAGCAGGTCTTCCCCAAAAACAGGTATTTAATTCAGCCTCTGATGTTCACACATTTCTCTGATGCTGTATTTGCCACAAAACAAATACAGAAAAAGAGGAAAACATTAATCTGTGTCATACAATGCCAACAGAAACCACTGACCTCACCCCTCTTCCCAAAAAATTCAAAAGCCAAAGGAAGAGGAACAAAAAGCTCCCACCAAAGCTCCAGGAAAAAGCATTTTCTCATCATGTTGCTGTGGCCTTTTATAGTTCCCCATGGTGACTGACAGAGCTTTAGAGAGCTGTGCAGAGAAGCAAGAAGAACATATCTGGTCCTGCATCACCTCAGGGTCAGTCCTCTGTTTTCCATTTCAAGTAGCTATCGAATTGAGAGTACAGTGCACTTGAACTAATTTCCCCTTCCAAATAGCAG
Source organism: Corvus kubaryi (assembly GCF_017639235.1). Taxonomy (NCBI): domain Eukaryota; kingdom Metazoa; phylum Chordata; class Aves; order Passeriformes; family Corvidae; genus Corvus; species Corvus kubaryi. The sequence goes on along the minus strand of NW_024580667.1, from coordinate 21,799,683 downwards.
GTAATAAAAGGAAACCCAACCTGCCTCATTTTCTACATGCAGAAAATAAAAGAAAAAAAATCGCCTATACCCAGAACAGTCTTCACAGAAAGGGACAGTGGCGTCAAAGGCCTCAGCATGCCTCCAAATACTTATTAGTGCTACAATATCAAAATACATGTTTCACAGGCAAGTGAAAATGGAATTTTATTCTGTGGTGTGGATAAGAGATCAGTCAGGTACACACCTTTTACTGGCACTGCACTGAAAGACAAAGTTTGACCGTAAAAGCAGATGGGGTAACTTCTGGCAGTGCCATTAGGATGAATCTTTTTCTCTCTGCCATAAATCAGTAGTAAATAACAGACTGTTATACTGGAAAGGTGGTTCAGAAAAGCAGCTGTGGTGTTCATTTCTTTACTACCATAAATGAAAGCAACATGAGGAATGTACAGCTTAGTAGAATTGATTAGTTAAAATGTAGTATGTGGTGCTGACTTCTCAGTCAATATTAAACCACTTCTTCTGAAAAGAAGATTAAAATCTCAATTTTTTTAATGGTCTTTAGTTATTCTTAGCAAATAACTGAGTCCGTCTTGAGTTCATATAATCAAAACTGAAGTTCATTTTGGGTGCAAAGGCTCCATTACAAAAATACTCTTGACCACAAAGCATAATCAACTAAAAGATCAAGGAGCACAAACAGAGGCACCGTGTTTTCTGATAGTAAAATTACCTGGGGGACAGAGTTTAGAACTGCATTTATTTTTATCTTTTTGGAAGTATTCTGGACCAGGTACAGAAGTAGCTTCATCAGAAAGTTGTCCTACTACTAAAACACTGAAAATCATGCAATGATCTTATATTGCAGTATTACAGCATGATATTGGTTTTGCATTATGAATTATATACATGAATTTCTGTAAGAGTATATGGCATCCCATTGTAGGTAATATACTCCAAGGAAAGAGTTTCCTTTCCAGAAAATCTGCTAGAAAATTCATTTCTCTGATGTGAAAGACAAGAATAAAGACTACAGACAAGTTGAAGAAAAATGAAGAAACTTTTATTTGATAACACAGAGAACATACAATTCTTCTGTTTATCTAATGTTTTCTAGATTTGTGGAACCAGAGCAGGAATAAAATCTCCCAACAGCATTTCTGCATTCAGAGCCCACACAACAGGTTGGGCAGGAAATGACACGTCCACGTGTCATCGCACACTGCCCATGCTGTGAATGTCAGTGATAGCAGCTTTCTATAAAGACTGCTGTGTTGTCTAACAAGATATTCAAATTGTTGCCAGTGATGCTTACTTTTCCTCAAGTACAGTAGCAGAGAGCCACCAAACAAAACCAAATGTTGACAAAAATGGCAGCCTTCTAGCACCCTGAAATTAATTTTAGTGAAAAAAGGATTCCTTTATGATAATGTTTCTGAAGTCATAAATCTCACAAAACGTAGCTGGGCAAGAGTGACAAGGAAAAATGCTTTTACCAAAGAGCTTTTGCCTATTTCCCCATCCAACAGGTAGAAGTTTCACCAAGATGACAGGGAGAATCTTTATGATGATGACTTGAGAAATGTCTTTTATTTGTGGGTCTCTCAGATCACTTCTCCATCCTCAAAAAGTTATCTTGGGAGGCATAAGGTGCATGTCCTAAGAGAGTGGGCTGGCTGCAAGGAGCTCTAGAAAAATCTCATCCAATCTCTCTCTCTCTCTGTCTCTCTCTCCCCCCCCTAGAGGGATGTACTTGCAACTCCACAAACGTTTTGAGGTGTCAGGAGAGGAACAAGTGGAGACTGCACAAAGGCTGGGTGTATGGAAGGTGCAGGCATGGAATAGAGTCATGGGATTGTTTAGGTTTGAAAAGACCTCTAACATCATAGAGGCCAACTGTTAACCCAGCACCACCACGTTTACCGCCAAACCACATCCACACGTTTACAAACATTACACCCCTTGGCTTGGCATCCTGTTTCAGTGTCCAACTATCCTTTCAATGAAGAAATTTTTCCTATTATCTAATTGAAACCTCCACGTGCTGTAGAGATGCTCATGTTCTTCCTGCTGGTCTGCTTCCTATGTAACTGGATACTGAGCAGAGGACTGCCTAATATACTGCAGTGCAATGTGGGTTATGATAGCTTTGCAGGGATGTAAGGAGCAGCCCATGATCCCTGCTTTCATCAGGAATAACCAGTGATGATAGACAACCATAACTTTCAAACCACCATCCCTTCTGAATGCACAACACGTTTGCCAGGTCCTACAGAGTACTGATATTATTTATTGCAAACTATTCGGTCTTTGCTAAGTTGAGAGGCCCAAATAACAAATTCATAGCTGAATGAACTTGATATACTTGGTGAACCCAAAGCAAAGCTGTGACACTCTTGTTCTCTGCCCAATATCCGTGATAAAGCAAAGGACTGTCATTATGAAATATAAGCTCTACTTTAGCAGATTATTTCTTTCCAGTTAAGTGCTATTGCTTTTTTAAATACACCCATTACAGACGAGCAACAGCCAAAAAAATGCTTATACATCATTACAATGGAACTTATCCTCTTACTTCGTGGTTTAAAAGTGATATTCAAGTGTGGATTGTGTCTGAATTCTGTTGTAACTAAGTAAACAAAATGTGAATGACTGAAGTTCTTTTGGACTTGCATCCTTCTCCAGACACAGAGAAATAGGCTGTCATAAATATGCCTGTGGAATAATATGAAAACCTTCTCTAGTCAATGTGCATTCAGCAGGAATATTGCATTCATGTTATTTTCATTTTATTAATTTTAATATGGAAATCAGAGCTTCATTACAGTGCAAAAAGAAATACATGATAATATAAAATTTCAAAGCACACAAATAAAATTATGCCTTACCAGCTTTCATTTCCCCACAGCACTCTGCAAATAATACAAACAGAAGTTTTGTTTCAGGATCTGTGTGGCATAACCAATTTTGCTCAGGCAGAGAGCCAAGAAAACACAAGTTCTAATCCCTACCCTCAGGCTCTCAATTCAGCAAGGCACTTATGTCCCTGTGTAACTTTGAGAAAAAGCAGTGTAGTTGCAGTCAATGAGCCTATTTCACCATTCATGCATTTTCCAAGTACTCAGCTGAGGTGCTAAGCTCCTTCCTGCCATTTTTTTTCACCTGTAATGGGAGACATGCTCAACTATGGCACAGTGTTGCTGCGAGGTCCCTCATCTGTATTTCTGATGAACTGATGCAGCCCTAATACCATGGAACACCAATGTTTTGAGGTCTTTAATATGTTTCTTTTCTGAAACATAAATTCCATTTTACTAAGATACTGCCTCCTGATTTTAAGCAGTGCTAAGCACCTCTCTTTTTATTAGTACAAGAGTACCAATGAATTTCCCTGGCAGCCTACCAGTCTGTGGTGAACTCAGCTGAACTCTGCTATAGTCCTTCTGCTGCTTTGTACACATCACTGCTGCCCTCCTCCTCAGGTTTTGTTTGAGGGTTGCCTGTCTATGAAGATACAGCATCATTTTAAATTTGGACCAAGCTTGTCTTCACTGTGTCTCTACAGCTTTGTATTTGGTGACTATCTGCACCTTCAAGTCTCAATCTCCTGCTTTGCACTAGTTTTTTTCTGGTTCCAGGAATTTCCTCCTTCCTGCACTTGATATCAGTCACCTCAGGCCTTTTTAAACCTATTCACATCCGTGCTACTAGGACCAACCTTCATCTTCATCATCCCTGTGATCCACTCCTCCAGCTCCCTTGCTAGAGTGATGGATCACCTCAGTAACAGGCTCCTACAACAAGACCAGCACCACACGGAGTACCCTAGCACACCTCTGGTCATTGCCTTACCCCTGACAGTAATGCCACACTCAACATAGTTTTCTTGCTTTTTTCCAGAATATTTCCCCACTTTTCCAAGCTGTCCTAAATGTGCTTATTGGCTTTTAGTCTCTCAATACCTCTGACATTCTCTCAAAAACCATCTTCTCCTTTCTGACATCAACAAAGCAAAATATGAGCTGAGATCTTTGCTTTTCGGTAAAGTTCATTATCCTATGCTCTCCTGCACTCCAACTTAATTTTCCTGCTTCTTCTTGACTTTCCCTTACATGCAGTTTACTTGTTTATTGAGGTAAGACCTGTCTTCTTGCTTGCTCATACCTACAGCAACACCCACAACATACAGCCAAACAGCCATATCTCCAATGAGCCTTCCTAAAAGCCTGTGAAAAGTCAACCACAATATGTTGAGTTCAAATCACATACTCATCCTTTCTGTTCTTTCCCAAGGGCACATCTTCCATTGGGCACTCCCAAGAAACCAGCAGCTACCCATGCCGTGCTTTGCTACTGTCCCTTCACCTCATGGTTCAATATTTTGCACACACTGAGGAGTATCAGCAGGTTATTCCTTGGTGTCTTTAGAACATTGTTTTGTGTACGTGGCTGCTGTGTACATTTTATTTTGATAAAACACAAAGCTTTTCAAAAACCTTCAGATCTATAACAATATGTAAAAGCCTGTCATGTTCGAGACACAAGGCTGAAACTGATTCAAACACATTCTAATGATGACCTGTTTTCAAAATACTGCTTTTCACCATATGACTGTAAACTATGTAGCTGCATATTCCAGTTTTGCACCAGAAGTGGCAATACACCATCGATAGAGTGAAGACCTGTTTCCCATATAAATACTGGAGTTGTTTCACAGTTTCCCAGCAGGGTAGTCCTAGAGAACACCTACTTGGAGGTCAATTTCTTCCAGACATCTGCCCTCAGCTAGACTGCTATGTATCTTCTGGTGAATCCAAAACTGGGTTTTATGCACCTCTGTTTGAGATAGGCTTATACTTAATTACAAGCCCTTAGACCTAATTTAAGAAATTTTGACTATAGCCCCCTAGTTCTGTGATGCTGACAACACTAGGTCTTGGAGGATGCTTTCAGTGGGGTTTAAGGGGCCAAGTGAGCATTCTGCTATACGGTGATATGTATCTGTGTAACTCCATCAATTTCCTGGAAGGTTCACTAATATAAAATCAGCACAGGAAAGCAAAAATCAAAATCACTGACTTCTCTATCACACAGAGGAGTCTGAGATAACACAGAAGATGCAACTGCTACACATTGACATGGCCTGTATTCATGCCTTACTATATATAAACAGAGAAAGATAACCAGCTTTCTACTTTTAGCACACTTTCCATTACAAACTCACTACATTCTCTTCACTGCAATACTTCCACCTAAAACTAATAAGCATCTGTACACAAGCTTGCATGGCCTATGCACCTGCAGCAGCAGTAGAGCACAAGAGCTTTTAAAGCATTATTTTCTGAAAATAATTCAGACACTCAGAGATAGTGGACCAGAGGTTTAGGATCACTGTTTTTTCTAGAAATAAGAAAATACTCCCATCCTGGCCTGCATTAGGGGCTGCATGTTGTATGTAGGTAACAGAAGGGGATCCTTCCTCTCCAGCTCACACTGGTGAGATACACGTGATGTGCTGAGTCCAGTGCTGGGCTCCTTGGTGCAAGGATGAAATAGACTTACTCAGGTGAGTACAGAAAAGGGCCAGAAAGATGATGAAGGGCTTGAATCATCTATTACCTGAGGAGAGGCTGAGCACAGCACCATATCAGCCATTTCCTCAGATACAAGTCACAACATTTCAGCTACAGAAAGATTTCTAAGTTTTCTTATCTCAGACCAACCTTGGTAATGCATTGCTAAACCAACTCCTCTCAGAAAAAACAAACACCAGAAATGGAAGGAGATAGGACCTTGCGAAGCTCTACACATCTAAAAAATCCTTGCAAACTTAATTTTTTGCACTGTGAAGCTGGGCATGGGACAGATATGAGCCATAAATGTTTAAGTGTTACAATACCAAGTTGCCTTTCTACTGGTTCTCCATGAGGTTGAACTCTATTCCTAGTTTGATGGGCTCTCCTAGCCTATCTCAAAATAGGTCTGTTGGCCTCATGCTCATAACAGATCAGTCCAACACTCTCTCATGTACAGAATTTTTAAGTAGCTACACAGAGTTACTGTGCTGGCCTTCTCACATCCTGGATCCCCACTGTGCCACCTGCCTGCCATCTGTCTGAGGACCCTGCACAGTGAGCTGATAACCTGACTGGCTTTCAGGCAGTCCTCAACAGCAAACGTTCAACTCAAAAGTTACTGAAGCACACAGAGAGGGTCTCGTGTCAAGCCTTCGAAGCATATAGGACATGGCATCCAAGCTCTTCCAGTTCTGGGAACATGGATAGGATCTCAGCATAACCCTCCATCTTTAGCTTTATATTTGATGCCTCAGAAACAGAATAAAACTACTTGCATTTTACTTTTTCCCGTCTTTCCATACATTCCACTTCTGTGTGATCAATAACCTCCAAAACTGAATTCTAGTCTATCACTCTCTCTCTGACAAGTCTACCAGGGAAGCAGACAAAAAAGCAGACAATAAAAAGTGAGCTCATAGATGCCTCTAAAAAAGTTAAGCTTGAAAACTTGGGAGTGGAGACGACTTTTCACACTTCTTGAAAGAGTAGGGCAGACAATACAGCAGACCCTTACTTCAACCTAAAAGCAAGTGAAACATTCTTCCAACACTATAAAAAGCTGTGAAAAGCTAAAAAGAGTGGAATTTAATGGAGATTAACACCAGGGGAACACCTTTACTTAAAATACAGTCCATCAAACGTCATTCTTCATCACTACACAGGGGTTTCAAACTTCTTTTCTTACTGAAACCATCCCATATGACCCTTCACGAGCCCTAAAACCAGTTGTCTAACCATAGACAAATACAGTACCTGCCTTGGCACAAGCAGTTGGAGACAGCAGAGGGACATGCAGAGCTCTGTCTTCTCAGACACATCAGCATCTGACTGGACAGCCTCAGCAGTACAATGGTACTGGTTTTACCAATTCTTACATGAATGCTATTAAAACTTTAATTCATAATGTTGCACAAAAATTCTATACTGGATGCACAAGTTGCTATTCATCAACTTTCAAACTTGATCTGTTAAACATAAAACGAAGAATGTAAGAATATGGTCATAATTCATAAAATGAGAAGTCTTGAATAAAATTGTGATTTTTATTAGAGTAATTTAAAATATTTCAATTAACATCTACCGTATTTCACGGAAATACTTATGATAAATTACATTCATCAGTTTTAGTCCCAATTTTCAACGTTTGAAATTGTTGAGATATTACTGCCCAACATCCATTTCCAGAATGTGGTCATATTGCATTCATGAAAATACCTGCTGAAACACTCAGGTGTAAGAAATGAAATTCCATGTCAGATTTTATTTTGAAATTATGGGTCCTACTGTAATCAAATGGAGGAATTTATAAAGGTAGATCAAAAGAAACTAAGAGTTTCCCATATTTCTTTTTTTTTTTCATAGTGTCATCTTTCAGATAGTGTGGATTTTATCTTTCTCCAAGTGTTACAACATAGTATGGGATACCAATATTTGCCACAGCAGTATCTTTGTAACTAATGAATTGCAATTACTAAATATTTTAATATATTGGCTACCATTAATTAGATTATAACAATAATGACATTATTAGACTATCATTGTTGGATCATGTGGCTTATGTTGTTTTATTTTACGCTGATTTGATGAAAATCAGTCTATTTCAGGAATATTCCTATTGTCACTTGTAGCACACCTTCAGTCACATGCCACAAGTATTATTTTCTAATTGCTGCTGGGTTCCATCATGCATATTTCATTGAAAAAAATTCTTGAAAAGTTAGCCCCCTCAGACTAATATATGTGAAAACATGGCAATACTACTTAGCTTCAATGTACAGAGGAAAACAACAGATAGCTACACCTTGTTAAGGTATCCTCAGAATAAAGATGATGCAAGTCATTTGCCCAAATCTACTTTTCTCCTGAGTAGAGGGTCAGCACAACATTCAGTCTCAATCAAGAGCAACCAAGGAGATACATATGTTTATGCCCTTTAGCTGTTTGTGTGAAGTATTTTTGATTACAGAAATATACAAGGTCATTGAAAAGGACATTTTTTATTGACAAATGCACATTAATCAGTTAAGGGAAATGAGCAGGTTTTATTTGTCAAGGAAGCAAAATGAAGTTACTGGCATAACATGAAGCATCTTCCAACAATGTGAGTTCATCCTCATCTGTATTTAATTCTTCACAGTGTTTAGGGAATAAAAATAGTAAAAAGTGAAAATAAGCATATAGGGAAAACATAACTTTCCCATGCTTTTATAGGCCATGTATTGTGCCTGCTGGGTGGCTTGACAGAAACCCAAAGATGTTTCTGATGCTTAGACACATGTTTTTTGAAAAACATGATTAAAGAAAGTTTTGAAGGCTAGCGATTTAGAGATTTTCCCCAAATGGTCAATTTCTGATAGACATCACATTACAAACTTTCTACAGATAATCCATTCAGTTGCTTTGTTCACTGAAAGCTGGTTTAAATATCGTGTTCCTTATCTGAACTCACTTCTGCATGCCAGCAGAACTAGCAGATGCTTCTGCTGACACATGCTTAAAGCTTACTTAAAATACTAAATTGAACTTCAGCCCTAACAGTGTCTCAATGTGAACCCAAAGCAGCCCACTTTAACTGTAATTGCAATGAAACAAGGGCCTTTCTATCAGGTCAGCAAGCAAAACATCCTGCACCTGGTACCTCAGACTCACAGCTCTGTAAAAGTCAGGAGCCAGCTTTTGCAGAGCTCCATCCTTCATCAGAGTATGAGTCAGTAGCATGGAAAAGCTCTCTTCTTGCTATCAATGAACAGCTGAAGGCACTCCAGAAACTCATGCCCACAAATATATCAAAGAAGCTCGAGATACTCTGCCAGTGTGACTGCAGAGCCCCAGATCACAGCATCTTCCTAGCAGGTTAGAGATGCCAGCATGAATTTAGACTGGCACTAGATTGTCAACAGCTTAAGAGCCAAGTAAGACCTAGCAGAAGTTAAAGGAAATTAAAACAATGCAGGGATTTGTCTCTTTCTCTGTTAAAAGAAGAGATGGTAGAAGATCAAAAGAAAGATAATCTCTGTGGAGCTTAAAGGATCCCAACACTTCCTTGCCAGCAGACAACATAAAGTCTGGAACAGAAGAGAGAGCAAGGAAAAAGGAGAAGATTGTCCTGATTAAGAGAGATGATTGTTTCCTTTTCGACCAAGTCCTGTATGCTTGCTGGCTTTCCCTTTCCTCACAGTGGAAGTCAGTCAGAAAACAGAGGCACTCGTTGCTTTCCCCTCTTCTTCCTCAATATTAGAGGTAAGCCCTGATAGCGTTTTCTTCTCTTCATTTAAGGGTCCAGTACAAACTAAAACATGGAAAGCCCTGAGTGAGGAGGGTGCCAGTGAGAAGGGGAGCCCACCATAGTGTTCTGCATGGCTATGTTTGCATCAGCCTCCCAGGGGCTGTTAATTCCTGTGCAGCCTGCCGGTGTCCTGTACCCAGATGATGCAATGCCACTGCTGCACAAGGTCAGCATCCACGTGACAAGCTATCAAAAAGAACTGGCAAGCCCTCATTGTTGCTTTGCACAATCAGCTTGAATGGAGCATAAGACATTAGCCCATCTTCTACTGAGAAAAGCAGTATTGTATAAAGCTGGTAGATATTTCACTCTCTTGCAGAATGAAAATCATGGGAAACATTATGTTCCCTGGACATTCAGAACAGAAATGTAGTTGTCAGATAACAGAATCACTACAGCATGTGACTGCTGCTAGAGCTTAGTAACTGACCAAATATCACTCTAGCTTTAGGTTTCTATGTCATATCCAGTCTGGAATGAGAGCAGCTGTAGGTTATTCCCAACTATGATTGTGCCATGGGCTATCCCTTAAGAACAGTTAGTCTCAATCAGTTCTGTTTGTCATCATTACCTAGGAAAATAGTCACTTGTGACTTTCTCCAGTTGAAAAAGGAAAAGAGTTCATAGGCTTTAGATTCACACGTATTTTTATAACGCAAAAAATAGAGTTGGATCCACCTTTCCAAACAAGTCTAATGTTCTCTTCAGAGGATTTTATACTGTGTCAGTTTTGCGCAGCAACAGCCACCCTCTCCCAGCTACATGGAAAATGAATACAATTACTCGATCACAGAGTGGACACATCCCCTTCCTGTGCTATAAGGCCCAAACAGTCTCTTATGCTCTATTCAGTGGTATTTTGAAAGTTCCTTATCCCTTTCAGTGCTGGATCCATGCCACAAACTGAGCAGTGATGTTACTGACTACCTGCTCAAGCCTGCACTACCCACCACGTCTAGTTCGTATGATGAATTAAATAACAAAGAATACTCTGCTTGAACACATCAGATCAGGTAGAGACAGCCTTTAAAAACACACAGCGCATCCACAGAATGTGTGCAATGCCCATGAAAAGACACCTCCCCAGAAATGTGACAGGAAGTTTACAAAAGTTCACAGAGCATATAGCTTTGCCAGTTTCTACAGGGGCTTTTGGATGGGACTGTCAACAGCCTTCATCACCACATGTGTCCTTTGGTTCAGGTTCTCTGCACAGAGCTACACCCCTACTTCCAGACAGGCCATTATTTTGAAAACACAGACTCTTACAGCTTAAAGAGTTTTTGCTCCTTTGAATAGGATTTCTTCTTTTTGCTGTGCTGCCATCCAAGGCAGCATTCACACGCACAAAAGCTTGATCTGTAGGGACAACAGGAATTCACTGTTCCAAAAAATGAGCTCCCTTATTACATTAAAAACTTTGGTCTTATCTTTATAAATAACTAAATGTTCATTTTTCTAAGCTGTCATTCAATGCTGAGAGGAATACTGAAATGCCCTCTTTCCCCCAGTCACACAATGTGAGGTACAAATTTGAGGTACAAATACCTAACTGGACAGAATTCATATAAGATGATGTACTGGTGTTATTTTGGTGTGGGTTGACATCAAAAAGTGGAATCCCAAACAGTTTTTCAGGAGGATAAAAATTCAGACACATACTATGTTGAATGTTTATCTACTTTGTACCACAAAAATTCTGGTCTGTTCTGGATTAGGTTAGTGTTGAGACATCAAGGAAGCATCTTCAGCAAAATGTGCTTTCACTGTCAATAGGAGACAAAAATTGGTCGCCCAGAATTGAACCTTAAAAGAAAGGTTCCCCCTAGATTAGAGATCTGTATCAACTGGACCTTTTTCTATATCCATTCAACACAGTACTTTTATACTCCAGCTTCAAGACTGATGAGGATGCTGGCCATCTATGTCAAAGTCTCTGACACACTTCTCAAACTTGAGTAACCCAACTCCCAAACTCTTATCCCGTTAGACTAACCAGAGTATTACCTGATTTTAAGTGCTGAAATGCTTTATTAAATTAACAGGCAGTAGAGTCTCATTCAAAATGCTATTCTGGTTTGCAGACCTATTGAAACTATTCAATTTGCTTTAAAAACTCATCACAGTAAATCATCTTATGAACTGACAAATTATTTTAATGATTTCAGTACAGTTATGTCAGCTTATGAAGTCAAGTGTTAATCAGTAGTCCATTATTCATCTTACATATTTGCAGCAGGCCTAATAAAACAACTGGAGATTCCAATGTCATTTTATCCTTTAACATTTATGGGCATATTTGCATTGATTTTGTTAAAAATTGTCATTTAAAGCAACATAATGCCACATTTCCAGTATGGTTTAAATGCAACATTTTCACAATTCCAGTATGGTTAAAAACTTTCATGAAAGACCTTGATGAAAGATTAAGACCAGCTCCAAAGAGACACTGGAGATGAGCTCTCAAACAGATAAATCAAGACACATTTTGCTAGCTGCTATGAGATATGAAGTATTTGATGTACTTTATAAATGCTTTGCAGCTGGATGTTCCATTTCCTAGGGAGACTGTAATGACATTTTTGTAACTCTCTGTAAGTTTTGTATCTTTGCTGATTGGTAGAAGTATAAACTGTGCTCTTTCTTCAGTGTAAGCAGTGTTTGGGAAAAGGCTGTATAAGTGTCTGAGGATGGCTTTTTCATGCTTCAGATGTGCTACAAGCCTAGACCATGAAAATGAGTCCCCATAACAGTTATAATTATGATTACCCTTAAATTTTTCCTTTTTCTATGGCACTGTGTAGTGGACACAGCAATTACTTTTTGCTCCAGTTATTCTGAAATGGCTGTTATTTTTTGGCTTCAGTGTGGCAGTGGGAACATGATTTTTTATAGATGACCTTAACACTAGCAAACATGGATGGCTTAAGGAGCGAAAGAAAAAGGCTTCAACTTCAATGCTTTTACATTTGACAAAAAAAGAGATCTGAAAAAGTTTTGCAAAGCTAGCATTTTACTCTGAGTGCACACCTGATTTCCCAGTGTTTCCCATCCCTTTCACATCTGATTTCAAATTAGTTACAGATATTTAAGTGATGGAATGCTCTGGGGAAATCAGGAGCAGTGCTTTGAGCAATGGTAAACTAAAATTAAGAGAAAATTAAATTGTTTTGCAGAGAGATAAGAAAACCAGGGGGAAAAAATCCATATATGGATAAAGAAAAAAATACGGTCATCACAAAGGCACAAGTAAATATTTTTTTTTTTAATTGACTGTTTCATGCTTTGTGGTAGTCTTCTCCAGATTCCTAAGAACTGCCAATTTATATTTCCTCCTCTATGTATGTACTCAATATACCCAATATGCATTGGTCTGATTTGGCAACATGTATTCTCTCTGGCCAGTGGCATCAGAGATGATGCTGGAAATATTCTGAGAGATCATTTCATCAAGAATTTGCTTCCTTAAACATCTGATTCTTCACAGCTGTGCAGAGTGACTTAAAACTCCCTACAGTTGCAGCAGGTGGTTTTTGTACATTTATACCACTATTATTGTGGGGTAGCCTGTGGTCCCAGAAACTTGTGGCTCCCAGCCACCATTTCCTCCTCCTCCAATTTCATAATCTAACCTGGAGGATGCCCAGGCCTTTGAATTGTAACACAGCTGCCATGCCAGCCTCCATTTTTTACCTACTTTCTGAAATCACCAGAGAAACAGCAAAGTACTAGACAGTAGAGAGTTAGGATCCTGGTTTCCCATTTGTAACAGCAAGTTGGAGGACTTTTGCTTCAGCTGACTCTTTAGCTGATTTTCCTCTGCTTATTTCCAGCCCGTTTTGAACCACTAAAAACTATTAAAGTGGAATCCCTCCTTTCTTTCAACTGCTGAAGCCACTTAAGTAGCCCAACTGCCAGCAACATGTTTTGCATTTATTGACTTATTTCTACTGTGTTTGAGAGCTTTAAAGCAGAAATATTCTGCTCCAACCATCTTTAGGAACAGTTTAGATAAAATGAGCTGAATTACACTCTAAAATAACATTACCCTAGGGCCATCACACTGAGAAAAGTTGAGGAACCAGCTCTCCTCATAAAGCATAAAATTCCTATTTTACAGAAGAACACTGGTATTCAAATAGCATTAAAAAGGCACCACACACATTAGAGATCTGGTCTTTTTTTTCTGGCCACATAACAAGGAATCAAGAGTGTGTTTACAACAGGTGACAGTGCAAAGCCTGAGCACTAGAAGGCAAAGCCTTGTTTACAGACCTCTTCCTGGATGTCTTAATAAAAATACTTGAAGCTTTTCATTTTACATTCACCACGTGGATTCAAGTACATCGATAAGGCAGAGTGCATTGAAAGCTAACAATAAACATTGAAATCTGCTAACCTTACATCCAACTTGAAAATAAAAAGACACCAGTAAACAAGCTCTCAGTTTTCAAGGATTGAAATAGACAGACATGAAAGTATTGAAGCTTCAGGCTGCTCTCAACTTTTATCTCTGTGATTTGCATACAGAAGTACAGCATTTTACTAAAATCTACAAAGTTTAAGCAAACATAACAACCAGAAGAGCAAAAGCAGGAAGGTCTATGAAACAGCAGTCTACAGACATTCATCCACACAATATGGGTCACACTTTGTGACCTTCATTATCATAATTATTGATAAAAATCCTTTAACAGATTTTTTTGTCTTAAGTATTATTTTCACACATTTTAAAGCCTATCAGACAAGCCTGGTGTCGGAGCTATTCTAGCACCAGATTTCTAATATGAATAAATTATCCAGATATGCCTTTACTGAGTATTCTTTTTTAAAAAACAACTACATGCAAATCCAGCCAAGGTGACCACCAACTACTTGAAAAACAAGGCTGAAGAATTTAAATACCATTAATACAGAGGCACCAAATGTGTAAAAATACGTTTATAACTTAATTCACTTAGTTTACCTTCTTATGTAAAAGGTCAGGGCTTTTTTTCCAAGTGGTAGGATGTATTCATTAGGTAAGATATGCCTAACCTGAATATATTAATTTTTGTTCCACTACAGGGTTTGATGGCCTTCAATTACACTATTGTCTGCAATGGTTGGAACTTGCTTTTTATTACAAAATAATTACTATCATTTGCCTTGTATCTGCAAGGGGAAACCATACTCAGTATAAGAATTTATGTTCCAGCATCAGCAGAAACTTAAAATTTCAAGGCAAATGTATAGAGCATCATCCAACCAACTATGTCAACAGGGGGCAACTTTGTATGTTGTAATAAGGAGCCTGTAACTTACGGCTGCATAGACATCAAATGTGTTACTTTATAAACTTAGAAATGCTAATTGCAATAGAAAATATCTGCTTCTGTGAGTTACAGTAGTACATAAAGTTAACATTAATAAACACCTTTTTTTTTATGTTATAGTCTAAAATAGGCATCATGAAATAAGTTTGAGGGTCTTACAGTGTTTCACTGTTAGGTAGTTGTTCCTAATTCATAATACTGCTAAACAACAGAATAATACTTGGACATGAGATGCATTAGCAGTTCTCTCATGGGAAGCTTGTACTTTCTTTAGTGCACAGCTGTCCCATTCTGGGGCTATCAGTGTGGGAAATGTCTAATGCTAGTGAAATTTAAAGACATCGTTTGTTTTCATGGACGTTTGTGCACATACCAGAGCTTCATTAGAGCACCTCATACCTAAATGAAGCATCCTTTCTGCATGAAACCCAGAACAAAGCATGCATTTCCATGACAAAGGTGAATCCAACATTGGAAACATTAGGAAACATGCTCCACTTCAAACACATTCACTAAATCTTATTCAAATATGGCAAGAAAAGGAAAATTCTTTCTGAAGCTGTGGACAAAGTGGATTCCTTGGCAAACTTGTTATACCTATTGTATGTATTTGGTACTAGGACAACAGCACTGTCCAACTACAACTGAAATATTTCCTCCTAAAGAACTCTGATGATGCAATGCACCAGAACTCTGCTAAGCTTGTAATTAAAAAGCTAATATCAGCACCACATGTCAGTTCACTAGTTTCCCAATGAAACAAATGCCAAAAACACATTGCTAGATAGTTTATTTTTCACCAAAACAAAAAGGTTGGTTCTGTTGAATAGACTCTCTGTTCTCACATTAGTAAGTACCAACAGATGCTCTTTTATATGCTAACATTCAAATGCACTTGAAAATTTAGTTATATTATCATTCTTTTAAACACAAGCAATATTATTTATCTCAATTCAACTTCAAATGTAATATAAAGCAAATTTTCCCATTGTGAAGAAAACTGGAATTGAGTGCATGCTACATTTTGTCTAACCAGCATTTACCTATAATTTTTGATTTTAAAGATTTTTCTCAAGACAGAGTTAACCCAATGAGCAACAACAATATAAATACTTGTAATGTGCACAGATATTATTCCAACTGCAGCAGTAAAACATATACCAGTCTTAAAACACTTTGAGAAATAAAACACTGGGAGCCAAACACAGAGGTATGTTAAGTGAATAATAAAAACACATTTGTGTGTACTAATTGGATAATGACATATATTGCTTTGACTGTCAGTTACCACTGTGCCTGTAAAAGTTCCTTTTGTTAGGCATGTAATTTCACTGTTAAAAATGAATAAAAACCTCTGCAACTCCTTCAAGACAGCCTTGCATACGGTACAGATCTAATGTCAATGTTACTTTGAAAATAATCCCCATTGTAAGACTTTCCACTTTACATTCTCATTTACTTTTATCTGCCTTGGATACGTTCTGGTTTGGTGGGGGGGGTGTTAAACTTTTCTAAAGCCTTGGATAAGTTTATAAGGAGAACAATACACATGATATTAATCCATTCTTTATTTCAGTTAAAAAGTGTGGCTTGCAGAGTCTGGCTTACAAACCTTTCCACTGTAAGAAAGCCCTTTGCAAAGCTGCTTCCAACTTGCCACCAAGACACGCTCAGTCCTCCAGTCCTCCCTGCCACTGAAATCCACAAGTAATGGCACAGCCATCGTGTCTCACCCTGCATCTCCCTGGGCACTCTGACGAGTGGCTTTAGTATTAGTTCTGTAAGCCAGGCAGGAAGACTAGTCAAAAATTAGCTAAATCTTTAA
This sequence comes from Corvus kubaryi, assembly GCF_017639235.1. Lineage (NCBI taxonomy): Eukaryota > Metazoa > Chordata > Aves > Passeriformes > Corvidae > Corvus > Corvus kubaryi. The sequence continues at coordinate 21,783,198 of NW_024580667.1, read as the reverse complement.
GCAATCTCTCACCTCAGCGTTGGTGAGGCTGATCAAATCTGCATCTTACACTTAAACAGACTCCGAATCAGCATTTTTGCACGTCTCTGTCTGCATGCAAATTTGTCACCACTCAGAGCTCAACTCTATCAAAGCTATCAACAATTTAAAAGCATAAACTCATGGAGAGGAGAAGGAAGGAGGTAATTTCAGGTACTCAGACTGAAGTTTACCCTCCACTCCCCCCGAGCTGAGGAAAAGAAAAAGAGTCACTACAGACAGGACATGCTCCCAGAGTTTTCTGCCAGCCTCTTGCCTTTGCTCACACAACCTATCTGGGGAGCAACCTCCATCCATACCAAGACCTTTAGCATCGAGTCACAAAACACAGAGGTGACAACGAGGTATGCCAATTCAACAAGAACCAGTGCTGAATCAAACCTCCAAAGTCTCGCCCGGCTGATTAGAAAAAAACACCGAACCGCAAAGCAACATTTCCAAGAGCACCTCACAGAGCACTTGGAAACCCTCACTCTTTGCCCCTCATGTCCTCCTCCAGCCCCCGCTCGGCTGCAAAGTGACTAAGCCCACGCTATCCTCCCCGGGGCTGGGAGCCTGTTTCCCCACCAGCGCTTGGAAAATTCCCAGCCAAGTTCGCCCGCCGCGCCGTCGGCAGCCCCGGCGCACGCCTTTGCCTTACCTTGAGGAGAGGGCAGGCAGGCTGCCTCCCCGCGCTCCGCAGTCCGGCTGCGTGCAGGGCGCGCAGTGATGGAGAGCAGGGAACTCTTCAGTCATAATCAGCGCTGAGAGGCTGCTCCTGTGAATAGTGTACATCCTGTAGCAGCAGGCTCTGTTTCTAGCAGCTGGCAGCAGCTTTCGCAGGAGCAGTGATGAGCACAGCTTGAGATCTTCCACAATTAACCAAATATTGTATAGCGGCAACAAATCAACAACTAAAACCCGGCTCGCAAATAAAAGCAAAGTACAATTTCAGATGGTAGCTGAAAGCTTAAGTCACCGAATGCTACATCTCTTCTTCAAGATTATTCCAGCAAGCTCCTTCTGCTATTTTTACTGTACCATAATGCACTAGGTCTGGCTTTTACCCTATTGAAAGAACATGAATATATTATTATCCACACAAAAGAGCAGGTTATTGTTTATGAATTACCAGCCTTCCCAGCAACAAAGGCTATTTTCATAAGAAAACTCAATTTCATTTTAGCTCCAATTTGATTACCAGCTGAAGAAAAGCAGCCCTGCGCCTAAACCTCAAAGGATTTTTATTCATACCATTGAATGGGCTTTATTGCTTCCTTTTCAAAACTGATGTAGAAAGCTTTTAGAGTAAAACATTGACAAAAAATTATTGCGCTGCTATTTTGTGCAATAACAGAGCTGAAGAGGGGCAATGATTTCTCAGTCATCCTTCACTGTACTTCAGAACAGTAAAGGCTGGAATTAATGACAGACCATAGAGAGGAGCTAAGCCAAGGTCTCACAATGCATGTCAAATCTAAATGATCACTATACATTGAAAAGACCCAAAAAAGCCTGCAGCTGATTGATTCATGGCTTTCACAAGAAAGACAGGCTTGAAGAGTTTATTGCACCACAATTTACTCTGAATTATCATAAAAATGAATGTAGAGGCTGAATGTCACCCCGGCACACTCCAAAAACACACATCCAGGGACAAAGTTCACCCAGGAATTATAGCAGTGCTGTTCATGCTACTACAGTTAAGGGTCTGTCACTTTTCTCCTATTATAGGGGGTTTTAGCTCAGCTGTAAAGCTGTGCTCCAGAATAAAACTTGGCACAAAGGTCTCATTTTGAGGGAATATAATTTTTTTAAACAAATGTAAAAAAACCCAAACCTTCCTGGCTGTTTTTAAGTTAAACATTTGTAAAAGCTGCTTGCTAATTTCTGAGGCTTTTTAACAAATTGCATAAGTCCAAATTTGGTTTAGGAATTGAATAATTTTTTTCTTCAAGAAATAAAAATTAAGCTGTCAGACCATAAAGGGCACTAATTGGTTTTGCTGTGTCAGACAGAAAGATTTTTAAATTATTTATTTTTTAAATGTTTTGTAGAACATATATGATGGAAGAGTAGAATTGAACTGCTAGTGCATGGACTTTGCCAAAGACACCTGGATACTGCATTATGAAAGCAGTCTCTGTATTACTACAATTTGAATTGGCTCAGTCACTAAATTAAGAAGTCTCCACAAAAATTCACATACAGCAGATTGGAACGACTCAAATGCAGCAAATTTAAGGCCACTAATTCTGAGACAATTTCTCTCTTTTCATAGCTACAGTAAAAATGCAATAATTAATTTTCATCTTTTGAGGGTTTGACATCAACTTTTGAAAAGCTGGAGGGGAAAATAAACTGTAGTTGCTACCGTAAGTCTCATTTAGAGCTCTTTGTCTAACACAGAAACTTTGAACCCATATTAGTTTTACAAATAAACCAACAAGTCTTGGCTTATGCTGTGTTTATAACTTCTACTTCATTGTGCATTTTTTAACATTACCTGTCCTGAGCAAAGGTTTACATTTCAGGCATTCCTCTTAATCTCATATAGATTTTAGGGGAAAAAAAACAGATTATCTTTGAGGTTTGGTGGAGCCCAAACCTGGAATTTCAGAATAATCTGAACTTCCTTTCTGGTTCTCTTTCAGAATGGACACAGCTCACACCAAAAAGCTGAAAGGGTTAAGCTCTTGTTAAAGGCACATGCTACTTGTGAGGTTCATCTCTAGGTCCAAAAGGGCCTTGGTTCTTGATGCTCACTTCAGTGAGTCAGAGTTTCTGTACTGGGATGGTCTGACTGCAAAAGTCCTTTGTGATTGCAATTAAGATGAAAAAAGAACCTGTTCTTGTACATTTTTGGTATGCAATATTCTCACTGAAAAATATCTGGAGAGTTTATAAAAGCAAAAGAAGCCTGAAAACCCCTCCTTCAGTGCCAGAAAGAAAGAGCATGTACATAAAAAGAACTGATTTTTAGTGAAGTACCGCAGTTTGGTTCTTCACAGCTATTTCTGACAGTTGGGTAGCTCCCTATGAAATTCAGTGTACACACAGACCACTGTCAGCTCACAGGAGCTGAGTACAAAGAAGCGCTTCAAAATTCCAACATACAGCTTGCTACACAGTCTCGTCTTACTCACATCTTCAAGTGTTTTCATTATTTCATTTTATTTTTTACTGTGTTTGAAACTTTTCTAAAGAGTTGGTGGCACTGGCTATGCATTCCCTTGAGACACAACCAAACTCTGGCAAACTGGTGCAGAAACTGGAAAATTTTGCATCCAAACTAAGGAAAGAAAAAACAAAAAAAAAAAAAAAGGAAAGAAAAAAGAGAATGGCATAGACCATAGACCATGAACGATTATTCAAACAGTTTTCAAATTCAAGAAGTTCTAATTCTATAGTAATTTAATATTCATAAAACATTGAGAATGTTATATACTTGTGTAGGTATGTCTGAGTAGAGACAGGATGGCTACAACCACTTACATTCTGAAAAATAGGGTTTTTTTAGGGAAGTATACTGTAACTAGTAAAAAATATTTGTCCACATAGAGCAATTCCAGTTCCTACGCACGAGGCTTGTTGGCACATCAAGGCAGTAAGAGCACCTGGTACAATACCACTGGCCAGGCACACAATTTTTAACCACAAATTCAGTTATTCTTGGCACCATTTCTGAGTGAAAAAACTACAGAATGTCAGAAGAGTACTGAGCACCAAAAGAGATCTCATACTGTTGTGTATTTAAACGTGTGTGCACACACATGAAGACTATAAAATTGGTCTCCATATATATCTGCACACAAAATCTAGCTGGTTTTGCAGCGCTCTCATAAATCATGTGTATCCATTATATGCAGTCACACACACATTTTTGTTTACAGAAGATGCTTTCTGAAAATACCTATTGTCCCGTACCCTACGTTTTTTAAACATAGAGGATCTGACAGATTAGGGAAGTCTTACAAATAGACAGTATTTTAATATATTGCTGCTCCCTGAAAGGCTGAGCTGACAGTGGGTGTGGACCCTTCTGATAATCAGTGGCTGTGCCCTGTCCGTTTTCCCACTCATTAACACTTACTTTGGGACAGGTAGTGTTCAGGGCACGTGTAAAAAGTCCTTCACACAAGGCACCACACAAACCAGCAGCAAACAGCCTGCTGTCTCCTTGGTAAACCCCCACTGCAGGAATGCAGGAATGGCTGGCACGGTGCTGCACCAGTGGACAGCTCCCGTGTGTAAGAGACTCGGGGTGGAAACCCATGATGGTTTTCAATCCCTCAGCACACACAAGAGGTCAATGTTGTGGAGCTGGGAGATGTCTTTGAATGCTACAGTCAGGAACATGCATTAAGCACTCTGCCAGGACAACAGTAACTAGGGAAATAGTCACAGGATTTGTCCACACTATTTCATTAGAGCATTGCACAGGAAAACAAGGGAAGCTGCCAAGTTACCAGTTAAGTACAAGAGTTTATTTAAAGCAAATGGACTTGCCTGTACCAGGTCTTCATCATTAATCTTTCCCCAGGAATGATAATACAGAGTTATCCCTCCCATGCCTTCATCTTGGACAAAATATGATCAGGATGCCCTTGGGCACACAGCAGAGCAATACCAGCACAGGTTTCTTACAGACAGTACCCTGCTCCAGGTGTCTTCCTGCTCTTCTTTAATCTTTCCACAAGCCTTTGCCATAGACCCTTTCAGTGTTTCATAGAATCACAGAACTGATTGTGCTGGAAAGGACCTTAAAGGTAATCTAGTTTCAACCCCCCTGCCATGGTCAGGGACACCTTCCACCAGACCAGTGTGTTCCTCATCAGATCTAGCTTCAGCAGCAGCCTTAAACTTTGTGCCATCATGTCCTCCCCTGCAAGTAAAGGCTGTGCTTTGACTCTCCCTGCAGATCTTGACCCTCCTGTTCCCTTCATCTTCACTGGTTTAAGTGACTGCAGTGAGAGTGGAGTGTGCTGGCACAGGAGAGACAGGGAATAAGTGTCTCTGGGTGCAAAGCTAAGATGTAAAATCTGCCCTTACCTTGAAATAAGAAAGCTAAAGGGTCTGACCTGTCAGAACCTGAGTAGTAAATTCACTACTTGGCCAATACTGAGAAACTGTTGCTTTGCAAAAGGAGGTGACACAGTCCATTTTAAACTGGTGGAACCAGCTAGTACTAGGCAATCCCTGACATTCTAGAGACAGGCTCACTGTTTCATCATTGCCTTACAAGTGTGGGTCAAAGCACTGCCAGTCATCCATCTGCTCTCCCAGATCCCAGTTCGCCCTGCACTTCAACAAATGGATGATAAGTTATACACAGGAGACCACAGAGGCTTTCTACAGGTAAAGGGGGAGGGATAGGCACTGCAGAACTTCAAACTAAAAATTTACTCTTTTGATATTATCTCCAATTCAGCTAGGATCAGATAAATGTGAGATTAATTAATTTATTGAATTTGTATTATTCACACCTTTTTCTTTTTGTCTGCTCTCTAGAAGATGCCTTACATTTACTATTAAATTAAAAGTAAACATCCTCTCAATTTTCTTAATCCTACCATAGGCAAACCTTCCAGCAGCCTTTTAGCCAGCACAGCTGCTCCCCTTTTCACCAGTTAGGGAATCTAAAGCAGAGATCATGCCTCTATCCAGTCTAAGTCCATGAAGGAGAGAAGAAGTTGGTACAAACTTGCTGACAGCATTACTATTGTGCATGTGAGGAGGCAAATAAGAGTTCACCAGCACCTTTTTTTTTCCCATCTCCCAAAAGGAGGGGCATTTTGATGGGATCTTTGAAGAAAGAGCCAAGAGGTACCTTGTCGTTGCTGTTTACATTATTGCAGCAGGTGGGAAAATTGCTGATGGACTCAGAGCCCATAATATCAAACAGAATCTGCTCTCTGGTGCAGGGAGTGAACAGCCCAAAACAATACCATGGATGTGGCAGCAAGTGAAGATGAGGCTATATTGTGGTCTCCCTGGACATCAGATCTTTAATCACATTCATGTTTTCATAAGCATTCCCAGAGACTCTAATTTTCAGGTGGAAACCAGATCAGAGTTTGTTCCTGGTGGAAGATAACCAGTTTTTCAATTAGAGTGGGACAGAGAAGTGTTGAGCCACTATGCAATTTATTAACACAGAGATGGTCAGACCATGCAAACTTAAACCCCATTTAAGTATTTGTAAGGATACAGGCATTTGTTTGCTCTGTGGCAGAAATCCTTTCTCCCTCACCAGAAAAGTATTTACTTTAGAAAAGTAAATAGTATTTATTAGAAATGCTATTTAAAATCAGAAAGCAAAATTCTCTTTTAAGAGGTAGCTGGCAGAAAAACCCACGCAAAGTAATGCAAAAAGAGTGTAAAGAAAGAGTAGCTGTCGGTGGGAGGAATATTCAAAGACAGCAAGGGAAAAAAGCGAGTTCAGTTCAAAGGGAGGTTGTGATAAATGACTGCCTGGAGTACATTTAAATGGAAGAAGACAACTTAGAGACACCAAAGAGACAAACACTGAGGACAACTATTACAGCAGTGGCTCTGACCCAGGAAGAGGTGACCGGTCCGGGGAGATGGTCCCGAAAGGAATCGCCTTCCCGAGGTCCGGTGTCTTCCCTCAGCTGCTGGCAGGAGGGCCCTTGCAGAGGCTGTCAGCTCTTTAGTGACTATCAGCTCGTGATTCCAGCTCAGCTCCGCAGACAACAATCCCTAAGGTATAGCCAGGAATCACAACTAGGTAGCTGAGAATAGTTCCAAACAGAAGCAGTTGTTCTGGGGCAGTCCTGCATTTCTGACAGAAAAGGACTGCCAAAGAAAATAATCCTCAATAAATAGTCTTATTTGTGACAGAAGGAAATTACCTCTTGCTTATCTAGTTTTCTTCACTGTGTATAAACATACTGAGAACAGGTTTGTTTGAAAAAAAATGTACTCATTGTGGCAGTAGCCCACCCTTTAATCTTTCTTTTTTCTTTCAGAAACCACAGAACCAGGAATATATTTTCTACCAATATTTCAAAATAAAAGATAGTTCTCTAAAGATCACAGATATGGTTTGTGACAGGATGCAGTGATATCTGGTGCAGTGCCACTGGAAGGAATTAAATTTGTTTGCAGTGGAGGGGTCTTTTTTTGAAAATGAAGGAAAATTAAAAAGAAATAGAGAAGGAGGCTGATAGCAAAGGTTGAGAAAAACACAAAGGATCTATTGGACAGCGCTTCTATTCTTCTCTGTATGGTGCATTAAGTGCATTATAGTAAAAATGAAGGAAATTTCTTTCCTTCTCTTTAAAGTCCAACATTATTGAACTTGAAACCTTTAACTGTGAGCAAAGCTGTGGCTTTTCTTTAATACAATTCTGCTATTGATTTCTTCATGCATTTCATTGGAATGATTCTGACAGTTTAAAAAAAATACATTACCTTGATGAAAGATACAATTTTTCTCATGTAGAAAGGCATTCAAGTAGGTATGTGTGATGTACCAGACATGTGAATCTTAAGTGATGCTCTGAAGCACAAAAAAAAAAAACGGAAAGAAAGACATTTCAAAGGATGGTGATCCAGTTCTTCTCATTGAATGGGACTCTTCACACACAGGTATCACAGCAGCATCTTTGGCAAACACAATCACTTCTTCCTTTCTACTGCTTTTCACTATCCTAAATCCCTTTCTGGTCTGTTGACTTCTCTTCTATTGTGTTTCTCTCTTTCACTCGGCATTTGGACATTGCCACATTGCATTAGCTTCCTCTTTATGCAAATTGTGTGGTTTTATCTTTAATAATGGAGGAAGGTATATTTTTAATGTGTCTTAATGTGCTAGGGCACAGAAAGTGCCAGCTTCTGTTTCACCACCCTAAAACCAGTCTCCTCATTTCCCATCACAGTGATCCTGTTTGCACATTTGCTCATTTTAAAAACATTACACCTTTAGCATGTACTAACAAGGCTTCTCTTTCTTGCAGACAGGAACTACATGAAACTCACAGACCTGAAGGACAAAAAGAAATCCTCTAGTCCAACCTTGTGCATTATGGCGCTATAAGATTTTCTATGTGTTATTTCAGGCTCAAAAGCCTTCCTTGCACTGGAATGTGTGCCTGAATAGATCTTGAGCTAAAATTTGTTCAGTGAAGGGCGTTGCTGCCCTTGATAAATTATAACAATGGTTAATTTTCTATACTGTTAGAGTTTCCTTCATCATACTCTTACTTTTAGGCTGAATTTGTCTTTCAGCCACTGTAAAGAGAAAGACTCTATTCAAGCCTCTGCAGCAAGAACATGTCCTGATTTTGTTCTTATTCTGAGGACAAATGCATCTGAACTAGCAGTGCTGCTCACTCTTCTCTGTACTACACACATCCCCAGCACACTTTAATAAGTCACTTGTCCTCCCAGCCCACTGGCAGCTGGCCAGATGTAGGCCTCAAGCAGTCTGGTAAAAATGTGGTGGGGTATCGGCAAAGAGGTTGCAAAGAGGTAACTGGAATTTTCACTTTTGCAAAGCTGCCTCCATGAAAACTACACAGGAAAGGATTCCCTTTGCAACCTTGGCCAGCTTGTTAATCCTCTTCTGTGGAGCGATTTAAGAAATCCTACATGTCCAAATTCCAAGAACTCTAAACTGACCATGATGCTCTTAAGAAAAATAAAGTTTGAGTATTTTTCTAAAATTATTAAAACAAGTTATCAAGCTCCTTATCTATATTTGGGGAAGAGAGCAGCTGTTTGGATGAATAGCACTCTGCTGGGGGCCTGGAGCAAAAATTTCCATTTCTATTCTGAGGTGTTCACATATTCTGGTGTCGATGTTCTGCATAATCATATTTCTGGAAAAAATGTCTGGGTCCTGTCCCACTACGCATACAAAGCATGGCCTATGGTACCTAGAGCCTGTGCAGATATTTAGGAGCAAGAAAGAAAAAGAGCCAAAAGTCTTCAGTTCATACCTTGGAACATCCAGAACAAGATGTGGGTGACTTTGCTCCCTTTCAACATCTCCTATTCCAAGGTGAGAAACCAAGGACTGTGCACAGAAGATATCCCTCTTGAAGGCTCTTCTTGTAAACTCTGCAACACTTTTCCCAACTCACCTCCATTTCTTGTTCAAGAATCAGCACTCTGAGTGGAAATATTGTCATCTCTCAGTCAGGCAAACTGAAGTTACAATCAGATGGCCAATGTAGAATTACATATTTCTCTGTGTTGGGTTTGTGTGGCCAGGTTTTGGTAGCAGAGGGCAACAGGGGTGGTTTCTCTGAGAAGGTGCCACAAGCTTCCCCCATGTCCAATGCAGGCAGTGCCAACTGGCTCCAAGACAGACCTGCCACTGACTAAGGCTGAGTCCATCAGTGATGGTGGTAGCACCTTGGGAGTAACAGATTTAAGGACGTAAAAAAGTCACCGCACAATAGCAGCTGCAGACAGAGCAAGGAGTGAGAGTATGTGAGAACAACATCCCTGCAGACACCCAGGTCAGTGAAGGAGGGGGTGGAGGTGCTCCAGGCAGAGCAGAGGTTCCCCTGCAGCCCGCAGTGCAGACCATGGTGAGGCAGCTGTGCCCTGCAGCCCATGGAGGGCCAGTGGGGCAGGATACCCTGTAATGAAGTGACTGCAGCCCCCATTTCCCATCTACCTGCACTGCTGAAGGAGTAGGAGGTAGAGAATCAGGAGAAAATTTAAGTCCAAGAAGGAGGAAGGGATGGGGTAAGTTGTGTTTTTTTTTAAGGTTTAGGTTTACTTTCATTATCCTGCTATGATTTGATTGGTAATAAATTAAATTAATTTTTTATCCAAGTCTTGTATGTTTTGCCCATGACAGTGACTGGTAAGTGATCTCTCCCTGTCCTTACTGCAACCCATGAACCTTTCATTTTACTTTCTTCTCCATGTCCAGTGTGGGAAGGAGTGATGGAGAGGCTTTGGTGGGAAATCAGCATCAAAACCCACCATATACTCTCACTTTTTAAGTCCAGGGTCACTGTGTTTGAGGAAGTCAGCTTTTGCTCTTGCTGTCATGAGCTCCCTTAGAAAAACAAACTCAGAACTGTCTTTAGAAATATTACAATAAATTGTTCTTTCAACATAATGCTTACAAAAATTTTGACAGTGCTGAGAGTACTCAGTGTTACTGCAGTGTTATTTCAGTGATGCCCTTTAGATCGAAGGAGACAAAGGAACATAAAACCCCAAAACTGATCAAGGCAAAAATCAATTCAGAATAACATCCTGTTTCTGATGCTAGCCAGCAACTGGAAATATTTGTCCCCAATATATCCTCCCCATCTCATTGAGTAGCACAGGGGTTTCCCAAGGCAAGTGTCTCAGTCAAATAAATACATGCAATAATCCCAGAATGGACCTATTCTTGAATTTCTCTACATCTTTTTAAATATTTTTTAAATTATTTTACTGCATCCTGTGACATAATAGATGATTTAATTACACACCATGTTCATTGTAAAGACAGGATGTTGATTTAGCTATGTGTTCCACAGCCCTTCTCTTGTGAAACATAATGAGTAATAATTGCCTTGTCATCTTTCTAGATCATCTGCAAATTTATGGTCTTCCATTCCAATTCAGTTGGAGATGACTCTCTAAACACTTCCCACAGAAAACCTAGAAGACTTGGAGAAGACTTGAAGTTGGACTTGGACATCTAATTTAAAATTACTAAAATTAAGGAGGATGAATCCTATCTTTTACTGTCCTGAAAAATATTGTCTGAATATGGCTACTATTTGAACACTGATTAATTTTTATGGTTTTGTTGAATTGCATCCAACCAATGAATCCCCTTGGTTTTTTGAGAGCATTGGAAATTAACATGAAGGCTAATATCTATGAGCTGCTATGCATTGTGTTCACCACATAATATACTGGATGGAAAAACTTATGCATTCAGTACAGAATTATGAGCTTTTTTAAAAATATGACCTTTTTCATACCTATAATAGCAGAAAACACTGTAGAAAAAAACTAACACACACAGACACAACCCTCTATTCTGCATTATGGAAACAGAATCGTGGAATGGGTCAGGTTGGAAGGGACCACAGTTGGTCATCTGGTCCAACCTCCCTGCTCAAGCAGGGTCATCCAGGAGCACATTGCACAGGATGGTGTCCAGATGGTTCTTGAATATCTCCAGTGAGGGAGATTCCACAGCCTCTCTGGACAGTCTAGAACCAGTAAAGAAGTTGTTCCCTGTGTTCAGGTAGAACTTCCTGTGCATCAGTTTCTGCCCATTGCCTCTTGTCCTATTCCTTGGCACCCCTGCACAGAGCCTGGTCCATCCTCCCTTCAGATACTTACAGACATTGAAACCTCACTGCTAGCTTACAAGGTAAGTTATCCTGATGGAAACTCAAATTAAAGATTAAATTTCCTTTGTCGCACATTTAAAAATACAGAAAATGCCATGCTAAGGCTGCTGCTGATGGGGACTACTGTGACTATTTAAATAAGAGGAATGTGTAAGCATTGTGTCATCTCTGTTCAGTATAAGTGTTCCTACAGTCAACAACTGCAGAGCAGTGGCACATGGTTTTAGTGGAAGCTTTGTACATGTCATTTCTGCTTCATTAGAATGCCCAGTGTAGGGTACCTGGCCCCTGAAGTGTCAGACAGAATGCCTTGTTCAGTGCCACAGTTCCTTTCAGAGCCACAGGCTGAGCTGGGAGCCCCCAGACAGTGACCTAAACAGCTCCAAACCAGCCCCTTGAGGCAGAATTCCTGTGGGTTTTCACAGGGGGCTGAGTTGTCCAAGCATGTGTTGCACAGTTCCTTGAAGACCAAGTTCTTCAGGGGCAGGTACGGGTGCTGACAGACCTTCAGCCATATTAGGTGTCATGTAATCACCCATCTGCTCAAACCAGGAACCTTCAAAGAAACTTGGAACTCAAGCTGGCAGCACCGTATAAGCCTCCAGGCTGAATGGGCTACTAGAAGGAGGTAACTGGGAGTGAAATATTGTCCTTCAGTGCCTTAAAGCCTTCTGCACTTCAGTTTGTCCCTATGTGCTCTTCTTAATCTGACCCTTAGTTACATGGGTACCCCAGAAAAGTCAGGATTTTGGGGTATATTTGCTTCACAGAAGAAATAGGCCATCACTAACAGTCTGTAAGGAATGAGGAGACATTCTGCTGGGTGCAGAAACCCAAACTGAATAAACTCATCTGTGAAAACCAAGATTTGTAATAAAAGTATTAAAATTGGTAGGAATGGAGAGTGAGTGGGCATGTCTGGGTGTGGAAGGAAAGGAAGGAAAAGAAACAAAAACCAGAAGCATGGCTGTTAAGAGTGGCAGGTGTCAATAGTACCCAGATATGCAAGTTCCCAGCATCCAGACACACACCCTCACAGAACACCCAGGCAGAGGAAGCACCTAGACTTAAACAGAGGAGATGACGGACAGATAATGGACAGCACTGGAATGTTAAGACACAAACAAAATGAGCTAAAAGGGAACAAATATTAATGACTTACACAAATGGGTCAGGATGTCTCAAAAGACCACAATTGCTTTCAGTTCCTTAAAGGCACATCTTGGTGACCTCAACTTGTTGACCACATGCTGAAGAGCCCAGGAGATCCAGGGAGTGGAAGATAACTGCACTCATCATCCTGCTCTAGCCAGGCCCTCCAGACATGCAGCTCAGGACTTGTGAATAGGGAGGCATGAGTAGAATTAGCTATTTTAAAAATACATATTAAAAAAAAAGGTTCCTGTTGAGCTTTGCTATGGTATCTCCTGTATTCTGGAGACACCAGCTTTGGACTTTAGTTGCTTTCTCCCCTGGTAACTCTGAAAGTACTGAAGGCCCTTTAGTACCTTTGCCTCTGCACTTCAGCCCACAGTCTTCCTAGGCAAATGGTGAAATGAGGGGAGAAACCACTCACAAAGCCAGTCTGTCTCATGAGGGGAAGCATATATCTCATGGAAACACAAATCACAGAGATTATTCTTGGCTGACAAACACGCAGCTATCAAGTCTCCCATTTTGGAGATCGATTGCTGAGAGTCTGGTAGTTATTCATAGTATTCACAGTTGATCTGCCAGCTGTTAATGAATTTAGGGGGGCTGGATACTTTATATTTGGGAGGAGATGAAATGATTCTTGGTCATCAAGGGTTGACTTCCCTCAAGGTTAAACTCAGTCACTCTTGCTCTAATGGAGACAAAGCACTGGGATAGTTGGGAACAGTGCCACAGCTCTGTAGCTGCTGACAACATTATGTTCACAGCTCCTTCTCTGCAATTCCCCATGAGCAAGTGAAGTGCATTTGTGTACCTAGGTGTTATTTCAGCTGAGAAATGCTACGTGCACAGGCTAATGGGAAAATAGTCCCTGGGCCTTCAAGTATATTACCTGCAGTAAATTAATCATTTAATGTAGGTATACATTTATGTAATATTTGCTCAAGAGTTGCTCTGGAATTCTCTTTGAATAATACACAATTAGATTTAAATGTTTTCCTCAATTTTCCTTTCATGAGCACATTTTCCAAATTTTCTCTGATAATTCATTCCATAGCTGCATTTTAACTGGTTTGTAAAATTTTACTAACTCACAAAGATATAATTTGCATAGAAATGAAATACAGACAGAAATGCTGAAGAAAAAAGGAGATTTAAACTAAGTATAGCATCGCAAACAATTTCTTTCATAGGTACTTTCCAGTGCAGTTGGAAACAGTCATTTAAAAGAATACTATCAAAGAACATGCTGTACCAAGAAATGGTATATTATAAACCAAATTCAAACAGCCACATCTAAATTCCACATTCATATGAATTGAATGATTGACTGATTATTACTGGCATTTATTTCACAGAAAGAGGGCAGCTTAATAAAAGTGTATTATTCAGTCAATGGTATGCTATGATGGATAAAGAGGTGAAAATCACAAACATTTAAATCCAAAAAAAGGCAGAAGGCAAAGCAAGTACTGAAAAGGAGGGAAGAGAATTCATTGCTAAGTGATCATCTTTTAGGCTACCCTATTGACAGTCTACTCCAGCAGCCAGGCTCAGAAAACATGGAAAACTGTGCCTGGGACAGAATTTACAGATGTCTCTGTAAAAAGGGGAACTGCTCATTATTTTTCTTTCTGCTTATTGCATATCTGCTCCCATTGGTCTTTACTTACTGGCAAGATATGTCTTTGTTGATTAAGTCTTGCATGGGCTTCCTAAAAGCAAATCGAATTAGAACAAATGTTGGTCTTATAGGGAGCCAGCATGTGCATTAGTATTTGTATCACATCAGCCAAAGGCAACCTTTAAGCAGAGCCTTAAAACCACTTTTCTTCACATGCAAAGTTCTGTCTCACTTAACAGGTTGAATCCAGAATTTGAGCTGTGCTCCTCCAGCAGCCTCAGAGAAGGATTGCTCATTGCTGGTCCTGATGATTCACAAAGCCTGTAGGGAGATAAACTGTCCCTCACCCAGACTGGACCTTCATGTCACCTGGTGTTCACACAAGAAGGGCCTGACAGTCACAGCCATTCTCTTTCTCCCAGAAATTGAGTTGAAGCCCTTTGCAATCACCTTTCCCATCAATTCCTCCTTTCCCACAATTTCAGCAGCAACCCAAGTGCTGAAATTCAAGCCCCTGCAAAGACCCATCTCCCCTCTTCAGCTTCTACCTGTCCTCCTGCCCATGCCCCTGTGAGGCCCGGAAGTAAAGCACACAAGACAAGGAGGGGACAAGACTGTAAGCAAAGAAGTGCCCTCACAGCCACTCTTTGCTAGCCAGTCTCCTCACAGTGCTGTTTCACAACAGCCAAAGCTGGGTTCTGCAATGGCATTGCAGGAGCCTCTTCCTGGGGGCCTGCTGTCCTGTCATATTATACATTACCTCTCTTGCTTTAAAAAAAAAAAAGAAAAGAATTAAATATTTATCACAAGTCAGCCACAGGGATAAATAGAAGAGACAAAGCATCGTATTGGCTTTAAAAACACTCTAGTAAAAGTTGAGGATAAGGAAATAAAAGGTTTGGGCCACAAGTGTGTGGTGTTCCATCATGCACCAAGGAAGAGACCTAGCTCAGTTGCTGAGAAATATCTCTGTGTAGCATTCATCACACACTGCTTTACTTCAACGTCCTTAAAGCACAAAGAAAACAACCCACTTCCATCTAGGAAAAAAAATACATTGAATTCTTATTTTGAACTGAATTAAATTTTATTTTTAACCTGAGTTTTCCAATTATAAAGAAATCTTACATATACAAGACAGTTTCTGAACAGCAATCACTGATCTCTTCCCAGACTACAAATTATACCTAAACTATGCTGACAGGTCAGAGTAATTGAATAACCTGAAAAATGCAGTTCACAAAAGTCCAGGAGTTTGCACGGTTCTCAGAATTTTTCTTAAAGAAGGATGGAGAAAATTTACTCTACCTTCTGCTTGATACTCCAGTGGTTTCTCACACAATGCTCACACAAAGGAGGTTTGGAGAGCCATTTACCTGAACAGTGCTTTATAGATCCTTCCTAAAAATGGCATCTTGCAAGTATAACATCAGTTCCTACTCAGAAGACTTGGTTTAACATCAAAACAAAAAGAGATCCCAGAATTACAGAGGTGAGTAAAAACCAATATTCATCTTTATATTTCCAGTTTCCTCGTCTTTGTTTTTGAAATATAAACCACCTGATCCAATGTTTGGATTTTTTATTGACAAGCACCTTACAGGACATATCTTATGGTGAAGGAATGGAGCTGGGAGAGGTGAGGATGGCAGAAACTGATGCAATTGGCAAAACTCCATTGCTCAGATTTGGGCTCTTAGCACAAATAGTCCCCAGTACTAAAAGAGATACTTTTGTGCATATTCTTGTAAAAACAAACCTAGCAAAGAAGTCCTGAAATGCATTGCTAGGTATGTGAATCTTTTAAATAGTCCATTCTTTCAACATTTTCTGGATACATGCCAAGTATAAGGAGTTAAGAAAGAATTCTAATTATGCTATTTTTCCTATCAGACTTTGCACTGGACCAAAAGGTTGGACAAGGTGATCTTCTGAGGTCCATTCCAACATAAGCTAGTCCATGATTCTGTGAAATGACCATTGTATACTGATTTCTCTTGCTTAATGGATATTGATTTGGAAATAGTTTTGCTCTGTAAGTCTCCTTTTGGGTGAAAATGAAAATTTGGTGCCCATTTGGTCCTCACTGGAGTAGCTGGTGTATGCCTCATCTGCCCATTCTCCCTCTGCATAGGAGTAGTTTTCAAACTATGTGTATTACTTTGTTTATGCTATCAGTTTAGTCCAGGATAATATTTTACATTTGCTTTTCATGATAGCAAGTGGCCAAAAAAGAAAGAGTGAAGACCAGTCCCATGGGGGATGAATATGGACACATTATTTCAGTCTATTACTAGTTTTCTATGAAGAGTCCGATGCTTTTATTATACAGAAAACACACCTCACTCCCCTGTCTCATGGTCACACTGTGAAGCTGGAGTTACCCAAAAATAACAGTGAAAAAGATTTATCATGATCTCTTCATTCAGGAAGAACATAAGGTATCAGATGGACCTGGAACACAACCAGAGGAAGCAAGGTTTGAGCAGAAGCTGGCCCATGCAGCCCATGCAGCCCATGCAGCCTTGTTGAGAGAATGATGTAGGAACTGCTGTAGACAATGCATTGATTGACTGTGCCCAGGGTCTGAGAGGAATGTTATTGCACACTGTACTTTCCTATCTACCTTCATTGCCCCTTGTAGCTCACCACACTTACTCATACAACAGCCTCCTTTTGCAAGCATAGCCCCTGTAACTGTACTGTTATCACAGGACCTAAAGAAATCATAAAGCAGTTTGTTTCCACAGACCCAGAGGTACAGCAGCTTCTCTGTCATTTAAGTCTGTAGCAGTAACTTAGAACAAAAAGGTACAGCCAAGGCGATGATATTCCATACAGCATGGTTAAATGGAAGCACACACTGGGTGCATTTTTGCCCAATAAAGGTTTTTAAGCCTTGTGTAGCTTAAAATCATTCAGAATCTCTAAAAGTAGCATGCAATGTTCATGTTCTTCTCATGTGCTTCTTTCTCTATTGCATAACTTCATCCTGTTCAATGGTAGGTGAGGGAAACCAAAGAAAGAAACACACCTGGCAGCTTCAGAATGATAAATCCCTATCAATATATATTTTCAGATTATATCGTAAGAAATTAGATTTTCTTTTCTAACAGTGATCCTCTGCAAAAGAGTCTTTTAACAGAACTTTAAAACTACTCAGCCCTAGGAATTAAAAGCCAGGTCAGAAACAAGTGCTACAGGAATCACCAGCCAACAATATTTTAGAAAAAGCAGGAAACACTAGAAAAACAGGGAACACCTGAAGCTTTTACAGGCCAACTGCCAAAACACAAACTTCTTCAGAAAACATTCAAGTACTGAGAAACCTGTGATAGAGAGGCTGAAGGACATCCACAGGAACTCATAACAGCAAGGGAAAAAAACTGTCCCTCTCAACACCTGTCTTGAAACTCCAGGATGGAGTTGAAGAACTCTCCTCCTGGGCTAGTGCTGGCCATTGCCATCATCCCATGGGGAGATAAACAAGCAGCACACTGCTAGTGGATAAGACAGGAGCACCTTTCTTTGAGCTACTGGTTTTTGTTGGGCTTTTAGAACAAGTGGGCAGGAAAGAGGGTGAAATAGCTCCTTCCCACTTTGCATTGCAACATGTCCTATGAAAGTTAGAAATGCAACAGGAAAACAGAAATGGGAGTATATACACATAGAAAGCAAGGATAGTTCCAAAGATTATTGATTTGGGACAAGCAATAAAAAGGAGAATATTTGTACCACTGAACAAGGAAAAGTGTGGAAGAATGGGAATATGAGATCAGGAGAGCCTGAAGAGGGAGGGACAAGGTACGATCAAAGTTGCCACAGAAGAGAGTAAGAGAAGAGAACCTGTTGCCCCTGCACGAGGCTGAGGAATCTTACCACACTCTTGTGGTCAGCACCATCTTTCTCATCATCTTAAGACATTGAGAAATTAAATAAAGACACAGAAAGCTTTCTAAAAGAAAAAGAACAACAGATCAGGAGTAGGCACAATGTTAACACAATTACTTTAGATAAACTGAAACCTGTATATTTGTGCAGATGGAGGCAAGCTTTGCTGCTCATGATCTAGGAATCACATGATGAAGAATATTCAGTATATTTTTGCATCTTTTTTCTTCAAAGCTGTTTCAGCTCCTTTACTGAGGTGTTGACAACTTTGCCAGCTATAAACATTTGACTCTGCGGGTTTTTAATATCTGCTCCTCTCTGACTAAAGACAGGTCCTGAGAAATGATGAGTAGCCTTCTCTGACCACTCAAACCATCATGAATAAATGAAGCAATATCTGTTTCCAGAAATGAGACCAGTGCATCCTGCGAATGAAAAAGCAAGAAGCAACAGCCACAGATCCCTAAGAAAATGGATGTTTCAGTGTATGAAATGGTCCAATTTTAAACATGTGATCCTCTGCATAGCTAAGGGTCTCTTCACTCCCTCACCCACATTTTCCAGATAGACAAGTTTGGCATGTTCCACACTGGGGGTTTCTCTCTGGCATCCATTCTATAAGACTCCACACCTGGGCTGCCCCTTAATTGATAATGTAATTATCAGCATAGTCATATTACTTCACGCTAAGCATTTCCAACCATTTATCACAATGTTGATCTTTATTTTAAATATAAATCAGGCAATCATTTATGTCTTTTATGTTCTTTGTATTTATTCAAGAATATTTAACTGTAGACAAAAGGTGACTTATTCATTATTCATCCTGAACAAGGCAAGTATGGCAATTTGAAAAGCCTGACATTTGAGCTTTTTGCCAACACTAGCAAAATTATATCCTTCCCATTGTAAATCAATGAAGTAGAATCATTGTGCACAAAAGAATTAAATTGCCTTGTCACTTTAATAAGGCCACCTTATATACAACCTTCAGCCAATGCCATTGTGCAGAAAAAGGGTGCATCCTTTGCCTCAGCTGTCTCAGATCTCAGTAGGCTTTCCAATTAAATGAACATCCTCTTAGTCTTTCACTCCACTCCACTCTTTCTCTTTTTTGAGAGGCAATGTCAGAATGTCATAGGCATAACTTGCTATCAGTGGCATGCACACATCAATGTGAATTAACTTCCTCCAACTCCTGCTTTCTTTTGGCAGCCTTTTTAACTTGTTTGTCAATTCCAAGATGATGGAACTCCAAGAAAGGGGATTTTTTTGTTGTTGCTGTTTACTGAGCTTGGATAAAAGCTGCAAACAGCTATCTGCAAACCAAAAGAACTATACAAATGTGAAGATCCTTTGCAGGCAATGTAGATAATGTAAAATGGCAAAGAAACAACATGTCCAATCAGGCAGAACACAAGTGGCATACGCCAGAAAGAACAACTTTGTGTGTTCTCACTTCACAGGCTAGGACCTTATTATTACAATCAGACCTGATTTTTCCCATCTAACTCCCCTTGGATGCATTTTTCCCTGAGAGTAGAAACCTTTAACCAGCCATTTCCAGGCTTTTAAATGACTATCCAGAACAGCTATTTCATAATTCAACAACAGACGGCTGCCCATAATAGTCATATGCCTGCCTGCCCTTCCTTTCAATCGTAGAGGTTGAAAGAGTAACTTCAGCCTGGATTTTTCTCAGAATCAGAGAACTGAAAACAATTGAACAAAGCCATGCACACCAGCAGCTGAAACACAGCAACGTGAGTGAATCTTGATATTTCAAAACACACCTAAAAGTCTGCAGCTTTGCAATTGTTTTGGAGTCTCAATATTTTGTCCTGTTTTGATAGTCAACTGATAGGTGCATGGTAAAGAAAAAAAACCCATGTAAGTATAGAAACACTGACAATATTCTTGATGTTGTTAACATTTTGAATTTAGTCAGAAAATGTTAATAACAAATGACCTTTTTCTGAAGGGTATTTCAAGGAGAACAAGCAATTTTCTGTAATGTGGTTACCATAGTGATTTGCCCTCTAAAAAGACCAGAAAAAAAAAGATGTACATCTGTAATCAACCAGCTACTGCAACAACAAATGGTCTGACAAAGCAACACTTTAATTCCAGCCGGAAAGATACTTGGTTTGAAGTTAAGTATAAAAGAAACTATTTATGGATGCAAAATAGGTCCTCTAATAACTATTACAGAACATTTGTGATGATTCAGAAGGGATTTTCCTTGAAAACTACATTAGTGCACAATAGATAATTTTTTTCTTAGAAACTACTTCATCATCTGTACCATATTGAGTCATTCAGTATAAAAGCTCAGCAAGCAACTGGGGATGGTAAATAGGGACCTCTGCCTCCTTCACTCTGTCTCTTGCCTTTCCTGGAGCATACCTGGAAAATAAGCAGTTAAAAGAAGTGCTATGGTTTTAAACTTTTCTGCAACTAGACTTACAAACTAACACCACAAACATTTTCAGCCTACCTGTCCTGGTAATGTTGGTATATTTAAGGCCAGGAACTTCAGATCGCCCATTAAAAAACATAACTTGACATTCAGAGTATTAAATGAGAGTTTTAAAACTTCAACCATCTTTCTAATTCTATTCACTTCTTCTTGACACTGGGCACAGACCATGAACATGTCCTTTCCATGCTAAAGTTCTCTAGAAGCCTAATGTGACAAGCCTGCCCTTACTCAGAGAAGACCTTGCCATGGCAAGATTCTGCAGCCTGAAACCATGTAATGCCCAGAACAATCCCTCCCTTTGTAACCTTCAAGGTTTGGAACACATCTAACAAACCCCAGCACAGCAGTGCCAAATATCAAGTGATTTTTTCCTTTGTTTTAAGGCATTTTAAACCCAATTATAAAAGCAGAAGAGCAATCCTCTTTAAATAGTTAACAATACAGCACAGAATAATACACGCAGTGTGGCGCAGCATAGCAGTTCACCTTCATGGACAGAAGTTGGCTAGCTCTCAGCTGGGATGTCCCAAAGCAAGGAGGTAGGGCCAGGTCTCACCTTGGGGAGTGAATTCAGCTCTTTCCTCTGAGGTTGTAGGCATTTCTTGGGATACTCTTCAGCCTGAAAACTTCTCCACCATCTGTCTAGAGGCAGGCTCTTCTAACTCGGTCCAGAACATCTGCAAGTACCAGGCCCAAATCTCTGTTGGACACCTCCAGCTTTCTCTATAACCAAGACAGACAGGAATGTGCACAGAGCACTCTTCTCCGACTAAAATTAGTCAGATATACAGAAATACAGTCAGTTAGGTTATAAAGCTTCCCTATGCACCCACAAAGGAGCAAAGCACAGAGAAACAACAGCATTTGGAGGCTGGACTGGACACAGCACTCCAGGTGAGGTTTCACCAATGCTGAGTAGAAGGGAAGGATCATCTCTGCTCAACTGGTGGGGGTACATTCCTCCTAAAGCAGCCCAAGATGCCATTGAGCCTCCTTGAGGCGAGGGCATATTCCCAGCTCAAGGCCCCAGGTTTTATGCTGCAGAGCTGCTCTCCAGCTGGGCAGCCCCGGCACTGCTACCAGGGTTCCTCCTCCCCAGGAGCAGGACTTTGCACTTCTCTTTGTTGAATTTTGTGAGGTTTCATGAGGTCAACTCATTTCTTCAGCCTGTCAAGGTCCCTCTTGCCTATCAGACGCTCTTCTCCGTTGAACGTCATCTGCAAATTTGCGGGGGGGTGCACTCTGTCCCATCGTTATGATGTCAAACAGGGTCAGACCCAGGACTGATTCCTGGGATACACTACTGGCTACTGGTGTTCAAGTAGACTTCATGCCACTGACCACCACCCTCTGAGCCCAGACACTCACTTGGTTGTCAATCTGCTTTACTGTCTGCACATCCAGCCCACACCTCATCAGCATTTCAATGAAGACAGTGTCAAAAGCCTTACTGAAGTCCAGGTAGACAATATTTGCTGCTTTCCATTCAGTTACCAAGGCAGTCATTTCGCCATTTATCAGGTTGGTGAATCCATGCTAATGACTCCAGTTTTCTGGTCCTACAAGCACCTGGAAAGGGCTTCCAGGATCTTTCCATTACCTTCACATAGATCAAGGTGAGGCTGACAAGCTTATCATTTCCTGCACCCTACTCCTTGTCCTTCTTGCAGATGGGGGAGACATTTGCTTTCCTCCAGTCCTCGGGCACCTCTCGCAGTCACCACTATCATTTAAAGATAATAGACAGTGGTCTCCCAATGGCATCGGCAGCTTCCCCAGCACTCACGGATGCATCCTATCAGGCCCCATGGATTTATGTAGGTTTGGTTTGCTTAAGTGTTCTCTAACCTGTTTTTTTTTTACTACCAAAGGTCAGTCTTTCTTGCTCCAAACTTTCCCACTATTCTCTGGGTTCCCAGATTTTTAAAGGAGGATCTTACTGTTAAAAAGTATGCACTCAGTACCAGTGGAAAAGACCATTCCTGAACTAGAAGGAAGCAATCCCCCACTACCAACTAAGTCTCCTGATGCCCTTTTATCTCCAGGGCCATCTTCCATAGGATTATTCTAAGCATATCTCTGAAGAAGCCAAATTCTGCCCTTCTGAAGTCTGGGCTTATTGTCTGGCTTTTTGACTTATTCCCTCTTCTAAGGATCCTGAAGTCCACTTCTTTCAGTTCGTAGAAAAAGCTGCTTCATCTACTTCTTCCTGATCAGGCAGTGTACAGCAGACACCCCCTGCAACACCACCCACTAACCCTGATCCTATAAGCACTAAGCTTATATAAGCTGCCTCATCATCCTTTCCTAGGCAGAGCTCCATGCAGTCCCACTGTCCTCTCTCACAAATGCTAAGTCTCTCTCCTAGTTTTCCTAGCCTGTCCCTCTACAGAGCCCACATCCATCCATTGCAGCACTCCCAGGAACATGAGCTAACACACCACATCTCTGTGCAAGTGCACACAGACCTCTAAACCCTTCAGTTTGTTCCTATGCTGCATGCATGACTGTACAGGCACTTCAGAGAGGCACGCAAGTGCACTGACAGGCCAGAAAAGGTAAGAGCTTTGCCCACCATGCTGTCCTGTAGGCATTTCTTCATTTGTGTATATACTCGGAGGTCCTTTCAGTCCTGTTTTGCTGTTTGCAGGGTCTGTCTCGACAGTATCACCCTGCACATTTTGCTTGCCAACGCAGTCTACCACTTCCTCACTTGAATGTGGTCATCACCTCCCACTCCTGTTATTCCTTCATGAAGCTCTTCGTACCAGATTAGCCAACTTGTTGGCTATGATGCATTTTCCCTCACCCTCAGGTGAATCTTTTCTCTTCTTGGAAGTTCTTGATCCTTAAATAGGTCCCAATTTGTCATAAAAGCCAAATCTCTGTTCAGGTACCAGCTGTAGAACCAGAGTTTCAAAATGGCTAGATCTGAGCTGGTCCCTGCCTTTACGGAAACAAGGACAACCAGGTAACTCCTAATCTTTATTTCAAACCTGTAACTAGCAAAGCCCCTCTCTCTATATTAGGGAAATTAAATACATGCTCTTTCTTAGCTTACTACTGCTGATTCCATGCTTACAATCTTGAAGAGGTCTGCTTAGGCTTATTAATCTAGGTAACAAATTACATCATTCAGCTGTGATGTGACTCTACAGATAAGCATTCTGTGCAAATACTGGGCAACATCTAGTTTAGGAACATAAGAAATTGAAAACCCTTTCTGATTTCTAGCGATAATAAATATTTGTGTCTTTGGACCTACCAACAAGAGTTTCTATGTTGATATTTCATCACCTCCTTAAGGCATGTGAGTTTTCTAAATATATAAAACAAAAAACCCCTGAAATTCACCAGGCAGGCAGGCAGTGTGAATGACATGGCCATTATCTTGTGAATACAAGCCAGTGTTTTAACACATTGTTTTCTTTTCCAGTTATCATTTAATTGACTGTACTAGTTTGAAAACAAACCAGTGGGAGGCACTAAGTCAGAATAACAATTTAATGGAAATTAAAGAAAAGGGGAAAAAAAAGGTAAAAGAAAACACTGTCAAACTGACAGAGTCAAGGTACAACCTGACACCCTGTTAGGCAGGGTGGTGGTAGCAGTCTGGTAGAATGGTGGCTGCAGTCCTCTGAAGCGGTGATCCTGTAGTAAAACAGTCTGCTCTTCCTCAGGAAGTCCAATGGTGGCTGTGTAGCTCCTGTCCTCTGGAAATCCAGTGGGAAGCCGGTGTCTCTGGTGTTCAGCCTCAGATTATATCCACGATGGGATGCTTGGTTCCTCCCTCTGGGCGGAGCATCTCACAATGGGGTAACGAGTCATGAGGCCAAGTGTTGATTAGGCTCATTAACAGGAGAATAGTCCGGAGGGAGTTATCTCTGAGTCAGGTGGCAGGACAATGATGGGCAATTAACAGAAAGATAGTCTGGGGGGAGGAGGCAAGGAAACACTGCCCCACCTAGTTTCAACGGCTCCTGAGGATGGTAATAGAATACACTGCAACCCAGGACATTGACTTTAAAAACAACAATTTACTTGGATAAATGTTCTAAGTCTCTATATATAATTTAACCAGGCATTAATGACTGGTTTATAATGAGAGTATATCATTCTGCCAATGGTCCCATATTAGTTTGACTTCGATCTGATACTGTTCTAAATTTCTCTGGATAATTTGATTATTTCAACATCAAAATATGTTTGATGTTGGTGTATCATTGGAATGATTGCTAAAGTCTACGTCTCTTAAATGAATATTGATTATGGATTTATGATGAGCCACTAAACAAGTCCCAGGTGGTTTTTTTAAATTCCTGGAGAAAGTATTTTAACTAAAATGCCACGGGGTTTTTTTCATAGGAGATCTTCATACCTGATGGCAAGCAATATTTCATAGGCATCTTTGGGCAGAAACTGAAAAGGAAGATGACTTTAAAAACTAAAACCTCTGTCAGGAAGAACAAAGTTGCATTCAATCAATCAATCCAGGGGAAGTAACTTCTTTAGACTCCTACTGGAGGGCCAAGAAACCCTCTCTAGAAATGCTGGAACTTAAAACATTTGCAACATTCTTACCTTGCACTCATCCCATAGTGACCCTCAATTCTTCCAGTCATCGTAAAAGCAATTGTTACTACCCATGAAGCACAGGGAGGCTGTTACCAACGAGTGGAAGCCTAAGGCGTAGGGGGAAAACAGTAGCAAATACTGCCTGTGGAAGGTGGAGACCTTAATCACCGTACAATGTAGCAAAAATTACAGTGTGGAGAAGCCCAGTGTTGTTGCCATTTGTTTGAGCTGTGTAACAGGAAGAATTACTTCAGCCACTGTTGAGCCACACGCAAACAACACTCAGCCTTTCCACAACCTCACAACCCCCACTATTTCTAAGACCAATAGAAGATATTATAACCAAGTTCACAACCTCTTTCTCCATCTAGGAATTCTCAAAAACCTTTGCTGAAATAAGTATCCTTCTGGCTCCAAATTTTCATAAATGATAATAAAAAAAAGTCTCTGCATTTATGAGTACTAAAGGTCCATAAAGAAGTTATGTCTTACCACAGGACAAAAATCACTAACACAAGTCCCTCACAAATCCCAGAGAACATACTGAAATAGGATCACTTTGAAGTGGTGACCAGTACCTTATAGACAAATGACTTTTATGAATGTATAAGGAAAACTAGAATCTTTTCAGTAGGTTTTATCAGTGTCAGGAATATTTTAGGAGCTATGCTGATGGCAGTCAGTGTGACAGTCAAAAGATGGTATAAAATACTGATGTTTAAAAATGATGATACATTTGTGCTATATGGAGAAGCAGGATTTAATCACCGGTGGAATTCTTAATATATTTTTTATTCTTCCCACACCATCTTTTGGCCTTCTTCAAAAAAATGGCAGCATTCTTAGAGGAGGAAGAACCTCCTCTTTGCTTCTAATAGTTTTGTGTATAAGGAGACCAAAGTGGATTAGGATGGCTGTCCTCAGGCAAGAATATGGGCTGAAGACTATTTGAAGCCAACCCTGCACCAAAAAAACAAGCAAAGGCCAGGTCTAGAGAGAGAAATTGTCTCCACATCCACATGGGACGAAATAGATCTTTTACCATGCAAGGTTGGCAATGACACTGTGCCCACCTGTGGTCCTTCAAGGGCCTACTGGACTGCCCTTGTCTGCCGTAACTCTGAAATCCAACTCACCACTTATGTAAGTATGAACAAGTTTAGCCTGCACAAATAGCAGCAAAGCAAGCCACTGCATTGCTACATCACCAGGGAGCAAGAGGGAGGCACTAAGAAAGGGAGTCCAGGGGAGTTCTGTTTGAGATTCAATGACCTGAATCCATGTGCTGACATGAGCTGGGTGCCTAAGCTCCCATGATGGGCAACAGAGAGAGAGGGCTGGCTTCAGTTGCTTAAATGTGGGTACCTACTATCACTGAGATGAGCTGGGTTATCTGAGTGGCCTCCAGCAGGGCAGAGATTTCCAATAGGTCCTGTAAAACGTCTGCATGAGGCTGAAGATACCTTACTACCCTGGCACACCAGATTTGTTTTATGTTTATTTGTTATAAATATGCTTGTATTTAGGTAACTGGAATGAGTTCCACTAATCAGCAGAGTAATGGGATCCCAGAAGTTCAACTCACATGCTAAAGCAAACATCACAGTTCTCTAGGCTCCACAGACTATAGGGACTTGCTGTCAGGAGAGTTTAGACACCTAGCACACAGAAAGGTGCCCACATTTAGATGTCTTAATTACAGCTGAACTGCATGGTCAGGGCAGGATCCAGCTGCTTAAGCAGCTCAGGCCTGTCCAAAAGGGCACAAATCATTTTTCTCAAACTCTCCCTACAGAGGGATAAAGTCATAATGAATCCATCATCATTTTTCCATGGCTGAAGGGAGTAAGTTGCATCACTTATAGGACAGGATACTCAAAACAGCCTGGTTGTGCCTCACCACACAGCTTATGCACATACACTTTCTTCATACTGTATTCCCTGGGCCAGCAGCACAGATATTTCTGGAGGAAAAAAAAAACAGAAAAAAAAATTCAATATCTGTGAAAGCCCCTATAAGCTTGAAATCAGGTTATATATGGTACTAATTCAATTTTGGCAAAGTCAATAGAATTACATTTTCTTTATGGAGTAAAAACACTCACCTGCTGTATACATAAATACGATGAAGATGCCCAGGACAAGTATTATCAAGCTGGCGAGCACTTTCACTTAGGCTGAAAAACAATTACACTTTGTCATTTACAACTCCTCAAAATTATTTCTTCCTCCTCCTTTAAATAATGATGGCAGCAGCCTGCAGATTACATACAGGAGTGGCATGGACAGCACACACTTTGTGGTATGATTAATATAAGGTATCACTGGAACAGTTTTTCTCTTCCAACTTGTGACACTTGTTCACAAGTTTGAGACAATCGTAGGGTACTATTGGAACAGATATAGGTGGTTTAGACCCTTAACTGAGACTTCCTTTCAATTTTCCTTAAAGGAAGAGTCTGGTCTCCACCTTTGACTTACAACAAGGGAATTATCTTAATTAGAAAATTAAGTGGCTGATTCCTTTGAGATAGACACAGAAAAATATGTGCAGAAAAATAATGATTTAGGATCTTACAAGATATTTTCACTTTTTTCCTGCAATCTGAAAGGTAATTCTACCTTTGGAACCCTCCACAAAATCATAATTTTTAGCCTTGCTCATTGAGGAAAAAAATAACAACACGTTTATGCCTAATAAAGGAGCCCCCAAATGTATCATTAGAAGTACTGTTAATATTGTTGTCTTCACTGCCA
This sequence comes from Corvus kubaryi, assembly GCF_017639235.1. Classification (NCBI taxonomy): domain Eukaryota; kingdom Metazoa; phylum Chordata; class Aves; order Passeriformes; family Corvidae; genus Corvus; species Corvus kubaryi. The sequence goes on along the minus strand of NW_024580667.1, from coordinate 21,755,351 downwards.
CGACATTTCAAAAAGCCCAGTTTTTAAAAGGCTGGAGTTTGACTGCTGAAACACTGGCAAGGTCACAAAGGCGCCTTAAGACACATTTCCTTTACCATGAAGAAATCAAGTCCCTGACTATCTTTGTACTGGCACATAAATAAAATTACATAAAATAGGAAGCATTTCAGTGTTCTATTTACCCAGCCAAGGCAAAGGGTCAAGGGCTTTCTATCCCTGCTTTACAGAGTCGCTGGCATCAGGACACGGAAGGCTTGAACCCTGCGTCCCCACGAGCCAGCAGACCCCTACTGGGGTTCCCACTCAGTAAGAGAGAAAAGCAGCACTGCATCCTCCCTGCACAGACCTGTGCTTCTCTACAAACCCACCCTGAAGCTCTGTGATTTTTTAATGGGTCATTTGAATTAAGCATTGCAAAATGTCATGTATTTTCCCCTCTTTTGGCTGAAACTATTCATCCAATTCAATCAGGATGTGAAACTCTGAGCAGCCTCAATGAAGCAGCACTTTTTGGCAAAGCGTTTTGTATGAAAAACAATACCCTTTTCTCCGCACAACAGTTCTTTCAGCAAAGCCTCATACTGAGTCTGAGTTAAAGGTGCCCCATGCCAGAAGAAACAATACCACACACCATCTTCCCTGCACTCAGCATGAACCTGCTACTTTGACAGTAAATTAAAATAAATGGGCAAATGCAGAGAAGTAACTGTTACAACACGTGAAATAACCCAGATCTCAGAAAAGAGTGACGCGGGACATGCGTACTCTTATGTGTGTATTTCACACTTGTTTCACAAAGAGAAAGGAATTAGGAGGAGAAAAAAAAATAAAATGAGGGGCACATTGGGTCTGGTAAGCTCATAATACTGTAATCTTAGAATGGCCTCTGTTAGAAGGCAACATAAAGATCATTTAGTCCCAATCCCTCTGCTGTGGGCAGGAACATCTTTCTGAAGATGAAAACATAGCTGTGCAGCTCATTTTGGTGTTCCTTGAATACCCTAAATTGTGTGTCAGAAACCTTTCTCTTCACTCGGAAATTAAAATCTGTTGAGCAAAGATGAGTTCCTCACTTGCAAGACTCTCCAGGCTGAAGTGTTATAGGTCAGTAATTTTCCCCTTTTTGAGTCTCATTTTATCCCATTACCCACTTTCACACAGATACTGTCTTCATTTTAATGTAATTAAAAAAAAAAAAAATTCCTTTCCTATCTATGGCTTTACACCTTTTGTATTTTTATTCTTCATTATTATTTGTCCAAACTTCTCACAGAATATGCTGAGTTGGAAGGGACACATCAGGATCATTAAGCCCAACTCCCAGCCCTGCACAGAACCATCCCCAAGAGTCACACTCTTGCCCAGCGGGCGATGCTGTGCCTGATGCCCCCCAGGACAGGGTTGGCCCTCCTGGCTGCCAGGGCACTGCTGACTCAGGTTCAACTTGCCATTGACCGGGACCCCCAGGTCCCTTTCTGTGGCACTGCTCTCCAGCCTCTCATTCCCCAGTCTGTCCGTACATCCAGGGTTGCCTCATCCCAGGTGCAGGATGAACTTCCTACAGTTGGTGATTGCCTAGACCTCTAATTTGTCAAGGTCTCTCTGCAAGGCCTCCCTGCCTTCAAGGGAGTCAACAGTTCCTCTCTGGTTTTTATCATCTGTGAACTTGCTTAGTATCCCTGGAAGTCCTCTGTCCAATTCTTGCACTGCTCTAGTTAACTTTCTCCTGTTCAGTCACTCCAGGTAGAATTTTTGCATGAAAACCAGACATTTGCAGCAACAAGATTTTTAACAACACAGTATTTAAAGAATAACAGAATTGCAGAAATGCAGACCTAACTTATATGTGCATAACCCATATAGGAAAAGATAGAGGAAAATTTTCTATCCCACTTCTCTCTGAAGGTGTTTTTTTGCAGGTTTCTCTCTCCCTTATGGAGAAAACATGCCTGCTCTACATGTTTCCAGGCATCTTCAGTAATTTTTCTGAGTAAATTTATTTCTGCCCCTTTACTCATAAAGGTTTTATTGTCTTCTCTAGCATGTCTCCTTCTTGTCCTGTGGCTCTATGAGAGGAAGCTGAAACCAGCCCTCTGAAATGCAAGTAAAAGTCAACTTAGGAAAACCAGCTTACATTTTGGAAAGAACTGAAACACTAATCTGTCCTTAGATGTCTCCAAACAGGCTGGTTTCTCAATGATTAACATATGTAGCCTGCCCTGGACATTTTTATAATGAACCTTTAAATAAATTTTAATTGAAATCTGGGTATTATTCCTGCAAATTCTCCTCCCACATTAGCCACATGGTTGATGAAGTCCTCTTGGTTCATTTAGTATGAACAATGCAATGCCAGTCACCAGAGGAGGATGCAGGGGCACAAGGGCATCAATAACTCAAAATGAGAACAGAAAGACTGTGGCGAGCTTCATGGTCCATCTCTTTCTGCTTGAGACATGAGCACCACAAGGCTGGTCCATGAAAAGATTTTAATCCCAAAATTAGAAGCGAAGTCTGAACAATGCTAGTTTACAGATAACTATCTCACCTGCAGAAGGAGCAGTCTGTGGTTACACACACCTCGCCTGGAACTTTTTTGTGATGTATTTCATAAGCATGAAGTTCAAAAAGTATGAAGTAGAAAAAAAAAAAGAGAGGAAAAAAAGGCAGTGAATTTAACATTAGTTTTTCATTTAACTTCACTGCAAGTGGCTGCATTATCTTCATAAACACTGAAAGTGAAATCTGTAATGCATATGTAGAATAAATTAAAGTTTGAAGCAAACAAAATAAAGGTAGAATTGACTATTCATAACAATACAGTCTTCAAGTCATAATGCACTTCAGTGGGAGACTCTTGCTGATGCCAGTCTGAATAGTCCAGCAGAACACAAGACAGACTGAATACAATAGAAATGTTGAGATTCAATTTGTAATATATAATTATTCCATATTTTACTGTATTATAAGTTTAAATTATCCACATCAGAGGTTTTAGTATTTCAAGTCTGTTTAATAGAATAGAGTTTTTAGTCCCATTCTGACAGGAAAGGGAGAAGATAATGAATACGTACTGCAGGAGAAGGTTAAAGAAAAGTACAACTCTGTGACTGACCAATTTCAATATATTTACAAGCATGTCAACATTTTAATCAAGAAATCTTTTTATAAAATAAGGTTGAAATGGAATTGGAAAATGACTAGGAAATAGGAAAAAAGCTAAAACTGGGGGAAAGCTATATGCTGGCACATTGAGGGACTCACACAGGGCATTGCCTGCAACAGGAAAGAACACACTGAACCCACATCAGGGGACACCTCCCAGAAGCAGAGCTAATATTAATGGAACACAAACATTAAGAGATCGAAATTTTAAAAGGATTTTGTTTCAACAGAAGCCCTTTGGAGCTGCACCTTTGGAGGTGTCTGGTCCAGAACCATAGGCATGGCCTGCAAACCTGCCTCCCCGTAACCACCAAGAAGAAGGGGAAAACCCATTCCAAATTAGTTCTGTCCCATTTTAAAAATTATATCTATATATGTTATGGAAGTAGAGGCATTGTAGTGCACCAGCTCGGGGTGTTTTATGCTGCAGTACACAACGTGGCTGTGGTGGAGGGGTGCATACCCTGACACTCAACATGAAGAAGGGAAGAGAGTACCACATTGTTATTTGAGCTAGGACCAATGCCAGCTACAATGCAGCCTTAGAGATGAGCCCAGTCTATCTGTAATCCAGATGTTTTGAGTAAAGTTCCTTCAGCAGCATGAGCAGTTCAAGCCCACTGGGTTCTCTGCTGAGTTTTCTGTCCTTGAGAGTTTTTGAGACCTAACTGGACAAAGCTTTGAGCAATAAGGTCTGACCTCAGAGTTGTCCCTGCTCTGAGCAGGAGGCTGGACTAAAGACCTTCCAAGGTCCCTTCCAGCCTGAATGTTTTTAGGAATGTACCTAGCCCATAACAAGGCCTGTACAGCTTTAGCTGATCCTACCATCAGTGCTCAGGTGGAGATGATGATGTAGTCAAGTTCAGGCTTGTTCCTCTCTGCTACAGTCAAATTTCTAATTCCAATATAGGCCTATGAGCTCTGAAATGTAGTAACTATGGCAAATGTGAGCCAAGGCCTACCTATCTTTTTATTTTTTTAAAGCAAGCACCTGGGAACCCAGCCTAGCTATGGAGCATATTTGGTATGGGTTTAATGCTTGTCTTCCCAGAGTCAAATATTGATTAAGAAAGAAAGTTAATTGAAGGAGAAAAAAAAAAAAAAAGGATTAAAAGACCAGCTTGCTCAGTCCTTCTCTTGGCCAATTGGAAAATTTTCTGAAGGACTAACAGGATTTAGATACTTAAATATCCTTGAGCAGAAACAGGAGCCATAGTCTGGAAGGATATCTTTCATTTTCAATATGGGTTCAGGTTTTCTGCCCCTCACTACTAACATTAGATAGTGGTTCCAAATCCCAGCTCCAGCTAGGAATAAAACTTCCCAGTAGTTTTCAATACCACTTGTTGTGCTGCAGCTATCCTTGATGACAGCTGCAGGAAGTAATTAGGGTCGTCTTTTTTGGGAAAATGACAGCTATGGTGATAGAAACTACCACACAATACCATGGATCTGCCAAGTGATGAGGACCAACAAAAGAATTTTCCACTGAAAATGGACAGTGAACACGCAGAAGGCTGGATCCAGACAGATGTGGTCTCTAGAAGCCTGTGAAGCATCTGAAAGCTGTACTTGGTTTGACCAGAATCTAGTTCATTTTCTTCACAGTAGTTCGTGTGGTGGTGCTATGTTTAGATTTGTGATGAAAACAGTGTTAATACACTGTTATTGCTGAGCAGGGCTTGCACAGTGTTAGGGCCTTTTCTGCCTCTCATCCCACCCCCCCAGCAAAGGGGCTGAGACTGCACAAGGAGTTGGGAGAGCACATAGCCCAGACAGCTGACCCCAAGTGACCAGAGGCATATTCCACACCACATGGTGTCATGACCAGCATATAAAGGTGGGGGAAGAAGGAGGAAGGGTCAGGAGGACATTCGGAGGGATGGTGTTTGTCTTCTGAAGTCACCATTAGGGGTTGTGTAGTCCGGCTTTCCTGGAGATGGCTGAACATCTGCGTGCTCACAAGAAGTGGTGGATGAATTCTTTGTTCTGCTTTGCTGGTGTGTGCAGCTTTTGCTTTACTTATTAAACTGTCTTTATCTCAACCCATGGATTTTCTCACTTTTACCCTTCTGATTCTCTCCCCAGTCCCAATGAGGGAGAGTGAGCGAGCAGCTGCCTGGGGTAAGCTGCCGGCTGGGGTTCAGCTGCAGGAAGGCAGACAGAGAGCAATGAAGAGAATGCCAGAGCAACAGGAAGAGGTCCTGAGAGAAAGGATTATTTGGGAGGATTTTAGGCACGGCCCTGTTCAAACCCCTCCTTTCCCCTGACTGCGGCTGCACTCCGGAGCCCGACCCCGAGGGTGCCGCGCCGCCCGGCCCGGCGCTGCCAGCAGGAGGAGCCCCTCCACCGCGGATGCGGCCCCGCGGCTCCCGGCGCGTCCTTCCCGGCCGGGGAAAGCCCGCCCGGGGCAAGTCCCTCAGCATAGGGCAGGCTGCCCTCTCCTTTCAAGGAGGGGCAAAAATATACGCATAGGAAACCCCAGTGACAAAATCTGAGCGCGTTGTTTCCTCAGCCCAGCGTGTTAAAGACACTCCATTGTAGCACAGCAGGTGGGATTTTGCCAGATTGCAGGAAGACGATGCATGGGAAGGGGTCTCCCTGGAATTCGGAGTGCTGCATTTAATTTGAAGGCACTAGTAGATTACAGCATGTGATGCTGCTTTGCTGCTCCTGACTGATGTGATTCCTCCAGGTCCTACTCCCCGCACTCGGAGCACAGAAAACCTTGCTAACAGCAGCTTGTTCTCCATCCCTTGGGGGCTCATTTTGAGTTCCCAAAATATTTCTTCGTTCTACTTGTAGTCTGCAAGCTGTCCTTAATTTACACCTTCTTCATGGGCTTCTTCTCTTCCACCACTGCTCCTATGCGCCACTGCTCCCAAAAGTTGTGTAGTGAAACAAAGTAACTCCTACACTGGTTGGTGAACAGCCGCACTTGGAACGCCTTCACTGCAGGCATTCACAGATCCGTAGGTATATTGCACTTTAGAGGATGCAGGTAGCCAAGAGCATTATTCAGGAGTTCTAGGGAGTTCATCCAGGCTCAGTGCTCCCAAGCATCAGAATAAAACACAAATTTCATTGTCTACTTCAGACACAAATAGCACAATATCAGGATAAATACATATGAGAGAAGAGGGGTTAGCAGACGTCCAACTCCTCCAGCGTGTATCCCTACATCATGGCTTTTGTTAAGATCGTGCTTGTTCCAAACATAATACACTATTTACAACAAGCTCCTCTGGATCTGGTTTTCTTTTTCTACAAATTTGTCCACACTGAAAATGTATTATATAGGATTATTCACCAAAACACACAATCTCCTCACAAGGCAACATCCCATGTACTGAACAAAGATAAATTAGACTTTGCTGAAGTGTTCTGTGAACCTTACCTATCCATCATGTTTCAAAATCTTGTCAATTGCACCAGATTTCAGAAGCACTCAGCTTCTGCCAAAACTCTCCCTCTTAGCTGTTTTTCTGATGAGTACAGGGCTGAACTGCGCCATTGCACTTCTGGATCCTGTTTACTGTTTTACCACAGTTTAAAGTAGTGGCATGACTCATTTACAATAAGTACCATTTTGTGGTGAAGTGCTGTAATATTGACTGTTTACTTTCAGAATTGCCTCTCATCCAGTGCGGTTTTTCCTAGCCCTGAAGACAGGTTGTGTATTCCCCTGGGACCACATAATGAAAGTACAGCATTTGCTTTTCGCATGTAAACCCAAAGTAAATATTTTCATCCAAAGCAGTTTGCTTCCTATACCACAACTTATGAAGTAACAACTTGTCCCATCTATCACTATTTCAAAGCCAAATGCTCTGAAATAACTTACTTTGAGTTATTTCCAAAGCCTGGCAGGAAGTAAAAGTCACAGGATCGTCAGTCATTATATTCCAGGCATGTTTTAATACCCCAAATTTGGCAGAGGAGAGGCAAATACCTGCCCAACAGTATCAGATACAGAAAATGGCTGTGTGCAGTCCCTCAAATATTCCCTTTTTGCAGTTTTCACCTGTACATGTATCACTTCCATAAAATAGTACCTCACAAAACAGGGGCTGAGGAAGAGATCTGTCACCTAGGAGGGTTTTTATTTTTTGTTTTACACAACTTTTCATTTACTTCTCAGTTTAATGCAGACAGTCATGTTGGTTTCATATCCATTTAATCAAATTAATTTAAAATACTTTTCTTTGAACAACTGTAGAACATATCCAAACAATGCCCTTCAGTTTCTGATCCAGGACAGCATCTAAGCAGCCAGTTGTGAGGGTTTGGTTCAGATCAGGGGCTTTCATGGAGAGATGAAAAAGAGGCAGGTTCAAAAAGAGATGTGATCAGGGCTGCCTGAAGAACAGCCCTTGCAGAGGCATTGAGCTGGATAAAAAAGTTTGTCCAGAACCACATCAGCTAGCACAAAATGCATGGACTCTGTCCAGTCAAGAGACAGCAATCAAAGGGAGAAAGAGCTTGATTAAAGCGATAGACCCTGAGCCATGTGCAGAAGGGACAATGCATCAAAGAGGCAAGAGGGTGCAAGTCTGTGACAAGTTCACACAGTGGGGTTTAAACTTCAGTTTTGCTCTAGTTGCTTTTGTTCAAGTTGCAGATGGTTTCTCTAAGTCAGTGGATTCCCCTCAATCAATATTCTTCAACTGTTTATATATATTTTTTTCCTTCAAATATCCATGGCATTACTTCATTCTGAATAGGGGGACAAAAGTCCAGCAACAACATTCCAAAATCATTGTTTTGGAATTAAAAACATTCCAAAATTATTGCAGCTGTTCTTAAAACAGAACTTGACAAATAAAGAAGCAAAGCATTAATGGCTTTATAAGGAGGATTTTAGCAAAACTGCAAACATCCACATAACCTTATGGCTGTCCACAGGCACAACCTCCAGCAGCTGGCAGACCTCAGCTGTGCTGGGCAGCAGCCACTGCAACACAGGCACCCACATCCCAGTGCTCCATAAAATCATAGAGAGGCTTAGGTTAGAAGGGATCCTAGAGATCATCTAGTTCCAAGCCCTTGACATGGACTGGGACACTTTGTGCTAGACCAGGTTGCTCAGAGCCCCATCCAACCTGGCCTTGAGCACTTTCCAGGGATGTGGTATCCACAGCTTCTCTGGGTAACCAGCTTCAGTGTCTCACAGGGGTGTCTGATGGAGCCCAGCTCCATAGTGTTATTTTCAGTTGTTTCAAGACTGACAAGTAATTATTTGATTCATTACAAGTCTGTACACAGTTTTTACTTCACTTTCCTAAGGTACCTGCAAAAGCCACAAAATCACTTGGCCAACTCCTCTGCTTTCCATACTCCCTCCAAATCTGAACCATTTCTGAACCTCGTGATGGAGGTTCAGACTTCAACCACATTTGACAAAGGGAATGGGTTCTTTTATTTTCCATAAACCAGCACTCATTAGACCCAAAATCACTGTAAATTATTCTCCTTAAATCAAGACAAAAAAAAGATTCTACCTTATTAAGGCTGATCACAGAGCACTTCCAATGCTGCAAGACACACTCAAGGCAAGAGGCAGAACAGCCTCACAGCAGCACATGTTTGCCTAGGAACCAAGTAATAGCTCACTGAGTAGTTTAACATATTAAAATGTGCACAGTCACTGCCTGCACAATGCACGAATGCACAGTGTAAACCACATCTCTGCTTTCTAATCTTACTGGAAAAGCTTCCATGTAGACAGTTTGGAGATCTTGCCTGAACACAGACAGTGAGTGTACAGTAAACAATGATGTGGTATTTAGAGGGAAAGGCCATGCCTGGAAGCTGAAGGGAAGCTGTGAGAAATTGCACTGATAAAAAATGCTTCTTCATGGTACAAGTCTGCAGACTTTGCTATGAAGAGGAGCTTCTGGGAAGCCATGGGTTTGGTTGGAAATGAAGCAGAAAAAAGAGACAAGGGATTCTAACGTGGTTGAGAAAAACCAGAGTTCAATGTAGCCAAGATCAGTAGCTTGAAGTTTAGGGGTAGAAGCTTTTCCAGCTGCTCAGGACCTGCATCCCATCCTTCTTTCCTCACAATGTGGGCTGATGCTCCGTGAGGTCACAGTGTTCCCCACAGCATCATAGTCATCAGCACATGGACGTGGGAGGCATAATATAGAGGAGAAAACCGGCAGAAAAGAGCAGAATGAGCAACTCATGTTCTGTGGACAAAAACACCCCAAAATTTCCACCTCATCTGGGACAATACCTGTGGGTAACACAGTGTTTTCAGTCCTGCTTCCCCATCAAAGAAAGTTTGTCACTCCAACCTCTTCCCATAGCCTGGGTTTTCAGTAATGCCAAGCTACAATTTGTCTGCCACCTCCCACTCAAGCTTTCACACTCCTGTTCTTCACAGTGTGCACAGCACACAGGACATGCTGCCTTGCTGAAGGACCACATCAGTACTTCTCCTATCAGGATCACAAGACAAGGGCATTTTCACTGTGGTTTTCTTATGTCAGAGGTCAGCCTCATGTCACAGCTCCCTGTTTCCTTTGTCATGTCCCCCCCACAGTGCACCTTTGCACAAGGCCACCTGTCGGGGTCCCTCCCCCCTGTACTTCACATGTGTGCAAACCCACTGCTGCCATGCTTTTGGTTTGGAGTGCAGCACAAAGCAGCACTGTTGTTTCCACAGAGTGGTTGAACTAGCCTTTAAAAGTCTCTGCCAAGAAGAATCCTCCTGGCACACACTGCATCAGACCATGCACATGAATCCAGCCTTACAGACATGTATAATGATTAAGGTAGGAATTACTTTTCCTCCTGCCATACACAAGTGCCTCTCAACTTACACAGATGCATCTAAGCTCTTTATCTACCGACTTGCAGAACACAGAACTCTTCATGTTCAGTATTTCGTGGTGGATATTGATAAAATCTGATGCTCTTAATGAGCAGGAAGTCATTCAGAATAGCCAGAGAATTATATTCTTTTTCTTTAATCAAGTTCTTCCCTACTAGTGGTAAATCTGTTGAAACGCATTGAAATGTTACATTATTTCTTACCTTGAAGTGTTATTTCACTTCCTAATAGAACCCAGTTCGTCTGAATTATTTTAAAGCCACATCTAAACAGATTCCAAAAACCCAGCACCCTAAATGGGAAGAGGGAGATGGGGAGCAGAAGGAAGCTCCCATAATCCAAGGAGACCTGCTACACCACTTAGTCACACAAGCTATGGGGCTGAATGCAATTCACCCAAGGGTACAGGGGAGCTGGTGGAGGTCCTCATTGAGACACTTTCCACCATTTCAGAGTCACAGACTGGTCAAGGTTTAAAAGTACCACCAGTGGGCCATCTAGTCCAACATCCCTGCTGTGGGTGTTATTTACCTGGACTTTAGTAAAGCCTTTGAAACTGTCTCCTGCAGCATTTTCCTGGAGAAACTGGCTGCTCATGGCATGGATAGGTACACTGCTCAAGGGGTAAAAAACTGCTTGGATGGCCAGGCCCAGTGAAGGGTGGTGAATGGAGTTACATCCAGCTGCCGGATGGTCACAAGTGGTGCTCCCCAGGGGAGTTTAATATGTTTAATATCTTCAACAACCTGGATGAGAGGATCAGGTGCACCCTCGGTCAATGTGCAGACAACACAAATTGGGCAGGATGTTGAGCTGCTGCAGGGCAGGAAGGCTCTGCAGAGGGATCTGGACAGGTTGGATTGATGGGTCAAGGCCAGGGGTATGAGGTTCAACAAGCCCAAGTGTCAGGTCCTGCACTTGGGTCCCAACAATTCCAGGCAGTGCTACAGGCTGGGGCAGAGAGGCTGGAAAGCTGCCTGGCAGAAAAGATCCAGGAGGGGCTGCTTAACAGCAGCTGAACCTGAGCCAGCAGTGCCCAGGTGGCCAAGAAGGCCAAGGCCATCCTGGCCTGGGTCAGCAAGAGTGTGGCCAGCAGGACCAGGGCAGTGATTGTCCCCCTGTACTCAGCACTGGTGAGGCCACACCTCAAATCCTGTGCTCAGTTCCAACAAGGACATTGAGGGCCTGGAGAGTGTCCAGAGAAGGGCAACAGAGCTGGTGAAGGGTCTGGAGAGTGAATCATATGAGGAGTGGCTGAGGGAGCTGGAACTGCTTAGCCTGGAGAAAGAAGGCTCAGTGGGGCCTGACAAGTAAAGATGAGACAGAGGAACATGGAGCCAGGTCTAGATGCTGCTGCAGCAGAAATCCTGCTGAAAATGTGGTGGCCATGCCAGGGCAGGGGCACTTTCTTGAACCTGTATTTACAAATGCTTGTCATCAAGCCCAAGGTAGTCACCATGCTCCCTCAATGCACTGCTCTTTCCCCTTCCCAGCACTGTTAATAGCCCTATATCATAAATTCCCAGCACTGATGAAATCATGTGCAGTGGATGGAGCATGCATTGCATCATCCCAGTGTTTTCTCAATTCAGTGTCAGAATGGAGTTTTCATGTGTTAGAACTGATAAAATCAGTCTTGTAGCAATAGATTTTTCTCAGTTCCTCTGAAATTCTGCCTGACAATAAACCTGATCCTGTGTTACGTCCACACTGCATTATGCTGAAAGAGCCCTTGTGATGCTGAATGTATAGATGCTACAATAAGTCACGTGTGCCACGGGGAGGTGCTAAAACCCCCACACAAATCCCATGGGCACAGCTAGGTCAAATGCTACATGAACGCTTTCAACTGTGGCTGTCTACAACTTTGTACTACAGGCCAAAAGGTATTTAATAGACTGTACTTCCTGGAGCTTGAAAAGCTGCTCCAAAATATACAAAAAGCCAACTCCATTTGGTTATAAAAGCATATAAAATTACAGATATTAACAAATGCAGGGAAACCAAGTAGTTTCTGACAAAGCAGAAGCTAACACAGTCCCCTGCTGGAAAAATATTGCAAAAACATGCTATTTCTGTATTGTTCATCTATGTCTACTGCAAACACACAGCTATCATAGGCTGCTTGACTGACAACAGATGGCTAGCAAAGCCTGAGCAATACACTAAGAAAAAAATAAATTGTTTGGGGAATCCTACCAGGCCTACATATGACAGCAGAATGGACATTAGGGAAAGGTTTGTCCTGGTTTCAACTGGGACAGAGTTCATTTTCTTCTTAGCAGCTGGTACAGTGCTAAGTTTTGGATTCAGTGAAATGTGCATGGGGCCTTCCTTGCCCAGGTTGGTTAGCACTGCCATGTTATTGCAAAGCCAGCAGGTAGGCCTGCAAGTGTACATGGCACACCCACACAAATGGGGGATCGGATGGATTCATGGCCATTCAAGACAGTGCCTGGGGAAAAGAATATCACAGAAGTGAGCTCTGCCATGCACAGAGGAGAGCCTGTGCATGTTCAACAAAGAAAGGGAATGAGATCAGTGAGAATCTGCAGGAACTAATGGGAGCACCTGAGCAAATTTTGGACTGTGAAGACCTGCATTAAGTAATTGGCACCATGGTTGTAACTATTCATTGTAACTTGCTGAACTGTAGCTCTCATTTCCTCCTAAGGACACAAGAATTATATTTAGGCCTGGACAGTGGTTTTAAGGCAGCCACTCAAATCAATGGAGAGCTCAGGAGGTTAATTGAGTTCCAAATCCAGGCTCAGCTCCCCTTCCAAGATAGTATTTGATTCGTGTGTATTAAAGAGAAAGCTCAAGTGCTGAGCACACGAGGTAAAATATGGCAAGTCTACATCCGTTTTCCAGATGATGAAGCATGCCTTGCAGAGCAGATTCATCTCAGATTTCATCTCAGCATTTCTCCAAAGGGCAAAGTCCCCTTTTCTGGGACCCTTCAGCATCAGCACTGTGGGACTTATGGAGCATCTACAGATACACACACACATTAACCCATACTGCCCCTGACTATTGCAGGCCTCTCACTCCCATCATCAAGTGTTACCTACTCCTTTTCTCATGACCTATCACAGCAAGTGAAGGTGTCCACTGAAAGTGGGTAACAGCAAGTTCTGCACCTGAATTCCTGAGCCTGGTAGGTGTAGCAGCTCCAGCAGGATGTAACTGAGACACCCCTTGAACAAGCAGGCCACAGCTAAGCCTCAGACGAAATGGTAGTGCCTTGAGGAACACACATTTTAGAGTACAGCAGTGAGGGAAAAGCACAACAAAAAGTTGTGTGAACACCTGGGTTGGAGAAGAAGGGGAACAAGGTGCCACAGGTGCTGGAGAAAGCTCCCCTGAAGCCTGTGGAGACCACCACGGTGAAGCAGGTTTTCCCCTACAGCCCATGGAGGGCTCCACACTGCAGCAGATGCACTGAATAAATCTGCAGTCCATAGTGAGCCCACACTGGGACAGGCTCATTGGCAGGAACTGAGCCCAGTATGAACCCACCTTGGAGCATATCTATGCTTGAAGGACTGCCAGCCATGGAGAAAACCAACACTGGAGCAGGGAAAAGCATGAAGTAAGAGCAGGAAAGGAATTGTTATAGACAGACCAAAACCCCCACTTCCACACCCCTGCACTGCTTGGTGGGGGGAGAGGAGAAGATGGGGCAACTGAAATGGAAGAGTCAAGTTCAGCCTAAGAAGTGGGATAAGGGAAAGGTGACTTAGTTTTTCTGTTTGTTCATGATAAGAAATCAGTGGTTTTTATCTCAATGCACAAGTTTTCCATCTTATTCCTTCTCCTGTGTCCTGCTGAGGGAGGAGGAGTAAGAGAGTGGCTGGGTGAGGGTCTGGCAGCCGGCCATGGTCAACCCCCCACAATAAAAAACATTCAAAGAGAAAAATCCCCAAAACCACTTCAGGTGATGAGGAAATGACAATTTCAAATTGTGTAAAATACCCATCTTTACAGTGATGAACCCAGAGAAAAGTTGGAAAGTGAGACTTCCGAGAATAGTTACAAACCTCTACAATTAAAGTCCTCTGTTCTAAGTATATCTCCTTGCTAAACTAAGCTGGAATAAATATATCATTTCACACACCCAAGATGTTACTAATCCCTTCAAATGCCTTGTCCAAAGGCTGAAACCATCTTTTCAAACAAATGACTCCCTGCACTTTTCCTTAACCCATCCCACCATCTGGCATAAAGCCAGACAATTCTGCTACCATAAGAATCATCCCTCTCCCCTATCTCAGGCAGCACCAACCACAAAAAGTCTCTATGACACACATCACAAATTTCTGTCTATTCAGATAAATCATGCGTGTAGACATATTTTACTCAATTGATGCAGTTTCTAGTGTTTCTTGTGGGGTATGCCCAGCCCCTGCCCTGACCATCTCCCCGGACTGATCACCTCTTCCTGGGTCAGAGCCACTGACCCCATCACCAGCTGTAATAGTTTCTTGCTTTTTTTCCTTTCACTATTTTCTGTCTTTGATCTCCTCCATTTCTTACATTACCTGAGCAGGTCAGGTTGCCAATGAAAGTGAGCATTTCTCAATGCAAGACAGTTAAGATCCTCCTTCTCATCCCTCTAAACAACCCTTGCATTGTTTTGTTTTCCAGGCATCAATTTACTATTTATAAAAGACCATGAAAAAGCTCTTTCAAGATAGTATAGCAGCTACTATATTGGAGACGTGGTTATTTGTATGAAAGGCAAAAAAATTAAAGCAATTTCCCTTCTTTATCTCATAGCCCACATATTAGATGAAATGTAACACTTCATAGGGTGGGGGAAAAATTCATGGTTTAATTACAATGTAGCATAAACGCTTTAGTAGTGGATACCAGGATATTATTGTGACATCTAAACTAGAGTTCTCCACAGACACTGTGAACAGGATACTCTAAATTCCCTAAATGATTTGCATTAAGAAGGTTTATACAAAAGCAGTCAGTTACTCAATCTTTAAGATGTCATGACAGGGTGAGACAAACACACATACATCAGTAAGTACAGAGAAATGTTATGCTACATTTTGGACAGGTCAGAACTGAAAGTGCTTCACATCTATAGGATAAGAAATGGCTTCATCTCCTCATCCCTAAATGATGAGAGCAAACAAACAACCCTTTAATAGGTTAAATAAACAGTGCCCCATTTATCCATGCTTATATAAAGTTTCCAACAATTCAGAAGGTCCATGGTGACATTTACAATCTATATACACTGTAACAAATTGTCAATGAAGAAAAGTTCAGGTACTCCTTGGTTCCCAAAAGCCGGAATCTGCTCTCTGCACTAGAGACAAAAGTTATCTATAACATTAGGTCAGATTTCTTTTTTGCCTCCTTTTTTGTGTGTGTGTGTGTGTGTTTGTGTAAGAATTAGTCCTTCCAATCCACCTTGAATAAAATCAGTCCCTAAGTCCTGGTCATATTTAACAACTGCTTCATCATTCAGTGTTTAAGGCATGTTCATAAGATGTCAGTATAGGGGTACTGTCAGAAATTATAATATCACAGATACTAAGAGTCAGCAGATTTACATAGCAACACCACTCTTTACAATATAATGTAAAACAAGTTGTTGTGATGGAAGTTGTTCCTGAGTTAAAATTTGCTAAATACTGCAAAGGTTAATGTTTTCCTTTCATACTTCTTCCTCTGGAATGTCCTTTCGCATATGCTCAATTGAAAATTAAAAACCACTCTGAAAATACCCTGGATGTCAGAAAGTGAAAATGTTAGCAAAATTCTAATTATATTGGCATTCCCAAGTCTAAACTTGGCCAGGATAGTATGCATTTGCAGGGGTTGGTATCACTTAGCCTTTAGCAAGAATATTTTCTAAATGCGAAGATAAATATAGTGTCAGTCCACATTTCTGGGCAACCGCAAACATCAAGGAAAGATTTTGGTATCAAGAATTAACAAATTCAAAGTTTTGTGAATATATATAACTCTGGTAATGTAGGCTTTTTCATTTTCTCCTCCCTTAGAATTAAAGGAAAACATTTTTAAATTGCAGAAACACAAGACACCTACAAATTCAGCTTTCTAAAACAACTTGTCTACTCAGATTATGAAGCATCCATTCCCACAGAATTGTTTCTCAAGTATGTAATCATTGACAGAATTTCCTATTTTAAAAAAGCTGTTCTTGACTGAAAAAAGTGGATAGCTTTAAAAATAGATTTGTCATTAGATTCAAAATGTGCATGACAATTTTTACAACCCAAATCATCCTGGCTCCAACTCACTAAAGTTTGTACAAACCTTTGCTCAAGTCTGAGCATTACATTTAGCTGGAGTTAAAGAGCAGTAGAAAATCAGAATGACAAAAGGTGTGACTCAAGTCTGTGCTATACCTGCACTTCTGACTCAGTTGAACACAAACCCTTCAGAAAGCTGCACTGTCTGGAGTCAAATCCAAAGTTTGATGAAATCCATGAAAACGATGAGTTTTAATGGGATTAGTATTTTAAGTGCTCCATCAGTGCTCATTGTTTGCAGGGACGTATCATCTCCTATTTTAAATACAAGAAACTGCAGTAATTGCACCTATCAGACTAGGGAATTAATGTTCCTTTATGTATTTTAAAATCTGTCAGCAGTGCAAATTATGAATTACAGTACAATTTAAAAAAATCTTACTTCCACATTTCTTTCCATTTAAATCCCAATAGGACAGAAATCAGCAACATGCAAAGAAAACAGGGTGGGAAAGGAATGACTGCTTCCACAGTATGGGAACTCCAAACAGAGAATCTTATATAGTGGTATAGAAACAAAGCTCTGAATGAAGTTTGGCCTAGCCCATGTGTCTTATGCACAAAGGTTAGCTAAAATTTAATTGCTGTGACCATAAAATATAAATAGCAACAATTTATTCACAAAATTCTGGATTAGACTGATTTTTTTCCTTTAACAAACTGTATGATCTGTTATCAGCCAGCTGTATGTTTAAGCACAACAATAGAAAATGTAGTACATAAACACCTAAAAATCACAGTCATAAAAAGCAGGCAAGTACATCAGTCTTTTGGTGGCCAAAGCACAATAGATTAGTCTGCCAAACAAGTGTATGTGAATGTAAATTGTGGACATTAGATTTGTTAAAAATTGTTTATACTGTCAATAAACAATCTCCTGTATTTTAATACTGTTCTTAAGGAACTGTAAACTGTTTAAAGTAACAGGTAACAGTAAAGGATTTAAATATAGTGGTAAATAGGAAAAATAGGGGTTTAAATTTGCATGTGTGGTAAGTGGGTAATTTGGAACTAATTCATAATTATCCACAAAGAACTCTGACCTTTCTTAGGTAAGACAGTACTGCCATCATTTCTAACACTTGTGACCATTATAATAACACAAGAAAAAAACCCCAACATATCAGCCCTGATACATCAATCACATATGCATTCTAAATTACAGCTATTTACATGAAAAATATATATTTAATTAAAAAGCCACTGAAAAACATGGATTTTTAGTCAGGTGCTGCACTTTCTGCAAAATGAGGTAATTTGGATGCAAACAAATTAAGTTTAGTAGAGTTCAGGATCCACGGTCTCCAGGTTTAAAGTACAGATTGCTTCAGTAAATAGCTTGACTCTTTCTGTATGTTCAGAGCAAGAAATCACTAGATCCAGTTAAATCCTGTTTTATAGTGCTCTTGATGCAACACTGACTAATGTCAGAAGGCTTCCCAGCTCAGTTTTACAACTGGTCTTTCAATAGAAAGAAGGGGAAAAAAAAAAGAAGTGGTTATAAGTTGGTTTCATCCCAAGACGGATCATTCATATTCTTTAGAACTTTTCTAACAAGCTTCTCCAAGTCCTTGCGAGCTCTTTGTTCCTCTTCTAATGATTTCTTCATCTTTTTGTTATCCTGTTTAACAGAGACAGAGATATTACGTTTGTTTTGGGAGCTTTTAACAGATCTGACTACACATACACTGTCAATTACAAATTCTGAAGGCTCTTCTCAGTAAAACCGATAGCAGCTGTTCAAAAGCAAAGCTTCTATTAAATCTTCACAAGTTACACAGTTATTTCACACAATGCAACAAAAGCCACCAAATGGAAACTGAGCTACTTCCTATTTGTACTTGGGGGCCCTTTATACAGAAAGTGCTAGTAACAGATGGCCACTAATCTTGAATTCTTCTGCTCAAATCTGATCAATGAGGAGTAGAATATATTTGTTGCTAATGGAGAAGGGAAATGGAGCAATAAGCAGACTAAATATTCCCTGTAAGAACCTCCTGTGATTTTAACTGGTTTCAATATCCCAAAAGCTTCTTAAAACTTAATGCAAATTAACTTGCTTCATTAGGAATGTAAATAGTTGAGAGGAATATCCTGAAAACCATTACGTTCTCTGAAAAGCGTTCTGTGACTAAATTTTAAACTAGACTGATGACTACCAGCCGTCTACGAGAAGTCTGAATTTCAAGGAACACCATCTCTCCACATGTATATTCAAAAGTGAGTTCTCACTGTTTAGTGCCATCAGGCAGTATTGAAATAAATGAACAACAGGACTGTAAGGGTGACAGACCAATCCACAGGAATGCTTACACTATTTAATCCTGTACAGGTCAAGGTGATGCTGGGAACAGCAGGGAAGGAACCAGAAGATAAAGAAAACATTTAAAGAAGGCCCCAAGATAAGTCTAACAGTGTTTAACAAACACAGGCCTGCAATCCAAGGGTCCAACTGAACTCCCATTAGCTGCCATTTACAGACATTTCTAGAAACAGGATAGGATCATAAAATCATAGAATATGAGTTGAATTGGAAGGGACTCATCAAGATCATTAAGTCCAACTCCTGGCCCCGCACAGGACACTCCAAGAATCACACCATGTGCCTGAGAGCATTGTCCAAATGCTTCCTGAATTCAGACAGGCTTGGTGCTGTGACCACTTCCCTGGGGAGTCTGTTCCAGTGCCCAACCACCCTCTGGGTGAAAATCTTTTTCCTGATATCCCACCTAAACCTACCCTGACTCAGCTTCATGCTGTTTCCTCAAGTCCTGTCATTGGTCACCAGAAGAGATCGGTACCTGCTCCTCTGCTTCCTGTCACAAGAAGTTGAAGATCTCAATGAGGTCTCCCCTGAGCCTCCTCTTCTCCAGGCTGAACAGACCAAGTGACCTCAGCCGGCTTCCCCTCAAGGCCGTTCACCATCCTCATGGCCCCTCTTTGGACACTCTCTACTCGTTCAATACCTTTTTTATATTGTGGCACCCAAAGCTGCCCCCAGCACTCGAGGTGAGGCCGCCCCAGTGCAGAGCAGAGTGGGACAATCCCCTCCCTTGCCTGGCTGGCGATGCTGTGCCTGATGCCCCCCAGGACAGGGTTGGCCCTCCTGGCTGCCAGGGCACTGCTGACTCATGTTCAGCTTGTCATCCACCAGGACCCTCAGGTCCCTTTCCATGGCACTGCTCTCCAGCTCCTTGTTCTCTTGTTTATACACACAACCAAGTTAATGAGGTCTGTCACCTCATTAACTCCATTCCCTCCTCAAGCCTGTTGAGAAACTCGCAAAGTTCATCATTTCACGTAGATTTAAGTTATTAAGTCAGCCAGTTCAGGACCATACTATTCAAGTACATTGCCTGTGGAACAACAGCTACGAATGACCTATGGAAGCTGTTATTTGCAGTCTGGTGTCTACATCAACCAGGATGCTATGTACTCCCAGAGAGCCTTTATCCATAAAGCCCTTGCCAGCTCAGACATTATTTCTGCCACTTCTCTGGTTAGTAGCATCACAGCAGTGAACCAATGAATGCTTTTAAGATGAGATTCCTGAATTCTTGATATAAAAGAGAATGAAATCAGGCTTTAATATGTCTTAGCTTTGGAAGATGTAAGATTGTGAAGAACATCTATTTGGAAAGGCTCCAGAAAAGAGAGCTGTTGCATGAAGCTCAGGAAAAGGTGACTTTCTGTTTAAGTGTCATGGAGCTGAGCAGAGCCTCAGTGAGGCTGCACATTTATTCTCTGTACAAAAGCAGGAAGCCACAGGAGTATTAGTGGGCTATTATTGCTGCTTTTATTATGTGAATTGTGTTTTTAAAAAGACTGTCACATTCACATCTAACCTGGGATACTCATTCTTTATATGCTGAACACAGCAGAACTTAAGTATGCAACGCATCAACTGTCCTATTTCAAGGAATATGCATTACATCCTTAGAAACACTGGGCATGCTTACAGATGGCAAAGAATTGACATTTATAGCCCTAGACCTTAAGAAATTTGAATACAAATCCTTTTTACATTAACACAGGAAATTTTATCCAACTTCTGGAGTCAGACTGGTAAGCAAATTCACACCTTGCAGAGTGAGGAAAACCCAATGCTTTTTTTCACCTACACATTAAGCAAAGACTACATGCAGCACCACTAGCATGGTTAAAACAAGCTATGACCTGATAAGAAGATATTTTTATTTATTCATGGTGAATATTTAGAACAAGCGACAAAGAAGCACCCAGAGCTAACGTGAAGCCCTCATTTTAAAAAAGCCATGTGATAGGCACTGAAAAGGACTCCTGTCTGGAAATGAGCAGTTTTAAGAACTGATTGATAAGAGGTGTTCAGGTTACTGTAAGATTGTATCATTTTAGAACTATAAATATCTGGTTCTATTTAGGCCTTTATTAGCATTCTCAAGCAACTACAATTTCTCAGTCACTGTAAGTTTACTTTGCTGGTGATACAGCACAACTGAATTTGTTTAACACTTCCACCATTTTAGAAGCTGCAACATCCAAAACCAGCTTAGTAATTCACCTCAGAGAAACAATACTCAATGCTATTCTCAAAAGACTGATAACAACAGGGAGTGCTTTTCGGCAAATGGTATTTTACTTCTGAAAGTAGATCTAGTCCAAAATTCAAGTTCATGACTGTCAAAGTGAACTTGCAAGCCATATTTAGTTTTAAAACAAGTCTTCCATCTTTTCCTTCTCCATGTTGCTATATATGTAGCAAGTTACCAACCTGTCTTAACTCCTGTACTTCATCCTTTAATGCATATACTGTGTCAACAAGGCTTCTAAAATGAAAAAAGAAGATCATCTGTAACAACAGTTTTCAGAAATACACATCTAAATCTATTATTAGACAAAACTGTAAAATGAAATGCAATTAAATAGAAAACACCCCATACCCCACAGCTAATTTCGAACCTGTGTTAAAAAAATACATTGTCTAATCCTGATTTATATCCACTAAGGCAAGGACTTGTTACCAGCTTCTGTGAAAAGAAACACCTCTCAAGCACTTAAGAGACCTCTGCTGGTTTCTGTATTACAGCTTTCTACAACAGAACAGTAGTTTCATTTCCAACATACACTTTACCAAAAAGTAGAACGACGCCACATGCTAACAAGAAGGATGACACCAATTTAATACTGAAATCTGACAGCACTTGGAAAAATTATTTGTAAGTGAAGCACATCACTTCTTGGCACGGGTGGAAAAAGTTGCACAGCATATACAAAGAAACCAGACATTTAAATGAAGGCCAACTGCACTTAGAGGACTGGCAGCATACTCCAAACAACTCTGCTCCAACTACAAACACACCACACAGACCCTACTATAATGGGAGACAGGAGGAGGAAGAAGAGTGCAAAGTTTACTACTTTAATTCATCATTCATTAAACGTTTTCTTACTTCTCTTCTATAACAGTCTGACCATTACTTTTAGTTTCTTCTACAATAATTTTTTCTTCTTCTGGAAGCAGGACTTGAGGAGCTGATTCTTTACGGGAACCTGTTGTAAAAATATATTAAAAAATGAGCAACTCACAAATGCCACTGAGACATTTCAAAGATTATTCTTTCATTCACTGCATGATACATCCCCATGACCAAGCTATACCACTTTCCATTTCCCCCTTCCCTCTACACACGAGTTACTGACACATTTGTTACTTTTGAAATCACAGCCTTACAACAACAAAAGGTTGTCTGACACTCGTATCCCACTGCTGACATAACGCCCGAGTCATTGACGGGGATGTTACACTGTTCAAGGAATAGTGCACTACTCAACCATCAGTAAAAGCTGTGCAAATTCCCCATGGCAGACCGAGAAAGAAAGACATAGCTCTGATTAAGTAACAGTGATTTAAGCCTCAAGGACAGATTCTGATCTCACATTGATACAAAACCAAGAAACTATTCTGCTCTAAACCCATCACTCTGTCAGTAAGGAGCAGAATAGTGGTATCAAATGACACAGCAATTAAAGAAAAATAAGTGAAAACCCTTTTTGCCAAAACACTGTAAGCACCACACCTGTGTGTGTGCACACACATATACATGCAAATCCTCTTACACATAGCCTTTTAGTCCTATAATTCATTCCTACCAAATGAAATACACTCTTTGTATTTAATAGATGTTTTAAAAAGCACTGCATGGTTTGATGATAAAAACTCAAAGCATTCCAATATCTTCAGAACTTTTTCCACACATTACAATTTATGACATCAAGATAAAATGTAGATTATAAAAAAAATAGCTCTGACTAGAAAAATCTACAGCCCAGAAATGTGCATCCACCCATAAGTACATAAAGTATGTATTCTACAAAGATTATTTAATTAGGCCGCAACAAATTACAAGGTTTTTTTTTTTTAAGAAGGTCTGTAAATAAGTTGGTGTCTAAGCATTTGTACAGAATTCAAACACTGCAGATAAAGCATTTCTTAAATTTTTTAACTAAGACATTGGTTTTAACAAACAAGGTATACCTGCCTACCAATTCACTGTAGTGAACTTTCATTAATCAGGAATTTCTTAAGTCTCATACAGTTCAAACTGATAACTTGGTACTACAGAGCACATGCCTGTCCAGAGAAATTAGTTGCTGAACAGCTGCTTTGTGATAACAGCACTTTTCTTTATGGTTCATAGTAAAATACATAATATAAACAAATTAAAAAGTTGAATAAATCACACTCACTAAAAAATACTAACTTCCTAAACAGCTGCAGTCTTGAGTTCTGAACAGTGAGCTTGTAGGGACCCTACCTTATCTGTACATGTTTGGACCCAACCTTAGTTGTACATGTTTAGCTATTTAAACTATTTTAGCAAACAATAACAAATGTTTTTAATGAAGAAAACAGTTTCCTTAAGCTTACAGTAAAGATCTAATGTATCAGTATATGGTTGTCAATATTATATGGAATAAAGATAACAGCAGATTTGAGAAACAATCACATCCTTGAAAGCTGTAAGTTCTTCTTACAGAATGAAGAGATCTTTTAAGAGTTAATACACTTCCACTACCACCTATTTTCCAGAAGGAACAACCTATAAAACAAACATATCCAAACTCTGTAGGGAGGTCAAGGACACTTCCCTGTTTGTGCTGTCAAACTCTAAGTGTTAAAAGCTCTCTTATGTTTATTTCAGTCAATTGCTTACTGCTCTGCTTTATTAGCCTTGCAGGTAACAGAACTGAATTGTGGGAATTAGTTGGCAGCAGCTGCTACCAGATCACTGCATTTTGGGTCTCTGTACTGATGTGGAGCACACCTCAGCCCAGCACAGGCCAAGGGAGGGAGAACTGACCAAGGGGGAGAGAACTGCCATGTGTTTCGCACCCATGACTCCCTCCACCCAAATGGAGCACATGTTATCTTTCTCCTTCTATAGAGCTGCATCCAGCTGTCTGCTTGGGCAGGGTAACATGGGTCCTTGCAAAGCACAAATAGCATGGAGGAGACAGCTTGACAACAAATGTCCCAGCTGTTCAGTTATACACACACATGCATGTGAAGCAGATGTCTACAGCAGCGTATCCTGATGAATGTACAGCAGAGCACAGCACACAACACTGCTGAGACACAAAAAGCAGCTCACCAACACTATACATACAAGGAGACCTCACACTACACACACACAATGCAAAACTGCTGCTGTGAACACTGACCTTCCTGTGCCACAGGACAGCAGAACACAAGTCTCACTCTCGCCTTCATTGCTCCAACACCTTTGGTAATACAAACCCTTGCTTGTATGTCAGAACTCTCGCTGCTCTTATGGTTCGTACTTAGGCAAAACCCCCCACACTTTCTCCTTTCTCGTGGTTTGCGTTTTTTGAGCTTTGGTGGGTTTTTCTTTATTGTAGATTTTTTTTTCCTAAACCCCACAAGCACTTGCTGAGTATCAGAGGTACAAACACAGCACATCTACCCTCCCACAAAGGATCCGGTCATCAAATCAGTACGTGCACGGTAACATCAGAGATGAAGTGTCAAGTTCTAAAGGCAAAAGGAAGCTATTTCAAAATACTGCTTTTCTGCACCACTTATGCCAGCAGCTACCCTTTTTTTTTTTTTTTTTAAGGTGCTTTTTTTTGCAATTATACATCTGGAAGGAACTTCAAGCAGAGTCATCTCATCACTGGCACTCAGCAATATCCCCTAAATTGCACCTTGTGCCTTCATCAGGTTCTATATGCTTATCCTCTGTGTAACCATTTCCCTCTGCAAAAGCTACAGCTTTAGGACACACGGAAAGGGGTTGTGTTACGGTACAGTGGGCACTTCCCACTGAATCAATACTGAAAGGACAGTCAAGGAGGTTCCAGCAGCTTAGATAATCC
The DNA here is from genome assembly GCF_017639235.1 of Corvus kubaryi. Classification (NCBI taxonomy): domain Eukaryota; kingdom Metazoa; phylum Chordata; class Aves; order Passeriformes; family Corvidae; genus Corvus; species Corvus kubaryi. Next base: position 21,730,670 of record NW_024580667.1, on the reverse strand, counting down.
TAAACACCTTTGAGACATACTCCACATTTTCATGAAAGAGGGTGGAAGAATCAAGTTACTTTCGTTTGCCATATCTACTATTCCTCAATCCTAAGCATCCAGGTTTCACACTAAATTTTATTACAAGACACTATTCCAAGTCAAAAAGGCCAAATGACTATATTTAAATTGACCTCAAACAACTGCCTAATACACCTTGACACACCATAACCACAGGTACCAGTCAGTTAGTTTGTTGGGGAGTTTTTGTGGAGGGATTTGTTGTTGTTGTTGCTGTTTTTTGGTTTAGTTTGGGTTTGCATTTTTTTAAAGATGGACACTCCACACCCCGAGCTACACAAAACAGGGTTTCATTTGGTTTGGGGTTTTTTTTGGCAGGGGGAGGGTATTCAGGGAAGGAAGGTGGATGGGACAAGAAAGGATGTTTGACAAACCCAAACCATTACTTCAAGATCAGCAAACAAATATTAAGGCCAAGTAAGTTGCTGTAACTTCTCAACACGGAACTGTTAAATCTAGGGTCTTGGAAGAATGACCCCACTGTTTAGAAGTCTGTTGAATAATTAAGGCAAACAACTGACCACTACAATCAAGATTCAACTAAGTTTCCATAAATTAAATTCCATCCAAAAAAATAAAGATCTATTCAATATCAGTATCTCTCAGTCCTAGAGTGGAGAATAAAAAATTACAACGCTTTTTGACAATACTATACCCTAAATTATAGGTTTAGCAAATTTAGCCCGTTCTAACACCAAACCAGGAAGATACTATAGCAGAGGCTGAATACCACAGAGGTTCTCATTGATGTCTGTTTGTAATCCTAACTCATAACCTCAGCCTTTTATTCACTCTGCCCCAAAAGGAGCTTGACATCTTACAAAATGGTTGACACTGAGTCAACCCCCCTGCCTTGGGCAGGGACACCTTCCACGAGACCAGGTTGCTCAAAGCCCCATCCAAACAGGCCTTGAGCACTTCCAGGGATGAGGCATCCGCAATTTCTCTGGGCACCATGCTATTTTAATATGGAACCATCCTGGTTCCTGACAGAAGCCAGGCTTCAGAAAGAGCTGTACTGGTAAACAGTCTGGTTGGTCCTTTGTTTTGAATCACTTAGCAGACAAATATGAAGGGAATCCAGAAGTTTTGCAGGAGGGAAGTAAGAAAAGGAGGATGAAATTCAGAAACCTTTCCACTTTAACTGGATATTAAATTTCTGCCTATGTTCAAAGACCTTGTCTGTCCAGGAACCATTTAAGCCAAGAGTAAAATGGAGGTGGGTATCCACGTCACCTGCTTAAAATAGCTAATTTCAGGGCATCAAGTTAAAAGCCAGCTCTCCCCAGTCAACCAAGAACAGCTTCCTCCAGCTGGTGAATGGGAGGAGAAGGCTCATAGTCATAGAAGACTATGAGTGTCCTAATTTAAGCTATGGAAGTCAGATGTGTGGGGATGGTGGTTAATTTCCAGAAGTGCACAGCATAATCTGAGGCCATGAGCAAAGACTCTGTTGAACAGCTTTTAAGTATTATTGTTTTCTTCACTTCTTCATACCTTTACTGTGATTAGGAGAGGTAAGGAGTGGAACAAGACAAGGATAAAGGTCAAAAATTTGGAACAGTACTTGTAAATATACAGTTCTGTTTTTCACCAACTTTACAAGCTAAGAAGCTCTCAGAAATTAAATTTACTTGAGTTTCAAAGAAAGAAGCATGACTTGCCACTGAAAAACAAGTGTGAATATACACAACTGTTTAGATCAACCATTAACCACTGGCATGTACAGACGTACATTTCCTAGTGAAGTAAATGTTAGGCAAAAAAAAGTTACTTGTCATTTTAAATATTCAGTGTTTCACTGTATTTTTTATATTAAAGATGCTAAAGTGGATGAGCACACCTGCCAAATTAACCTACTCTTTCTTAATAAATTTTTCATGAGGTCCTAATACAAAGAATCCAAAAAATGGTGGCTCCCAGACTCTGCCTGTGTTGAGATTTAGAAATTGGAAAAATCTGTGCTACAGATCTGCTAAAATCAAAGGGGTACCCTTTAATGTCTTTGTAAAGAAAATACAAACCAGAATCCAAATATCAGCTAAACTTTAGTTCACTGTATAAGATACACCATCATTTGCAAATTCTTGGGAATAACAAAAAAGGATTGGGCATGAAGTTTTTTTGTCTTTTTTTTTTTTAAACGAATAGAGATACACAAACAGGAAAAAAAAATCCACATGACTCAGATGACTGATTTAGGCATTTTTCAGCAATATGCTTAGATGAGTAAAATGGAAACAAAGTGGACCGAAATATAACTTAATATATAAGTGTTAGTCATATAAGAACAGAATGAATAATTTGATAATACAAATACACCATCTGAAGACATGGGAGATTTCTAAGACAACATTTGGAAAGAGCTGCCCCACTAAACTTTCTGTATTTCACCAACCAGTACAAAAACTTCCAACCAGACGGCTGCAGGACTAGAGCTGCTACAGTCATAGCAAAATAAAGTTATGACCTTTTAATAGAGAGGAGTGATTATTAAATTTATTCTGATGTAAACATTTTAGCACATATATTAGCTTATTGATTTATTTAAATTCACTCGTATGAGCATCTTTTACGTAGAAACACTATGGATAACTCTTGCTTTAAAAAGAAAAATATTAAATGCAATATTAAATCATGAAAACACATAAGGTTATATACACCTTTAGTATATTCATAAAATTTCTCTCTGGCAACAGGATCTGCAGAAGTAGGTTTTAGATTGTTCCAATAATTCAGCCCAGTATACCAATCAAAAAAAAAAAAAACCAAAAAACAAAACACACACACACAAAACCACTAAAAGGAGGAAAATAAAATCAGTTTAACAGGAGAGGGAGGCAACAGAAGAACAATTTATAGATGGCAATGTCTCTGAAATTATTTTTTAAAACAGGAGGATATAGAAGAATACATACGTCACATTACATTGAATTTCCTGTAGATGTCAACTACATTAAACAAAGATTACACACATGTCAAAAAAGGTCTTTCACATCAGCATTTGATTCCTCTGGGAATAAGGAAGGAAGAGAAAGGAGGCATAGGGAGAAGAGGATGTGTTAAGTTGCAAGTTCTGCTGTCCTTTCCCCCTGTGTAATAATTAAATATTAAAGTCACAGTCTAGCAAATGCAAAATTTATTTCAACTGTACATAACAGATGTCCTTTTTATATAAAACAAAACACTTAATTGATATATGCAACCACAAACAATATGCATACTGTACAGTACAATGAAACATTCAGATATACATCCATTTTGCATTTTCCAAAGGCAGTCACCTACTGAAGATGGCTTCTCCCATTCACAATGAAGTGCACAATATATATTATTCTTTCTATGTTTTACTTCACTATATACACATTACTGTGTTTTGGCAAGATTACGCAAAACACCAAATTAATATTGGTTGGCTTCAGTTTATGGTAAGCACTAGTTTATGGAAACTCTGCATAAGCCATGAGAAGAGGGCCTGACAATGGCTTGAACCTACCTTCCAATTCAGGTTCTCCATCCTTCCAGTGTATTTGTAACTGTACACATACAATTTACAGAATTGCATAAACATAAGGTACTGTTATTACCATGACTAAAGTTCCACAAAAATAGAAACACTGAACCTTTGGACTGAATACCACCATTTCCACAATTGCCTTTTTTTTGTTTGTTTGTTTAGAGCATTTTGCATTAATACTCCTGATCAGTTCACAATAGCTTACAGCCTGTAACACTGAAGACATAGAATGATTTTAAATGTGCTGTGATGTTAATATGAGAATACACAATATGAGAGATCCTAATTATGATAGTACTTAATGATTTAAATGCTACAATAATTAATGGTGGTAAACTGTCAAAGCTTTGGTGCATAGAAAGTCAAAATCTTCGGATCTGGATAACAAAACTTTCTGTGTGATAAGGAAAGTTCAAGTGCAACAACTGTATTACAAACTCATATTTACACTATATAACATGAAACAGACATAAAGGAATTATCATTTATCCAGTGCAGAAAACATTATTCAACTAGAACACCACAGCATAAGAAACAGGGCAAAAAACAATCCATACTTTCCATATATGTTAAAAAAACAAAACAAGAAAACTGACTGAAAGGAAGAAGGGAGTGAAGTGGGTTACAAATGTGCTGTGAAATGATATGGAGCACGTATACTTATCTCATTTCTCAAAGCAAGACTCCTCCATTTGAAAAAGGTTCAACATACACAAGTTCCTGGTCATTACATTAATATATGACCAGCAGTAAAATGTATGCCTGAAAACTCTCCTTGGTAAGCAGTACTGCTTTTGATAGTCATATTATAGAATGCCAACAACAATGAGAGAGGATAAAGCAGGGGATCAAACAAGACTGAACGTAAATTGAAGATGTGAACTGCCTTAAAACATCTTCTCCACACTGACCACCTTCTGTAATCATGCACATCTAGCAATTACAACTTTCTGATCATGTAACCTGCAGAAAGGTTTTGATTATCTTTTAAACAGTGTGATCCAGTTCTCAGGCTGCAGTTAAATTTCATCATGATTACTCTGAACTTGTTCACAGAGTAGTATCTGAACACTGGATAACATGCTTATGTGAAAAGGGATAAGGGTGTTGCACTTGGGAACCCTGGAGAAACTGAGAACTGTTTCTGTCCTTTCATCACACCTTTCCCTAACGCTTACAAAGATTTGGAGAACATGCCATTTTTGTTTTGATGCCAATTACTTTAGCAACAAGACAGAACACACACACACACACTTCACCCCAGCAGTGCCCCAGGCACAGGTTTGAGACCTTCAGCTGTGCACAGCATGTCACAGTTCTCTGAAAAAGCCAACACGACTGTAAGTGAAGAGCTGCTGCTGAAAACAAACCTACTTATGAGAGAAGTTACAAGACACAATAAAATCTGTCACAGACATGCTCCAAACAGTTCAACCCAAAAGCCAAGCATTCTATTATTCAGAACTTCAAACAAGCCAATTTGATCACAGTTGTACCTAGAGTTTCAGATGCTGAACACTGGAGCCTCCATCAGGAGAACCATTTTCATCTCGTCTTTTCAAGAAGAATGGTCAATTGAGAGTTGACAGTTGTGCATTTTAACAGGCAAGTAAACATCTAAACCCTGCTTTCTGCCACACTACTGCATACAGTAAAGTGACAGTATGACCACAGGTAACATGAGAGTACCAAAACACTGCGTGTAATGAGCATGGACTGCCAGGTTTTCATGACAATTGCCAGACTGGGGTGGGGAAAGAGCAGTGAGGTCCTTCATATAAACATTTTAAGCAATGAGCAAAAGACAGCAGTATAAAACCAGAATTTTTTATGGATTAGCAAATGCTCTTCCAAACAAATAGGCCAGATACATGAATATCTGAATGATTTTACAGCTCTTGTACTGCTTATTTTTAAGCTGCATTTTACTTACTCTACCAGCTTTGTACTTTGTTAATAATATGTAGAAAATCCAACCACTACCGCTAAGGTATTTCCGTATAGCTGGCACTCAGCTCTCAAACCAGTATGGTTTCAGTACAAAATATAAAAATGTGCTTATCCAAAATGAAAAAAAAAAAGAAAATAAAGGACCTGCTACTACACTGACCAAGTCAAAAGAAAAAAAAAAAAAGACCATTCAGAGCTACAAATTAACATCTGTCAGTTAAAAAAACCCTCAAGAAGTATCATCCTTAACAGGATATACACTTTTTAGAATGACTTATTCGTATGTGTATTGAATTGACAATAGAGCCTTCCACCAGGTATAACTGAAGTTTCAGGAGCTCCCTCAGAAGTTGTTAAAATATCACATTAAAGAGACAAGGAACAGCAAGAAAACATCTAAGAAAAGCAGGCTGTGATACAACAAGCATTTGTTAAGAAAAAGCTCAGAAGTGCATTAGTTCTGGTGAGAGATATATGAGCAACAGCTCTTACGAGATGTAGACCCCATTCTGTAACTATGGGCTGTCCATATACTGTCATAGTCAGAGTCTTCTGAGAGGTCTGAAGGCTCCAAACGAGAAAGACTACTGCGACGACCCAAGGAGTCTAGACTTGATTGGTCATCATCAGCCAAGACGTGATTATGCATCAGGTCAGTGCCTTGCCATGCTAAGGATGTATAGGTGAAATGAAATGGTGGATGTGGATAGGCAGAGGTGGGATGAGGAGGAGAACGTAAGGAATAGCCACAACCAAACACATGAAATAAAAGCAAAAAGGTGATGGGAAGAGAAGGAAAAGAGAAAATATTGTTAAAAAGGCACCAAAGTTGGGTTTTTTCTTTTTTTTTTTTTTTCTTCAAATTTGTTTGGGGTTTAGGTATAAATTACACTCAGCATATAATAATGTTTGAATGGTTACAATACAATTTTGAAGTGGTTTTCAAGTTTCTAGGCAGTCTCAGTTAAGAATTTTGAGTAACAAAATATAGTTTGAAAATAGAATTTTTTGAAAAGGAAGTCAGGTTCTTTTGAAATACAGAGTCAGTTCTGGTCTGGGGAGGATTTGACTGGGCACAGAGCAGTAAACAAACACAGTAAGCCAGCATGATCCAGCACCAATATGAAAAGCAACAGCCCCTTCCCCATCACATGTCTGTACCTTATCCTTTCCCTCCCTTGCAATGACACAGTCTTTTGTACAGCTGCTTCATGAGCCAGGTCAGGAAACAGCTTCAGATGAAAAAATCTTTTGTAGGGTTAGTTTTTTCAAGCAGGTAATTTTTCTACCAGCTCACAACACAGCCAACAGAAGTGTTTGTGTCACCACCGTGAAGAGGAAAATGCAGGGGGGAAAAGAATGCAAAGGTTCTCATGCAGAGCAGGGCTGCTGATTTCTAAGTCAGCAGCAACATCTTGCACCCATTGAAGGAGACTGTCAAAGCACATTTTTTTTCTGTGCCCATACCCCTTGTCATTTGTTAAACCATGTGGTGAATTAACTCACAGAAAAACAGGGCCAAGAGGCTAACAGTGACACAGCCTAGCCCATTCTGACCCCTCACACATCTCTTCCTACACACCTGAGTCCTTCCTCCCAGTTAAATACTTTCAGATCTCTAGGGTAGTTGGTCAAACATAGTAAGGACAATTGTTTAATTTTTCAAGGCCTGGCAATATCCAAGGACTGAAGCCAGGTAAGTGGCCATGTTATGAGCCACCATACCCGTGATAGTGCAGAAGATTAAGTCTTCATTTGAAGCAGAAATGCAAAATAAGATCAGCGTTCAAGAAGCATGAGAAAGTCAGACTCTGCTCTTTCATTTCCATCTATCTACCCAAATTAAATCCCACTTCTTTCCCACCCAAACAACTGCTGCTCTGCTACCTCTAATGCCACACCTTACCAGTCTGCACTGGTGCCATAGATCTGCTGTACTAACACTGCCAAAAGCAGCAGATTAAGGTGAAGGTAGGGGAATTGCCCAGTGAGTGCTGTGAGGGACAGGCAGAATATTAACAGGGAGGTAAGAATGGAGTATGCAAAAAAACCAGCGCACTTCCCAGATGACAGGCGACTCTCTCATTCTATTATTCTACACTGACTACTGCTCCAACAGAAGCAATTCCAGCTTTATCAGTTCTTTCCCCACTTCCAATTCCAGTCTTCAAATGGACCTTCTGGAACCTAGTCTTAGGTGACAACACTGCTTTCCAAACAAAGCAGCTGTGTGCCAAATCAATAAAAAAATTTTCTTGCTGCAATTAAGGGCAAATAAAAGCTGTTGACTTCTGATGTATGCAATGATACCCACAGCACTATGTATATTTCTTAAATATACATAGAAAGAAAAAATAGGCAAGCAAAAAAAAATCATATCCATTTCATATCTGCACACACACACTACTGTGCAAGTGCAAATGTTTTCCCAACCATTTCTTGTCACATTATCCTTGGAAATAACAGATCACAGTTGAGGTGTTTAAACGGCAATCATCTCATTTGATTTTATTTGGAACAACAGTATATATCTTCAGAACTTTGAACTCATTCATTCCCTTTAGCCAATTAAACACACTACTGTAATGACTGTAGGGCTATAAAAAAGATTAGTACTGGTACAAAAATAATAGTAGTAGCTAATTTCATGATCTTGGAGATCTGCAGTTCATTAACACAGAAAAATCAAAATTAAGGCTTTTGCTGTTACTTGAAAAGTTTTTACAATTAATACAACTGCCACATTCCCATTGTAAGTTACACAGGAACACAAAGTAGCTGTGTTTTTTTCCAAGGTAACAACAGCAAGTGAACATATGTTAGGAAAATTCAAGAACTAAGTCTGCAATTGCATTTTAAAACTTCAACTGTCAGCATAAAGTGCTTTTGCTTGGAAGCAAAACAGGCCCAGAGCACTGTAGACAGCAGTAACAGTGATTAATATTGCAAAATTTAAATAGCTTTAGTGGACAAGAAGTTATGATGTCCAGTCTTCTAGTTCCAGCAAAACCAGCCAAGTACTTCAAGATCATTATACTGTGTTCCAAGGATCTCCAAATTAAATCTGTATTCAACAGTGCAAAAAGGAACAAACGCAACAGCATTTTCTCCTTCCTTGTGTAAATGGAACACATGCTGGTGGACTCCCCTGCTTTGAGCAACGTTTTACTTACAATACAGAGGAACTCCACATGGCAACCTTGATTTGGATTAAATGAAGTAGGACCCCAGAGGCACGTTACAGGTTTTCAATATGCTAGGTATTGATCTGAGAAACTAAAAATGGCTTTAAGCAACACACAACTTAGAACACTTTCTCCTGAAATTATGAGACGGGGTTAAAATTTTTAATTAATACTAAAAACAACTAGTGGCAATAAAATTAAAGACATTTTTATAGGTCTAGGTTACTTTTCCATAGAGAAAGTCTTTGTTGAACAGAACACAACAAAAATACAGTCCTCCAAAATTACGATGACTTCTTCATTCCTCCTACTTACCAGCTTCTTGAAATTTATCCAAAAGCATACTGATTAGCTGTTATATTCAGTTCAGACACCTCTTATTCATTGGTGAAGCTCTAGTACAATTTTAAACCATGAAAAGTAGTCACTTTTGGGTTTTTGTTGTTTTGGATTGTTTCAAAATACTGAAAAAATAATAGTGTCCAACCATGGCCCTTGGCATCCAATACATAAACACTTGGCATTGATATTAAACCAGAAACAGGTTATTATTATTTGCAGGTCCAACTTGCTATTTGCAAAGGCCTGAGAATATACATCAGTCTCTTTTTCAAACTGTCTTATTTGTGTTTTAGTTAGCCATTTTTACCCATTTCAGTACTTTCTAACTTACTTGAATTTAGTGTTTGACGTGTTTTGGCACTTGTGCAATATGCTTCAATGACTTTAAGAATCTGAGCATCTTCTTCTAAAGCAGCTGTACCTAGAATCAATGGGAAAAACAGAATTTTAAACATGGGCATGTTTCTTAATATAGAAAAGCCTTTGTAAATAAGTACAGTTCAGTTGAGTCCAAAGTTCAGCCTAATCAACCCTTTAAAATTCTTTTAATCATACCATTTGAAAAATCAAACTTGAATGAACAAAAGTAACAGTTTAATAAGACAAATACTATTTTTAAATGCTTAGAAAAAACTCAATTCAGAGTATCCACCCACATTCAAAAAAAATTCTGAGCATCTAATGTTGTACAGAATGTGTTTGGAAGTGTGAGGACTCTCATTCTAAAGCAGTCATTTTACTGAAAAACCCCTATATACTCAAGTTATAATATAAACAAACAATTCAATATGCATACTGTTTCATTATTTTATCAAAGAAATCAAGAGACAGAATATTAATTCACAGAAAACATCTTGAAAACTTTTGTCATTTGTACATATATATGTGTTATACATGTATATGTGTATACATATAAAAAAGATCAGATTTACCCCTTTCAACAGCACACAACTGAAAATAAAACTCAGAATTAACAGCATAGTTTCAGTACTATTTCAGTCCAGTGTGCAGTAGGAAAGCTTCCACTATCATGTACACATATCTGTGAAAAGTGACTACTTTAAACTACTCAGACTTCAACGTAGAAACAGCACTACTGAAAAAATTTAACTTTTCAAGCTTAACATGGCAACATTTTCCAAAAGGTAAAGCTCCACAGCAAATCTTTTCCTTGGGTGACTCAGTAAAAATCCTGTCAAACTGTTCACTTGCAACAGAGTGAAATTCCAACCAGAAATCTAGAGGTACCTCTACCATTAATTTAGATGGAACCAGAAGTCCATGTGCAAGGCAAGATAATTTGCTGTTTTAAAAGCATTTTTCCTCTTTCCCCCTGTGAAATAACTAGGTTTGAAAATTTCCTGCTACACGAATCTGAGCAGCCTTCAACATCAAAATCTAGTTGTATTCTCTCCCAGCCAATGCATCGTGGTGGTTTTTGTGGTTTATTATCACCAGAACAAAGCCAACTTTCCAAACATTTGTCAGGACAAGCTAGCTATTGCAGAAATTATCTTTACCAAATATAATTTCCTTACAGTTTAAGAGATGCAGGAACTCCAAAGTAAGAGTTATCCCTCTTTCAAAGCAGGAAAAAAACTGGATTTCAGAGTTAGAATGCAGCACCATATTATTACAGTAGCAGGACAAATGCTACACTTCTGAAACAGCATTTTGAGAGCACTCAGTTGGAACACCTCAGTTTTGGTTGTTAAAATGTTAATTTGACACAGCAGTTCTCAAAACACAGCCCCTCTGGATTCCTGAGAAGGGAAGGAACAAAAGCCAGACCTATCTATAATATGCTTTAAGTTGAATAAAAGTTCCTCAGTGGGAAATTTTAATAGCTTCAGAAAAAAGTTGAGAAAGTTGAAGGAACACTAACAGAAGCCTCTAATTACTGATTAGGGAAGATGAATACCAAGAATCTGTAAGAATTTCTGTAAGTAACATTACCTCTTTGACTTAAAGCTACAAAAAATAGCTTTTATTGGAAGTTATTTACTAAGGAGTAGAACAATGTATTTGCAAGCTACAGACCCCTTCTTTCCCCCAGGTAAGAACCCTTAACTCCTCCCCACTGTGTTCTTTAAAAATTGCTAAACCTGCAAGTTGACGGCTTTATCACTATCATTACTACCAAATCTCCATTCTCCAACATCTGAAATGATACTGTATTACAGTACTTTTGCTTTCCTAAGCAGATACCTTCCTGAAAGGGTAAAACATCCTGAACTACAACATCCACCCACACATCCACAGACAGAGAATCATTCTACTCACTACCTTGACCTCTGCCACACGAAATTCACAGAACATTTGGCAGGACTAACACCTTAGACAAGCCAAGAGCACCCTGAGGAAAAGCTTTTTCTCTCCAACTCTGTATAAGCCTGTGAGAGACAGCTGCCACAAAAACACACTTCATGCACTGAACACTCATGGCACAGACTATCTTAAAAAGCCTATGAGCAAAGGACAGACACAGAGAAACAAAAGCTACAGCAAAAATCTTACAAAAAAACCACCCTGTCTTTTACTGATACAAGTAATCAGATTATTCATTCACACAAATTTCTAAGGAAGAATTACAGTGACGCTGACAACTAAGTGAATACTGTGTTTGCTTGATAACATTAATGTTCCCTCCACTTCAAATTATCCCAATATCCAGATTTTGACCTCTCTCTTTCTGTACATTAATCAGTCTCTCTCAGATCAGCATTTTTCTTCAGACTTCAAGCAGCCTAAATATCTGCAGTTTAGATACAGACAGGAGCAAATGACTTTATTTATAGGAAATAAGAGAAGACTGTTGGATCCTAGAAGCAGTGATTGTGGAAGCAACTTGTCTTCAAATAAGCAGCAATAACCAGCTTTCCAGCACCAGGACAACAGAAGCTCCTACCAAGACCAATCTAAAAACATAGCTACAAAGCATTCTGCAAGAGTGGGACAGCATCTTCACATTGTTGTTTACAGTACTAAAAGACAGGTTTACCTTACTGAACTTTACTTGGCTCTCTAGTTAACCTCCCTTCCCTCTGTAACAAACAGAAATAGCACTTCACAAGCAGACATCTACAGTAGCAATCAATAAAGCTCTACAAAGCAACTAATGCCATTGTAGCATAAGCATCTAAGATGAATAGAACAAACCAGCCTCTGGAGATACCTACCACTCTCCCCTGACATGAGAGAGGAAACCAGATGACTTGCTTACACTGTACACCTAACTCTCACAGAATTTAAAGTGATGTTAATTGCAGCCTTTTTATTGTGCAGATACTTGTTCAAGTCTCTCTTACTTTTTCTCAGTGCAAACTCTTCATCCGATGGCTTCCTTTCTGGCTTGCGTTTGGGAAGCAGCTTTTTCATGGTTTTAGGGCTTTTACTGAGATCCTGTACAGGAAAAATAAAAAGAGTAGAGCTTCTCCACATTACTTCAAAAAATTAACTTTTAAGATGCATACCGAAATTACTAACTGCAAACCTTTTAACAGAACCAAAATACAGTTTACTAGTATTTTTTGCCATGTTCAATTTGCCTGAATTGGCTGATTTCCTCTCTACCCTTCCTCCAACTATACACAAAGTCAAGTATTTTATCTGTTCTATTAACAGAAATATACATAAAACCTGGTGCAAAGGCATTCAGCCTGTATGGGAGCTAGAGAGAAGGGAAGAGGCAGGAATATATTAACCCAGGTCTTTTTCCTGAATGGTTGAAGAGACAACCCATTTTACTTCTCTTCTGGGAAGCAGGTAAAAAAAGGACCTAACAAGGAAGCTTGGCAGGTAGTATACTCTTTAAAGCCAAAATTTGTAAAAGTTTAGGTCTGTTTTTACAGAACTCTACAGGGAAAAAAAAAAAAAAAAAAAAAAACAAACCAACAAACAAGCAAAAACCCCAAACAAACAACAAACCCAGCAGCATTTCTGCTCAAAATGTGGTCATGATAATTTACAGGAACAATACTAAGTTTTCGAAACAAAAGGAAAATGCTGGTCTACCCTTTACCTTAAGGATACAACACATCATCTGTGAAAATACAGAACAAGACAGTAAAAAGGTGACTGATCAGGACCTACCAAAGATGATCAAGGTGCGTTTTGAATGTTATTGTATGCTAAACACTATAAAGATGATTGAAATTTAAATACATTGGTGAATTTAGTGGCCTACACATGAAAGCCTGAAAGGATTTTAAGTTAAATTACAAAATTAGCACATGGTACGGCCAAACAGAAGAACCTCTTGTAGCAACTAAGTCTCAGTACAAATCTTGCACTGCAGATCAACTCTCACTTTTTCCCTGTTGTTTAGGAGATTTACAAAATTAAAGGAAAGTCACATACAGCCACCACAAAAAAATTTAAAACTTCCTATCAAAGGCCTGCCACGCTGTCCTTTTTCTTGGCTGCTGCATCTCACCTCTTTATAGCAAAGAGCTGCTGAAGGCCGTAGTGGAGGTGCAGGCCGCAGGCAGCTCAGACTCCAAGGCTTGGGCGTTTTCGGAGGTTCCAGCGGTCCCCAGTTTATTGTGGTGTGTGGAGTCCCATGATGTGATGGATGAGGGAGAGTGTGGTAGGCAGGAGTCAGTGGTATTGGCTTGCTGTCTGAATGCTTGCTGGAGGGAGTCACTGGGTGGGAAGGAAGCTGTCAAACATGACAGGAAAGCAAAGAAAGCATATTATCATAACAGAGACAATGTCATCAAGGAGTGGTGAAATAATCCCACATGCTATATAGCACTTCTGTTTATTATAGCTGGCCTTTGAAAAATTTTACACTAAATTATTTTTTGGAAAAAAGAGGCTTAAAATTTTTTTATTGTCTACCACAGAGCAGAAACTAAACAAAGAACAGCTATGAGAAACCCTGCTCCCACTTCTCTCACCACTAAGGGCAGAGCTAAATTTATATCCATTCATATCCAGCAATTCAAATGCAGAACCCAAAAGAAATTACTGTTTCTCCACAGCCTGTCAAGTACATCACCAATTACAACCTAATGTTCTAAGTATACTTATAAGATGGTGATGGCCAAAATAGAAAAAATAATGATAATGAACTTTCTTTTACCCCATTAAACTATTACACTGAGTTTTAAAGCATTTTATTCTTTGTTCACACAATTAAAAACAGAATGATCTTTTTACCTATTAAACTATAGTGACAACATTCAGTTCTTGTTACTAATGAACAATTTAAAAAAATAAGGCTTTCCATGGTGTTGTATTTGCCAGATAAGCTAATTCTGCTCATTCACTTCAACCCAGAAGCTCTTTCTTACTGTGTGAGATGGCACAGAGTGAGGTTTAATGGTGGGATTCCCAACAGTTGTGACTTTGGTTTGCTTCTGCAGGTGATCCACCCATTCATGCAAATCTTGTTGGTTGTTACAAGATACTAGTATCCTTTCAATCATATTTCCTAGGTGATAGATATCAGAAAAACATAGGAAATGAAAAAAGAACAACTTAGTCAATCTGACATGATTAAAAAAGACACGTTTCCTAAAACATTACATGCTCTCAGTACTAAGCAAAAATTTAAAACCTTTTTTCAGTACAACATCCCACTTTTTCAGGTTGTGACACACATCGCCTCAATGTATTTACTCATAGTCAAGCACAGGAGTTCTACTTTTTTCTTCCCAGCTCTAGTAATTAAGCACAACCTTAAATGACAAGAGTAGGAGACAGGCTCATCTAGCAGCCTTATGCTTCTCCATCTTCCCCAGTAAAGCCACCAGATAGCCTAAAATGTCATCCTTGAGTCTGTACACTACAACACAGGAAAAGTTATAAAATAAGACTTCACCAATCTTCTCTCAGAAGAAGGCATAAAATTAAAGCTAAGGCAAAAATCACTTGGGAATGTAATCTCAACCCAAGACAACTTTCATTTCTGCACTTAACACCATTTAACCCATCACATTCCCCTTGAGGTCAGCTCCATAGCTATTGTCTCAAAAAAAAGTGGGGTTTTTTCTCAACATTAACAATTTTTTCCTCTGTGCCTCATGGCATTGATATCATACTTGAGACAGTGAAAATTGCCTTATTTAAATGCAACCTGCTTGGAGGTAGAACTGACGCAGGAAATTAATGAAGGTATGAAGCTCCACCATACAGACCCTGTACTGTCCTTTAAATTACCTGAGGACATACATGATGAAATGAATGACTAAACAGATAGAAATGACCCAATATAAGCATAATGGCAACAATCACTAACATCAGAGATGCTAAAGGTCTCTCAGGAAAGAGGCAGACAATTTCTAGAAGAAAACTCTTCCAGAGCCTCTTGAATTCTTATTCTTTCAGTAAATAGTGTACTTTGAACTGCTTATTATAAAAGACCTTCTCCAAGGCTACTGCCTCCATTCATTAAGATACAGAAATTCCAGGATGAATCCCACACAAAGAGCTCCTGAACTGCTTAAGGGAAGCAGTAAAAAGCAGTCTTCAAGCGAGGCTCCGGGCAGCTGTGTTACAAAGTTTGTATAATCACAGGATGGCTGAGTCTGTAAGGGACCTCTAAGTCCCACTCCCCCCACTGCTCAACAGACACCTAGAGCTGGTTGCCTGGGGTCATGGCCAGAGAGCTTTCCAGTACCTCCAAGGACAGTGATCTCCCCAGGCACCCTGTGCCAGTGCTTGGTCACCCTCACAACGAAAAAATTTCTTCCTCTGTCCAGGGCAACCATTTGATGTTTGAAACCGTATATCCTGGAATAAGTAGTAAATAAAAATACTAATGGGCAATACCTGATATTTCAAATGCATTTTTATGGTTTTCACTGTCTTCTAGCTTTGTAATAGTCATTCCCGTCATGGGCAGTTTTCCCTTGAAAAAAAAAAAGTAACATTGGCATTAAATACAAAACACATAAAAACCTTACCAACTAAAGAAAATACTAACTTGAAGCTCTCAAAGACCTTCACAGTAAATTGACACACACCCCCCAAAGGGTTTAAAAACATTTAAAAATTCATACAGACATCTCACAATGGGAGTTTTTCCATATGTCCAACTTCTGCAAATGACATCTGTGACATCAGTAAGTCTAGCTGATACCTATTCAGGCTACGAAATCCATACAAATGTAACAGTGATCATTGCTCAGTCTCAGGTTCTTGAAACTGAGACCTTCAGGGTCATCCATATTACACAATTGGAGGTAATTGTGACTCTTCTTTAAGCACATTTGTTTGCAAACTGTTTGATTAGCTCCCAGAATAAGGTCTGTAGAACAAGTAAATTTATAAAGGAGTATTTCACTAAATAAATGCATCTATTATTTACTGACTATTTATTTCTCTAATAATGCCACTGCTAAATTCCCTCATGGAAATACTTTGGCGGGGGGGGGGGGGGGGGGGGGGGGAAGCCATGAACACCTTCACATTTGTAAAGTTTCTTCAGAAGAACATGCTAATTTTGCAAAAGATCCCATTTTAAAGCCAGTCAAACAGGGAAAAAAAGTCAGTTTAGGATAACTTTTTGACCCTTTAGAAACACAGAAGAATAAATAAAATTGAGTATTTTTGGGATGAAAGGCTTTACCGAAAATGAAACTTCAATAAAAGCTCTTTAAGAGAGATCCTGTATTCTCCTGCACAGAAACACTATTCAGCAAATGCTGGTGAACACACAAATACTATGTACTGTGGAATTTTGGCTCCAAAAGAGCAAAAAGAATACAAACCAACTTTATGTTTTCTTCTTTCCTAATGACAGCAGAATGGACAAAGGCTTCTTAGAAGCTTGAAAATGAAAAATCCCTTGGTATTCTGTAGGCACAGAGCATGCTCAGGCCCAAGATACCAAAGAGAAAGGAGGAGTTTTCTTGTAGCGGCTTCCCCACTGAAGGAAACATGGTGGCCATGTGCACAACACAATGCAGCTAAAATTTGCTCTTTTCCCTTTTTTCCATGTTTGCTGCTTCATGAGTAACACAGCATACAACCACAACAACAGAGATGTGCAAGAACTGCTGACATGGGTGGGAAGGGAATATGGGGGTACACTAGGCAGGACTGGTGACAGAGATCTGAACCACGTGGCAAGAAAAAGTACAAAGTCAGCAAATCAGAGAAAATTGAACTGAAATTGTGAATCATTTATATTCCCCTTCTTTTCACAAAAAATTGTGCACCCCTCCTAAGATGTATGGTCCCTGCTCCTTGTGACTTCAGTTTACCACTGCTAAAAGTTCTTCCCGTTAGCTCACATGGTAGATATCAAACAGAAAATCTGAAGCCTGACAATCGGGCTATTCAGAAATGCAAGAAGGTGCTCCGTTGGATGATGCCTTCAGTGGCCTAATTTCCCTGAGAATGACTGAAGAAACCGCATCATCTTCTGCCCTTATCCATCCCAGTTCTGAGATGTGAACCTCAGAAAAAATGTCCAGGATGCCCACATTACAAACTCTAGACATGGGCTCTGAGCAACTGTCTCAGACACAAACACTGATGAAGTAAGTGTAATATTCATCTTGCTGTGAATAGGTAGCAATTAAAATTTGAGACGTACTCAGTGATGGGACTATCACACATGAGGTTACGAGGAAATTAAGAGTTTTGCTTTCAAGAGATGGTTGGAGAGTGAACACTAAGAAGGGGCTGTGGCCATTCTGAGTAGAAGCTGAAGACATCAGAAAATGGCTTATTTATTTAGTTAGTTATTGAAAAATGCTGTGCACTTAGAGGATAAGGTGGGAGGTAGGAAGAAATGCAAGTGATACACAATAGGAAAGGCAAAATAAAGCTTGACAGTTTAATTTCATACCCAAGATGCAAGTGCTTCTGTGAAACACAGCCTAGAGCTACAAGGGAGCCAAGACAAATGGCACTCCTGCACTACAGCAGTTGTTCCACCTCTGGAACAGGCCTGTGGGGCAAAAGCCACAAGTATTCAGCTAGGAAACTTGGGAGAGAGCTCAAAGGCTGTGTCTACCAGCTATGAGCAGGGATTTGTGAAGCAAAGCACCTGGTGCTAAGGTCCCTAGTGCCACATTGTATGCATTTCAGGTGGTGGTACACTGGGGAGTCCAAGGCTGGGGCCAGGGATTGAATGTCAGTCCACGTACTTGATCTTTTCCTACATTTAGAGCAGATCAAGCATACTTTTGGAGCATGCCTTCAGCTTCATCCAGAGGGAATCTAGTCTGCAAGCCCCAAAGCAACTTCTACTCTGTGACTCATTAAACAGAAAAAACTAAAAGATTAATTTAAAAAGTGTGCCACTGATTCAAAGATAAAAGCACTAATGTGGATGGATCTAAAACTATGGTAACAGCCTAATCCACATTAATGAAAGCTTAAGGGGGCTATGCTCAAGCAGCAGTCAAAGAGCACTAACAAACCCATGCAGCAGCACTGGTTTCCTACACAGATGTAAAAAGCTACCAATACTTCCTCTCATCAGCTACTACTAACAAGGTACAAAAAAAAGTCTCCTCAGTGATAGTCACACCTACAGAGAAAATCAAACCCTGGGCGTCTAGGCCAGAATATTGTAAGACAGATGACCACTTCTTATTGCAGATATTACCTTTGATCTTTATAAATGCAAAAGTTTAATAATCCTTTCAAGTTTCCTATGAAATATCATTTGGAAAGAACAAAAACCCCAGCACATTTTTACACATATGTAAATGTATTACTTTACCTGATAGATAAACCCACTCATTCTTGGGCTGGCAGACAACATTAGCAAAATGTTAGGGAAGAGAAGAAGATACCTTTCATTCTTTTCCTTGTTAAAAGAAGAAAATGAAAAAGTAAATACACCATCACAAAGTCCCCTCTCCCATTTTTCTATTTTATATTATTAAAAGCTATCAGCATTATAACTGCATGATTACTCCACAAATATTTGCTCATTGCAAAACTATCTCTCCATTGAATGTAGAAAAATAAAAAAAAAAAAAAAAAAGAAAGAAAAGGGAAGAAGATGACAGAATTATTTATTTTCTATTAGAAAAGTGCTACTAACACATGCCTATACTTCTTCCTGGTGAGTACAGCCTAGTATTTCAAAGCAGGAATTGTAGAGTCTGGGTGAAATGCTGACCTTGTTTAATACGATAACAACCATTTGGCCAACTTCAGTAAAACCAAAATTACACACTGGATCTATATCTTCATATAATTTAGATGGATACTCTTACGGTCGTATCAAGACTGCGGTCTCTCAAATTGGAGATATCAGATTTTTAAATACTGGATAATGCCCCAAAGTAGAAAAAGCAAAGCAATAATTACTATAGTCTCAACAAAAGCACTCATTACTTTGTTCTGGTTTTAATTTGCTGATTTCATGTATGAAGTTACCCATTGTGGTTTTGTTTTGGGGTATTTTTATGGAAGGAGGAATAAGTTTACTCTGAATCTACTGCTATAGATAAAAGGGAGAAGCATTAAAGTGTAATATTTTAATAACAAAATAAGTATATCAATTGACAGAGCCACTGTCTTAATTTCAAGCATCTTTGCAAAATTACAAGTCCTTAGCAAGTTTTAATGTTTTTAAGTAAACATCTGCAAATGTCTGTATCATTTTTAGAAAGACAAAACCAAAGCCAGTTGCTGTTGCACAAATGAAGCTGTTCTGTATCTCGCCAAAAAGCCATAATGCTACACAGAAACTTCTAGAAGTCCATTACATTTGACATTTTACCTCATGATGAGCATGGGGGATGGTGATTTGTTTTGTTTTGAAGGCTTCAAAAAGAGACATGACTGCAGAAGATGCACTATCAGCTCTACTGAATCTTATTTATTATTTACTTTAACACCTAGCAAAATATCTGAGAGAAAAATATTAAGTGACTAACTTTTAAATATTCAGTTCCATAAACATTTTTCTTTTTTTTTATATTTATGGACTTCTTTGTTCTAAGGGAGGAAATGGACTGAATGAGGTTGCAATTCAAAAGCCCTCATCAGGTTCAAAGCCTCATTGATTTTTCAGGGGAACAACAAGCCATAAAAACGTCAGTAACCTGTATAACATTGCCTTTCTGTTAGCACTTGCTTTTAAGATTATTTTAACATTATTTCTGGTAAGACAAGCTTTTCTTCGTTTTATTTGCTTCTTTGGTTTTTAAAAAAAAAATCACCTGACTTTGCCACTTTCAACTTTCTAATGTATCTTCTTATTCTTTTTCTCAAAGATCATTTGGTTCTCAAGCTTGTATTTCAAAATTTACTACTTGAGCAAGGTGTCCAAAACCGGAAAAAAAAAAAAAAAGATTTGTCTCAGACACCTTACAATATAAAACTTTAAACCTTTTACTATTTAAAACACACTGTAATAACTGCTATGCAAAATGATCCTGTAACTTAAGAACACATGGAAAATCTTGTTTAATTATGTATTTTTTAAAAAGTCCTGCAAAAATTATCTTACAATATTTATAACTGCTGTATTCAGTCACTTTTCAGTAAATTTTACAAATGAGACCATCCATCTTCAAGGAATTTCATTTCAGGTTTTGTAAAAAATGCCTTAAATCAACAGAGAAAGATTTTAACTTAAGATTACCATCTCTGAAGCACTCCATTTCTGTTGCATAATGATTATAATGAATTTTATTCAAAATTGTTGAAAGACTGACAGTAAAGATGAGAAGGACATTACCTCACTTCCAGCACACTGAATCATGACTTGGGACATGTAAATCACATTGCCAAATGTTTTGATATCCTCTCCCTCCCAACAACGAATAGCTTCTGTCAGTATTTGCAGTTCAAGTTCTTTCCGTTTCCGTACTTCTTGACATTGTGCCTAACAAACATCGGGAAAAACATCATCTCTATAAACTCTACCAATTTGGAATAAGTTACAGGTAAAAATACTACTACAGTTGTATTTACTGCTGTGCTTGTAATACACAAAAGACAGCACCTTACGTGAAGCATTTTCCTTTACATGACTATTACCAATATTTTTTATAAACTAGTTTTACTAAGTTAAGTATTATGACTTTTCAATACACTGACTTCAATTACTATTCCAAATTCAATCATAGTGCTGTTACTCAAATTACTCCTTCTTTTATATTTCAAATTTTGGTATGACTAACCAGAAATGGACATGCTCAGCAGAAAAGAGTAACACAGCTGTCAGAAATACACGTCTATACAACAAAGCATCTTCTTTCAGTAAAAAGAGACATGCCACCTGTGCAAACCATGAATGTGTATAACCTTGTGTTCCTACTTTTATTAAGTAACTCCAACCTGCTCTAGTTTGTATAGTACCCAATAGGATGTAATCCACAAACCTCTTCTGAACACAAGCAATGCTAAATTTTCTGATTTAAAAAATAAAAAGTGCCAGGTTATCAGCAGCACACATTTCTAACACAAAGCACAACACATTAAGTTTATTGTAACTGAGACTGCATTAATTATATGCTTGTTGCAGTTGAGGCATAGTTTTTCATTTTTTGTAAAGACAGTAGCAGCTTATCTGTTCAAATTAGGCTTCCTGTTCCAATTATTACTAGAAGTTTTGCATCTTCTGAACTTCACTAGCACTTTCCTCTTCAGCCTCTCTCTCTCTAAAATCCAACACCATTCCCCTAGAAGGAATGCACTTAGAAAAAAAAAAAAATCAGAACATGTACTCATTTGTTGTAAAGAAGCTCTTCTTCAGAACACTAGTCCTGCTAGCACTAGTAGACAGGGAGATGAAGTATGATGAGTGGGCAGACAAAAAGGTGCAGAATACTTTGCACAATGCTTATACCAGTAGTCTATTTGCTATAACTCCCCAACAAATTACCATCCTTAGCTCTGCCCACATACAGCATTGATTTTCATGCTTCTGAAAATTTACTACACATTTATGAAAAAGCTTCACTTTTTTAAGCAATAGAGGGAGATGAAATTAGAAAACATTCTACTTAAAATACATCATCTATTCTTTTATCACTCTTACAGAAAGATTTTTGAAGGCAGTCATGGATTTCTGAATATCTGGACGGTCCGGATGATAATCCTAAAAACAATGGAGAAAACATACATTAAAAGTTCAAGCAAAATTAATTTTAAAAAATGTTAGAGGCTTAAGTAAAAACAAATAAACAATTTTGCAAAATTGAAGTTGTAGACTGATCTGGTCTCTTCGTGGCCTTCTTATATCTAACACTGCTGGGTCTGGCTTCCAGTAAAACTGCAGTTCCTTAGCAGTTATATATATATTCCTAGTTATACTTAAAATATATATATATATAATATATATAAAATATATATAATATATATATATTCCTAGTTATACTTAAAATAGAGCCACAGAAGTTTTACAAGACCTAGTGCATAAGAGATTTTGAAATCCTAAGAGGAAAGTATTTACAGAGTTTTGTTTGGCTGGTTAGCTTTGTCACAAAGGTGATTCCCTACAGGCTAACAAACATGTTCTGCTGTCACTAGATGACAAACTAAGCTGTGTGACAAGACCCTCACGCTTTCTACTTTTCTCTTTTTTCACACTCCAAACATCTAACCTATAAAATGCAACAGGTGAAAACAGTAGGTCCTCAAACACCTTCTCTTCCTGTAAACATCACTTTTGGACAGCAATCACTAAAAGTCAGAGGGACTATTTTGCCAATATGTTTGACATGCTGAGGTGAGAAGCAGCACTCCCTCTACAAGATAAAGTGGCCTGAAGTAGTGTGCGGGAGACACATTCAACGTCAAGTCAACTAGAGACTGTGATAAGACTATTCTAGGAATGATGATTAGCTTCTCTGGATAGTTTTATTTTAAATGTTTAGCTTTTACAGGAAGTTTCACTGCACTGACTTTTACATAAACCACTGCAGCCTGTAGTTTAGAAGGCTGACGGAAGAGCAAACAAATGTAATTTTGGGTCCCATCATGTTTGACATGTACCTTTAAAATAATTGTTGTCAAATCATCATTAAGCTGGAACATAAATGCTGATAAGATATACCTCCATGTGCCTTTCAAGCTCTTTGAGTAACGTGGGGTATTTATCCAGACGCATAAAAGGTTTGCTGAGGCCCGTGGTCAGTACAAGGATCCCAGGGCTGTTGGCACCTTTCATCTCCATGAATTCTCCTAGTTCCTCACTGTGTACACAAGATATTTAAGCAAATTAGGATTAAATTATCAACACAAATAAATTACATTGGATTCATGATTCAGTCTTTCACCTGCAATGAAGATGACAATAAAACAGGAGGCCTAATAAAAATTAATTCAAGTACAACCTAAGTGCTGTGACCAAGTTTGTGCATTAAATAAAATACAGGAACAAAAGCCATTTGCAGATTTGGGGTCCATCCAGGGAAAAACATACATGGGATCAAATCCACTGTTCTAGACAACCAGTGCTCAAAGACAATTCCTAAATGCTCCATCATTCAAGCAACAATTACAGAATAAAGCTGTATTTTATTACTCAACTCTTTATGCTAGTAAAATTACATACCACCTTAGAGGTGGTTTACACAAGTAATACACAAGCAAGAGTCAATTGCTTTATATATAATAATAAAATAGGTATTTTTATGGTGACAGACAGAATGAGAAGACAGAACATTTCAGAAGTTTTTTCTCTCCCACACTTAATGACCTCATCTCACATCCAAGGTGTTCCTGCAAAAAAATGACCAACATCCATACAAATGGTAGGAATAATCACCACGCAGTCTATTCCCTAATGAGCTAGGGTTTCACTACGTGTAGACTTATACAACACACTTCTTTTGACAGCAAAGCCACTGTAAGAAATCCATTCTCTCCATGTATCATGAATTGCTACTTCCCCTCTCCAGATATTTTTTGGTATTTGAATAATTCAGAGCTGGTCCAGCCCTTCAACTTTTTACAGCAACTCACTTAAAGCACCAGATGTGAGAATTTCAGCTCCCTTTGCTATCACGGAAACAAAATAGCTACATCTTCTGCTTATGAAGCAAAGATTTTAGAGGACTATGGTGGAGGAGGACTAGCTTTTCAAGTTTAAATTACCAAGAACAAAATGAGCCCTCTGCATTGGGAACAGAAGATATGGCAGCATCTGGGCTGATTGCCAGGTTTCATAAAATACAAGTTGCCAAAGAACACAGAATTCTAAAGGCAAAAATCTAAATAAAAGAAATACAGAATGTTGTTTATTGAAAATGTAACCTCTTATTGCATTCAAGACACACATGCACTCCTTCCCATTTCAGAACAAGTGACACTACTTATTAATGTCATTTGTCCAAATAGATGAAGACAACAGAAAAAGAACACAAACATGGTGCTGAGGGACTTGGTTTAGTGGTGGACTTAGAATCCAACTGTTAACCCAACACTGCTATCTTAAAAGTCTTTTTCAACCTAAATGAGTCAGTTCTGTGAACTGTGGCCTTCCCATCCCAACATAAGTGCTTTACCCACCATCCCTCCTCCCAGACACCAAAGTTTCCTCCAGTTCACAGAAAAGAAGGTACTTTTCCATAGTTTATTCCAAGTTTACTTGTCTTCAGATTAGTTAATTGGAATTTACTTATACTACCTTGCTTATGTATATCCAGCATTGTTTCTGAATTGTCAGGCCCATCATAATTTTACACCACCTCTTTCAAGAGCTTTCTGTCCCCATTCTAACAAGAACCAGGCACTCCTCAGTGCATGTATTTGAGCTATTTCAGGTGCACTTAACTACAGAGTGGAGACAGAGGGTGAGGGGATTTCTCAACACCTGCTGTGCATTTTACTGATGCAAAGAGAAGGGCTGGGCACACTTGGGAAAGACCTTGCATCCCTCTTAAGCAGGATATATCAGCAACTTCAGGCCTTCTAAATCAGCTTGTGACATAGACAGGTTTTAGCCAAAACTAAAACACAGTGAAAAACCTCCTACAATGCCTTGCATAAAGAATTATAATAATGCAACACAGATAAACTCAAGTACTTTTTGAGCTTAAATTTAAAATTAAGTAAAGCTGGCCAGTTCTGAATACCTGGAGGCTGAAGATCTACTCTGCCTAATGCTTTCTTAGTCACAGCCCTTGCTTAGCATAAAAATCACACCACTTCAGAACTTGACAGCTGACTGCACTGGTACCCTAAACAAGAATAAAGATTTTTGACTTGTAACTATGTCTTGGGTTTATGGTGTTACCAGCTACTTCGAGGTCAAATATTCAGGGTAATTCACTGAAGCATCAGGCTGCATGGCTATGGTGTGGTGGCACTTCTCCTCCTCCTGACTCAGTTAGAAGGAAAGAAACTGTTTTCAGTAAGTAATAAAGGTATGACACCCAGTTTACACAGAAAGCTTTACCAAAGTTCACCTGTGAAAGCCCTTCTGCCAGAAGGCACTCATAGGTTTTAAATTTCAATTCTCCATGTATATGACACCAATCACATGCAAGTGACTGCTTTTTTGTTTTATCCATTAATTCCATCTGTAATCACCCCAACCCATTTCAGCACCATAAAGTCAGGTTACACACAGTACTTGATACTTCATCATACTTCATCTTCTTAAAGACATTTTTTACAAGAATCAAGAAGTAGTAGCTGTTTAAACTCATTCTTTGCATTTTGTTTGCTTCAGTCAGACGCAGCCCCTGCTGCCTAATTCTACCAACTCTGCCCTTTAAAACTATTTACTACTCTTCCCCATTTCAGGCAGCATAATCCGTAAGTGTATTACAGAGATTCTCCTTCACCCCAACATAGCTGCATTTTCCACAGGATGTGCCAATCTCAAATACCACAGGCCACTCAATTTAACACTGTTCTGAACAATGCTCATTTTTGCCCTTAGACTGCTAAGGGGCAAAAACCCCCATTCCTAATTTCTTCAGCCATCTCCATACTGTTGGGTGCATATAAATGCATTATATAAATAGGATTTGCTGTGCTATCCGCTAAGACAATGCTTGCACTTC
Source organism: Corvus kubaryi (assembly GCF_017639235.1). Taxonomy (NCBI): domain Eukaryota; kingdom Metazoa; phylum Chordata; class Aves; order Passeriformes; family Corvidae; genus Corvus; species Corvus kubaryi. Next base: position 21,704,676 of record NW_024580667.1, on the reverse strand, counting down.
CCTCTCCCCCTTTTCTTTAATTTTAATGCTTCTACAGTAGGAAGAGCTTTGGTTACCATTTCACTCATATTCACATTTCTTATTTTCATTATTGTTGTTCCATTTCTTCAACTTCAGCATTATGAAATAGATGTGCAAAAAAACCGGAAAAAATTCACTATAGCTTGAATTAAAATCAACTTCTTGGAAACCTGAAATAAAAACCTGGTATTATCTTGTTTTCATTGTCTACTCTGAAAACCCTTTAACTAAATACACTCTGTGGTTAAGCCATCCTCTGCTCAAGTGGTACTTGGTGTTGATCATCACCCTTTTTACTTAATCACAATACAGGAACCTATGGAGCAAGTTTAAACCTCAGCTCACTTGAAAGGTACACAAAGTCCTGAAAAACAGGCTTAGCAAAGGCATCATCAGGAAGCCTTTTCCAGGGAGCAGTGTTAATAGGTGTAATTAAAACTGAATGACGTCGCTTTCCTCCCAACATTCCCAAGAGGACAATGTTTTCTTTCATACACTTCTGCGATTCTCTCTGACAAGTCTTGACATGCCAGCTTGTTCAAGCCCTAGTCTGAATACAGGCATACATCCCTTTAATACAATAATACCCCAAATTTTGTCTGGGAAGTTCCATCATGCAGACCCCCTTAGCATTCTACTCATGCTACACCAACGTGGCACCTCTGCAGCTTTGTGGACATTAAATATCCATCAAAATATGGATGTTACTTTAGCCCAAAGCTTAAAGTGAGTGTCTTTCATTTAGTCACAAATGACAAATACAGTACAGGACATAATGGAAGGGTTTGCTTTCAAAAATAAATGAGTGGGTTAAAATACTGTTTGAACATGACAACAGTTCACAACCATTTTTTAATTAATTGCAGCATAAAAAACAGTCTATGTCAGCTGCTTTGCCAAAGACAATGGCTCTTTCATGTCACAATTTCAATTGATGCCTGCAAGTACCACAGTCTCCTAGGCAGTATATGCTAAACGAAACCAGTCCACAGCTAAGAGTATGTTTTAATTAAAAAGCTATCATTTAGCTGAACAGGAAAATCTCTTGAACAGTGAAATCATCATCTCAGTCACAACTGCCTAAGCAAGTAGCTTTTCAGAAAGAGGCAGATGACACTTTTAATTCACTACTTGCGTCACTTTACACAATAAAATGCAGAGAAGCATACAAAATGCTGTGCTTCATTTATTCTGAAATCTCAAGCTGAAGAGCTCTCCCCACTCCAGACTAGAGTTAGTTCACAGCTTGAGATATTTTAAAGGTCACGATGAAAAGTGTCTTTAAGCCCTATTAATATATTCAAATCTTTCTCAGTACAGCTGCCTCAAAAGCTGCAAATCAAAATGGAAGAGGGAAGTAAACAAAGTTCAGATGTGCCTGCAAGTAAGTGAAGGAAAAAAAAAAGGCCATTGAACCTTAAGGAAAGCAGACTCAGGAACTAAAAATGTATACATTTAAAATCACAACTTACACTTCTGAAGGAGGTCTCTGTTTGTAATAGATGGAGCACGAGCTATCACTGCTGAGGGGTCTGAGGACTGCACACAGGCACCGCATTTTGAGAGCGTCGTGACACAGCTTAGCTCAGCAACCCCTCAACTGCAGCTTTTAATTTCCTAGGGCTAAACTTCCCAGTCAAGCTCCTCTCCCGGGGACTGTTGCTTGGCGTATGACATCAGCCTGCACACTTGCAGGCTCAGGGATCCACCAAAGTGGGGGAGGCACAAAGAGTTTTCTGACTCAGGCTGATCTGTATTCCATGCTCCAGTTACTCAGAGTAATTGTGATGTTCCAGCTCCACAAATTTTATCCAGACTGCTAGGTCTGTGATGCAAGTGTAGAATATGTTTGGGACATGTTATCCAAGAGAACAGAAGAATCTAGGAAAATTAATGTTTCAACAAGTAAAGATTTCTGAATAGCTTTCTTACTGCTGAGAACTGGCTTGATATTTGCCACTTTTCAAAATAAAAAAAGCAGGTGTGTTAGTAATTTTCAACTGCCTCTTCATCAAATTAAATTTTCTTCTGGGAAGATTTTTCTTCTCTTTGTTTTAAAATAAACATACTGCTGTTTAAACAAAGTAAAACTGTTTAACACCCCACTCTACCCCTCCAAAATTACATACCTGATGCTGGCTACATTGGGTCTGTACTGTCCATATTTCCTCAAAAGAATTTTTGTCCACTGTTAGTGGGGACTGTTACATTTGGGTTTTTTAATTATGTTATTCAACCTTCAGTAAGTCCCATACTCAAATATCTTTCCTCTTGTCATTTTTGGATATCATCCACAGGAAGTCCCAGTCCTAGCTTCTGCCTGCTTTTTTTTTTTTTTTTTTTTTTTTTGCTAGACTTCCTTGTTGCGCTGAACTTTGTTGCTTGTGATCTTTCCCACATAGGTAACATTTCATGTTCCTGGCACTCCTTCTCCTGCAATTACCCATTTCTGTACTTTGTATCCAACTGGGTTTTTTAATCTGCAGGAAATTCACTCTTTCACGCCTTCGGTTGCTCATTCTGTTCCTTCTCTTACTGGAAGGCAAGCATATGTCTATGATCAGAAGCACGCACAGGAACAGTGCTAGTTTAACTAAACTCTACACCCTCAAGGCAGTACTGGTCTCACCAGCAAGCAAAATTGGAACACCTACCCTTAGACCTGAACTGGGATCTTCAAGCAAAACTGTAAGATAGTAGAATCAAACCTGATAAAATGGAGCCAAAAAGCTGGGACTGTTGTGGAATAAAGTAAACAAAACAGGATGGTGTACAGTGGCACTACAGCCACTATGAGAAGGGAACATGCCAAACTCTGCCAGAGCACCACCCAACCATACCTAGCAAAATCCAGCTCTTCAGCTCTAGCCAGTGGCTTAAGAAACAACTACAAGATAAAATGACAGATCTGAGGAAAAATTACTTAATCCTTCAATCCTTTTTGGCTCCTTAAGCAGAAGGAATTTAAACTCTGGAAAAAAGTATGCAATAGCTCCAAAACAATTCCTGAGACAAAGTACCTACCAAATTTCAAGACAGCATAAAATTGGAGAAATTATGTTGCATACCAACTTTAACACCTGGATAAAACTTACAAAGCCACAACTGGAACCAAGAAGAGAATCTGTTCTCAAACTTAATAGAAAGATTTTGTTGTTGCTGTGATTTTCAGAGGCAAATATGACTTCAGAACCACATAGCTCTGGAACCTGAACTCATGTATGGGTTGCATTAGGTTTTACTCCCATTTCTTCACGTTCACACACCCTCAGGTCTCCAATGATTTTAATAGTCTTTTAATAGTCTATTAATAACTTAATGAAATTAAAGATGTTTGTGGCTTTGAAGGTTTGAACATGATAAATGTCTTATTCTTTAAATAACATAATTTATCCCCTTTGGCCCAGACTGTGTATTTACATAAACATGCACATACATGAACATCTATGCACGCACAACCCCTTATTCTGTATTAATTGAATAAAAGCCTCCATGTTGCTGCTGAATATGATCAAGAAGCAAATGACAAAAGATAAAGAGGAAACAGACTTGCATTCATACTGGATGGCATTTAAAAATTTTAAAAAGGAAAAAAAAAATAAAAAAGTCACATTCAATGCCCCTTTTAGATGTCCAACCCCATCCCAAGTACTGCTATTTAGAATCTACTTCACAAAAATGCTATTCAAAGGAAGTTTTTGTCTAGAAGTGCACAGTAATTCTGAGCACGCTAATACCATGTTTTACCTATACATACACACAGATCCTTTACAAGGTGTCAACAACATTTTAACAGGTCTTACAACACTGATACTCTTGATAGCTCAGACAATGACATATAAAACCCCCATATGTAATGCTCCACCAAACCAGACAACTGCTAACAATCTTAATGTGAGCCAATCACTTAAGGAAACAATACAGTTAATGCTTCAGCCAATTTCCTTAAAACTTTTTTTAGTCAGTGACGGTAAAAAAAAAAAAAAGGTAAAAATAGTATATTTTACAGAATTTCTATAAATCTTAATCTAGAGAAATTATCTAGAAGATTTTTGTTGTTGGTATGGGCTCCCAGGAAAAGAAGTAGTCTAATAAACTGAGTAGAAAATACTAATTTTGTGATATAAGAATTTGACTTAAAATTATTTGCTAGGGTTTTTTTTAAAAAAAGGCTTTCAGAGGTACAGGTACTGCTTATGTGTTCAGTTTATTAATTGCACAGAGCTCATGGCAAGAAATAATCTTCTGCAGACAGTAAGAATTCATGTTCCAAATCAAACTGCTCCAGACAGTTGCCTTTTCTTTTTCTCTAAAATGCTATTGAATAGCACAGATGCTACAAATATGATATTAAAATCCAAGTATTCCACATACACCTATTTCTTTGTCCTATTTTTGCTAGTATTAAAACACACAGGTTTGGACTCTCTTCTTAAATTATACTGACAAAACAGCCAACATACCATTGCCTTTTCTTAAAAACCTTAAACCTTGGTATTTTATCCAGAATGAACAGCAGTGTAATTGTTTCACCATTACTACAATCATGGCTATCCTCAAACCTCACAGCAATTTTTAAATAAAGGTTTATAGAAGATTTTTTTACACATTAAACCATCTCAGCTAAAAAAAGAGACAGTTCTGAGTAATTTCTTCATGCCTCCAACCAGTTTGTTATTTCTCTCTTCCCCCCTATTTTGAAACAATGTAATTAAAAGTTTTTGGCATTCTGAGAGGAAGAGATTCTGAACTGCTTAAAGCCCCTTTTGATTTCTCCATGGCAGCTGTCTCAACAGGAATATTTAGTCAAACCACTTGCTACCTACAGTAATGTTGAACAACAAAAATTAAGGTATTAGAATAACAAAAGTGGGGTAATTAGAAAGAACAGGATGCAATTCTGTTGACTCATGCCTGGTAGCACAATAGCATTCAACAGAAAATTGTCTATCTCAACTTCTCTTCCCTTGAGCTATCCCATATGAACAAACTTCCACATCCAAATTACTTAACTCTTCTATGATACTTATATTGTCTCCACCAGGATTTGGTGTCAAGCTGACTTAAGAGACCTGAAGCTGAATTTTTTTCTTAGGACAACCTACACAAAAAGAAACATGAAAGAGAAGAAATGCTTCTCCTCTCCATTTGCAGAACAAACAGCTTTTCTCCCTCACATTTCTACCACCACTTCTCTGAGTTCTGAAAGTTAGATAATCCTTTACAGATATTCCTGAATCTAAAGAAATGTAGTTGATCACTTTGCTATCACAGCCATCTTTCATTTATGGTTAAATCCCAGACCTCTGTATGGAAAGAGCATAAAGACTCAAATAAAAAAACCTAAGCCCAAGAGTATTAAAAACCATTTACAGAAAATGGTACTAGAAGAGGGTCATTTGAAAGAAAGCAAGCACGCAGGGATTTCATCAGGGGGGTTTAAACATATTTTTGTCTTGCTGAATTTTAATTACAAAAACTTACCTTCTTTCTGCCTGTACTGTTATGTGAATTTGCAGCTTGATTTTTCCAGCTGGGGTTGGAATATAGTTACATGTATTACTAACATAAATGAAAGTTCAGAGTATTTGGTAACTAGGAGGTTTTTCATCTTCATAATATTATGAGTAAATAATATCTTTCCTCCAAATATCTTTACTTTAGTCCAATGCAACAAGACAAAAAGGAGAGGGGTGTGTGAAGCAAAAAGAACATATATCCTGCTAGAATTTGTCCTATATCTAACCTCCAAGAAGTCATGGTTCTATCCTGCACCACAAGCAAGCATAAATAACCCAAAATAACAGCTGCTTCACCACAAGGGTCATCAGAATAAAAGTATATAGCAAAAGCCTGTGAAAGCTGACTTCTTCCATCAAATTCTCACCTCAGTATTTTTCCCTCAAGGTGATACAGTGCATCTTCTATGCAAATTTAAGGTCTGTCCAAAAGCTGAGCAACCTACATCGTGTTAACTAAGCATCCTACTTCCTACAGAAAATAGTAATTTTGCAAAACTCACACTTCTTTCACATCACTCAGAAGTAAAGCTGAGGGTATAATACCACTATAAAGTTAAGTATACACAGGCTTTTACAGGGCTAAGTTACAATGCACCAACTGTCTAAGAAGCATAAGTCATGTCAGTTATGCCATAATTTCACAAACTAGTTTTGATCTCAACATTTTTAAAACAAAGATGATAATCAGTAAAGTTTAACATATTCAGAGTCCAGCATGTGTTCTTTCAATGAAAAAAAAATCTCTCAAATAGTTGATAATAGACTGCCAACAGTGACAAGCTGTCCTGATCACATGAAACAGCTTTGTTTTATGGGGCATTTTGTCTTTTTTTTAAAAAGTGTAATCTTTTTTTTCTCAAACAAGTTCTACCACACCAAACATGTTAAAAAGCAACCACCACAGTTTTACAACTCAAGTGTGTGTTACACACATTTTTGTATCAGACTCAAAAGACCACAAAGTTAACATACCTGTGTTCTGTGAGGACATTTACTGCTGATGGGTGGTTGGCACAGTATGTAAAGTACAAGCTTTTCATTTGTGGCATCAAATTTAGAAAACATCCTCCAACCCTCTGCTGAGCTTCAGGCAACCTAAAAACAGACCAATAAAGATGGAAATGTGTAATATCAACCAGACAGAGAAATAAATGAACTCCCAGAAAAGCAGTCTATATTGTGTGCTGGGTTTGGCTGGGGTAGAGTTAATTTTCTTCACAGTGGCTGGTAGGGGACCATGTTTTGGATTTGTGCAATAACATAAGGGTGGCAGAGCAGCTCCCACCTGAAGGACTAAGCCTCTTCAGCAGAAGGCCGTATGGTCAATTGTATAACCCACACCGAAGTTAACTAGACGATGGGCCACTAAGCTTTCATCAGTCCTAGACTACAAACTTGTTCCTGACACCTTGTCTAAATCACTGTACAATATGTGCAAGATGAAATGTTTCGATTTCTCCATGCACTTGCTCTCCTTGCACAAAGGCTGCATCTTCTAACATGCTAAATTTTTGCTTCTTTGCAAGATATGACAGTGGATTTTGCTGTTATCTTTTTAACTACTCTTAAAACCAGTACTTCACTCTTCACGTTAGCTGTAAAGCTAAATGAGCCCTCACTAAGTACTCAATGCACATACTGTTAGCACAGTCAAAGAGCTTCATTCTAAGATTAGTTCCAACAATTCTTTCTGGAATAATATTTTTTTTCCTGAGAAAGATTTTTTTTTTAAAGTCAGTATTTTCTGTAGTTGTCCCAGACATGCACAGAAAGTTCCTAAACATCAATATTTAGCATACTCCCTCTAAAAAGAAAGTGATAGATACTCCAGTGAACTTCAGGAGGATATAAACCATTCAGCTTTCCAGGACAATCACTCTTCCAGGCAGGGGACGTTCCCACTCTGCTCAAACACAGTCATCTTGTCCCAGTCCTTAGGTTTGCTCATAGTAGTCAAAATGCAAAGTTCATCCCAAGAAATTCTCCCCCGAATTCCAAAATAGTAAGTCGGTCTCCTATTAAGCTGTTCAGTCCCTCTGCACAGTACAGGAAGACTATCCAAAATGAAGTAAAAATTGACTGTAAAGGTGTTCCAAATGCGAGTCAGGGGAAACACTCCCTGATTTGAAAGGAACATTCATTACAGACACCCAGAAAATGACAGCTGAATCCCCAGCTAACACATCATGCCAGATAAACACTGATCACATTATCAACACTCCTTATATCAAAGGCTAGGGTTCATATAAAAGTCTGCATCTTTTTTTTTTTTTTTTTTTAGTTTAAATTCTAAAATCAATATCTGAAATCAATAGAGTGGCTGCTTTTGCAGGTGTTTAGGGGAAAACCAAGGGCATTCCCCAGCATACTGAGGGAATGCTTTTCTTACAGCCTTGCCAAAAAGCATTTCCTGCCTAGCAGCTGGTCCCCTTTAATAAATCTAGCATGAGCTAATAATACATTCTTGGAGTAATAGATGCAGCCAAAGTCTAAAACTCTGAAGACATACTCGAGGCATATAACTCAGTATTAAATAGCAAGAGGCTCCAATAAACAGTTACTAAAAATGGTTAAATTCCCATTTCATACTGTAGTGATGGGGGTGGAGGGTGAATTATGGCTGTTTGCACCAAGCAGACATCTGTGTGTTCTCAGTCTGCTGTTCTTTTAGCAGAATCAAAGACTGACATTATTCTCTCTCACATGTTGCACATGCATTGCCACTTTATATTGCACATTCTTTGCTGAATTATGATATTTCATAGACTTTATAATGGGGTGGTAACTCATCCCCTTTCACTTCTCTAATCCATGCATTAGTGCAAGTGTTCTACTATTTTCAGCAGATAAACTATCTATACCTCCTTTACCTGCTGGAAAAACATCAATTTAATGCCTATCACCACATCATATAAACCTTTTCGTAACTGATGTGTTCCATAAAGAGCATAGTTATTTTACAGTTTATTCTGAAGTTTTCATCCCAACATTCTTCTCATATTCAGCATTTTAATTAAAAGGGAATCACATATAAATATTTACACATACTATACAATATTTACACATGTTATACCAACTTCAGTTAAAAAAAGGCCAGATACTTGTTTTAATTCTATTTGCAAATGTAAAAGAAACATAAAGCCTCTGCTGTTGTACACACGCCAGAGGAGTCACCATATGACAATATCTAAACTACCTAACATTGTCTGCTTGTTGGAATTGCATCCAACAGCTATCAGTTTTGTTTCTCCAGACTTACAATGGGTGCCCAGTGCATGGCAATTTGAAGAAAGAAATAAAAATTAAGTGCAATTGAACAACAAGGTTAATTTTAATACTGATCAAAACCAGCAATCAGAACTGGACTAAAGCTACACTGGCAGCTGACAGAAAAAGGGTGACAATTCAGAATGTCTAATCATGTCCTGTGTGTTCTGAAAAACCTGCCTTACTTTTGGGATCAGTGGACGTTAAAATGTTCTGGGAAAGGCTGTGGAAACTGTGATTAATTCAAATAAATTTAAACAGAGACTAACAGAGGCAATTTAAAAAGAAAAGTAGGTAACAAAATGTAATCAGTATTTATGCTTTCTTTTTGCAAGGAAAAGAGCAGATCTCCCTAAATTTCATTTGACTGTGTAGGTACCGTAAGGGTGTCACTCATGAAGGAATCTATGTTGCTATACATATATATGTGTGTGTGCATAAATATATGTATATTTATACAGGCAGCCGCCTGCAGAACCTGCCACAACCTGGAAACTAAATTATCAGGGTGGCATTTTCTCCGCTTCTCCATCTCATCCCACACAAAGACAAACAGCAGAATTCCAGCTCTTGAAGGAGATGAAGCATCAATGGTAAGTTTGCATGTCTTGAACGTAAAAGCTGACAGCAGAGAAGACACATGAGAAGTAATGGTCTGTAAAAATTATGATGGGACAATTGTGATTAATGACTCCAAAGAGTGCTGTTTGTGAAAAAACATAAGATTAGAGGTTTTCTCCTGAGGCTTCACAGTTAACAAGGTTACTGATATAAGGGGCCACTTTGCAACTTTCTGAGCTACCGTTTGCACAAATTGAGGCACTCTTCAACTTATTCCCAATCCTTCAGTCTGATTTTCACCCTCTTCACTACCACACCTTTCACTAATTGTCTAATTGTCTTAGCTCTCAGACATCAGTTACTATGCACATTTGTTTCAGGATATCTAAAGATACTACATTCAAATTCCCTTAGTATTCATAGCCTTATTTCTGTTGATACTCATGATGACCAAATGTAAAGGATGATACTGGGACTTAACAGACTTAGTTTGTATCTGCACTCCAAAACCAAACCTGAAATACTAATGAGTTTTGTATTATACTTAAATAGTCTCCCCCTCACACTCTGGCCTCTTGCCTGTTTTGTGGTTTTTTTTAAAATTCCATTCCATTTCAGGATCATCCCCAAACACGAAGAATCTGCTCGCATTTAAACACAAAACAAGACAACACAGTCACTGTGACTGCAAGAGCAGGGACATGAGGGTAAGAGAGGATAAACCCCAGCTATGGCTGTTACAGGGCAAGGAGGTAAGTCTGTGATACTATGTAAAAGACTTCAATTCGCTACAGAGGAGATTATATGTAGCAGTCCATGCAGGCTGGCATCACCAGCCAGCCTGTGCATCATGTGTCCCACTCCCTACTGAGAAGTGCAGCCATAGACTGACAGCTGCTACTTCCAGGTGAATGGAAGAACCTTTTCTGGAGCAGGCGATCAAATCAGGTTCAACCTCCTGCTACAAAAATACCCACAGAGCAACACCTCCAACAGAGATCACTTCGATCAGGCCAGAGATCACCTGATGGACACTGACTTCGTTTGCAGAGCTCTTCTGCTGTGTGAACTGCTGCAGAACTGATCTATGGCACAGGACCACAGACCTGGAATGAGACCTAGAGCACTGGACCACTTTTTGTCTTCAAGAGATCAGAGCACGGAGGACTCTCACTCCGTTTCACTGTCAGAAATCTGCTCTTTCACAACTGAAGACTCCAACGGCATCTCTCTGCCTTGTGTTCTACAGTTCTTTTCCATCTATGAACCAAATGCACTGGAAGCTGATCAGCCAAAAAAAGCACCTTTGAAGCCTATCAGCCAGAATATTCTCACTCAGTGCTAGTTAGATTTACTCCATGTGCCACTTCCGTTTGGTAAACTAAGAAGAGAAGTTACAAAGGTGGAAATAACCCCAACCTGGACAAGTTCAAAGAGGACAAACCTTTAGCAATGAACCAGATGACCTTCAAGGCTGTGGGCAGGGTGAGAGGGTGGCACACAACTAAACCCAAACCATATCCAAACAACTTTTTCCCCTGAAACACACAAAGAACCCACTACGATGACATATGTTCTGAAAAAAAAAAAACCCAAAAAGTTTAACACCGCAAGGATTAAATAAGCCAAAGTGGTGCAGGCAAAAAGGAGGAAAGCATAGGAAAGCTTCTGCCACTGAAGTACATACCAGGATCTGTTAAAGAGAAAACTCAAATGACAAACTGTCTCAAGGTGGGTGTGGAATTCAAAAAGCATTCAACTTTCATGCCCAAGAAAAGGAATTTGTCAAGCAAGGCAGGCTGGCAGCATTACAATTGGCAGGACAACAGCATTTGGTCATTCTGACATGTCAAGTTAGAATAAAACACCACACTGGATGCTGCAATATGAAGTGCCTCAATAATGGAACTATAAACTCTCTGCCAAAAATAAAATAAAGTGATAAATCTATTTTCAGCCCTGGACCTAGTCTGTTTACAGAACAGGTTCACCAGCCAAAAAGCCATGGCAAAATGACCAAAAAAAAGAAAAAAAACAAAAAACCACACAACACAGCAGAGCAAGCATTCTTCCACATGATGGATTAATGGATTAGATTCCAAACAGAAGGATGCTGTAGGCTCAAGTTAATGTGCTATGATGAAAATTAAACTGAAAATACAACTCGGCATGATGAGCATATTTATGAAATGAAAATAAGACAAAATGTTTGCAATAATGCTTCAGTAATTTTAGGGCATCACTTTCTCTGCCTACCTACCAGTATCCAGTATGTTCCTAGTTTATTACACAGCAACATTTCACTTAGCAAAAAGAAGAAATAAAGGACACTATGAAAAGGTGCTTTAAGAGAGCCAAGCAGAGTTATTAATGGAGCTTTCTGAGCTTGAAGCTCCACAGTGATATCACATTAACTGACACTCCAGGTTAAAAAGAAGTTTGCACTAATATTTGTTTAAAGGTATATACTCTTCTCCTCTCATTTTTAAGGCCACCTTAAAAAAAAGTTTTAAAAGACGACAGTCTGTTCCACGCAAAGTACTTAATTTCCCTAACTTCTGACACCAAGAAACAAAATCATGGTAAAAAGCAAATAAGACAACAAAGAGCAGTGACAAGAAAAAAAAGGAAACATTTGAGTATGTTGACAAATGGACAGAGATTTAGACATTTAACTGATCAAGTCAAACTTGCCAGAATGAATATCATTCTTTCTCACAGCATGAGAGACAGACCACTTCAAAAATGTTTCCATTACACTGCTGAATTGCCATCTGAACTACACCCCATCCTCCCTTCCCCTCTCTCTGGTCTAAGTTGTTTAGAGGCAGGAGAGAGGGACAGAAGGCAGGTGGTAGGAGGGCATGGGATCTGAAGTCAGCAACCATAACAGGCATATGTTCCTGCCTAGTGGAGATGCAGCTTATACTTTTTCATGACCAGGCTGCTTCTTCATACAGAGCAGCTCAGGGGAGAAGAGGGAGAGGTCAAAACAAGACATACTTGAGGTGATCTAAAGCTCACTGTTGCCAAAAGAGGTATTTTCTCCTCCATCCAAGACAGTAATTTGTTCTCACAGCAAACTGAAACTTGTCTAAGCCCTCAGTAGCAATTCAAATTAATAACTTGGCAGAAACCAAGAAAATTTGGATTAGGAAGTTGCCTTAGCTCACCATGTGAGCAGACAAAACTAGAATATAGGCAAGGAAAATTACACCGCTGAGGTTAGGAACATAAATTACACTTTCAGGGGAATTTCAGGAAATTGTTAGGACAACCCAAATGCAATATGGTCACCTTCTTTCTTACACACCCAAGTGCTGAGGTAACAAGCTGAAAAATACCAAATTATCACTTCAGCCTAAATTATGGAAGGAGGACAAGTGTCTTCATCCCCTTCTTTCTGTGCTCCACACTTCCTATATGGTACAGGACAAGAATTGAGGGGCTCTATTTAATTCAGGTTGCTCTTTCTGCCTGTCCTGCAGACCTCTTCCAGCACACTTTGATAACCACCTTTGTTCAGGCCAGAAGAATACCAAGCACAAGCATTCTCTTACAGTGTCCCTCATCCAAGTCACTTACCTCCTTCTCCACTGTTCCACCATCACATAAGGTTCCTCTACTCTTTTTTTCATTCTCTTACTTTGAAGCAAATACTTAAAATTCATGCCCCCAAAACCAAAACCACCACTTCCCTACTGGTATGGAACTTCATCATGAAAATTCATAATTTCTTTTAAACTGTATCAAAATTTCTACCTTTGCAATTGCATCCTAGGGCCAATATATATCTGTACAAACAATCAATATATTCCCCAAACATCTATTACTGTACTGCTCTGGCAACAACTCTTGAAGCGAGAGAAAAAAAAAAAAATCTATGCCCAACAAAAGATGCAACAAGTAAAGTAATAGAAGATATTTGCATGTTAGAATTTTACTCTATCCAGTATGCATGGTACTTACTTGGTGCATTCTTCTAAAGACTGTACAAGCATTTGCTGGAAAGAACTTATTTCTTCCAGGTTTCCCATTAAGTATGAAGTATTTGTCAAGGTTAACCTGGAGCCAAAGCAAATAAAACATGTTTAGGTTTGCAGCTATTGACTAACTGTGCATTAATACTATCTATTGCATGAAAAGAAAATGCTTGCTGGCTCTTAGATCAAGGACCAGACTCTTTCAGTCAGCAAGCAAACTGAATAAAAGTAAACCCTGCCTCAAGAATCACACAGTCCACAGAGGTAAATTCACACTGACATTGACATTTTGACCATGTTAACCCTCCCCAATATATGAGAAATCTCAAGCTTAATTTAAAACTCACATACTTTTCACTGGCTTGTAATGGTCGCAGGTAGTTTGAAAGCATTGTTTGTAGCTCCTTAGCATATTCATTTTCTGTTTCTAGTATATTTTGTAGCACCTACAATAAATGACAATTGCTAATTGGTACTTTTTAAGATCTATCAATACCAGTTTTAAAGCATACTAAAATTTATTTAGCATGAGAAAAACTTAAATGAGAGTCCCTACATTAAAAATGCAAATACCAGCAAGAAAACACTGAATACTATATATCTATGAAATTCACAGGGAAAATAAACACTACACACATGATGAGCCATCCTTTAGCCATACACAAAAAAAAAAGGTAAGCTAACAGTCACTACACATTTTATTGCAAAATTTGAATTACACAGAGCTTTCTTCCAAAGCCAGGGGTAATTATTCCTCCTATGTAGTTCAGAACAGTCACAGATCAGAGGATGGTAAAGCACAATAGAAGTTGTGAGGGAAACAAACAGCATCATTTTCTCAGGCTCAATTACAACACATTACAACTAATGCTGCTAGTGGAGTGTTTAGATGCACTAAACCTGCTAGAACACTTGAATATTAACAGATTTACAAAGATCAAGTCATTTCCAATTTCATTTACCAACACAATTAGCACTATTACGTTCTTTTTAAATAGTGCTGCCTAACTTCACACTGGGAGTACACTACCATAAGAAAATTACAGTAGATTGATGCAAAACCTGGTATTTATAAAATACAGCACACACTTGGGTTTTGGTTGAATATAAATCGAACAACTAGAATAACCCCAGGTATGTACAGGAAAATATTTTACTGGGCCATCTCTTGGGAACCTGCTTTAGGATATCCTCCAATATAATCACATCAGGTTCTACTCCGCTCTTAGAAGGCAAATTATTTTTTGCCTCCAAAAAGTTATTTAGCAAGAGAATCATCAGAATTAAATGCAGTTCAGTGAACAGAGCTGAACTTCAAAAACTTATTGCTATTCACTGGTCATAAGCCACACCACAAACCTCATTTTGTTACATGCCATATTTGTCAAGCCTACAGCAATATCTCATTTCAGCATTTATAGGAACAACTGTAATTGAGTGCATTATTCACTGTTGTAGTCAATACTCTTTCTTAGGAAGGAAAAAAAGCCATTCATTCCTAAATGCAAACCTGATGAAATAACTTTAAATAGTTCAGTATGTCAATGAAGAATTCACTGCTCCTTTCATTGGTGTCATTGATTCTGCTTATTCCTTGAATGCTTCTATTCATTTGGGGAGAGAGAGAGAGAAGCCATTTTTGAGTTCATTCTTTTGTTGCAAGTCTGAATCCTGAACTGAAGATTAAAATGTCTCCATTCTCTGCTAAACACTGTGACAGAAGAATGTCACAGGGAAAGTTATGGCTACTAACTAGGAAATTACAGCATAAAGTACAATATGAGCACACATTTTAAAAAAGCTAAGGGGTTTTTCTGACTGTTTAGACCAGGGAAATAAAATATCTCTGCCAATCATAGTATTAACTAACCCCCATATTCTCTTTTGTATATATAAAACAGAGAAAGCAAATCGTTCAAATGGTAATATAAAAGTACTTGGGATCCATGAGGTTCAAAACTAAGTGCAAGACCAATCTTTTTCAATATGGTTTTTTCCACAAAAATCTCCCAGCCCAAAGTCATTACAGTGGCAGGAAAAATTAGTAGGGAAAAGGAGACTGAAAGTCAGGGACAAAACCACAGTGTCCTGATGAAGAACTAAACAGTATTAAAAGATACTGAAAGATAAAAATCAACAAATTTGCTAGAGATCTTGAAAGACTGCACCACTGCCCCATTTTCTCAAAGACTACTTCCATTCTGTGCTATAAACAGCTGTCTGAAAAGCTTGAAATAAAACTAGTTTCATGTTGGACACAATTCATTATTTTCCTTGCGCTGGTTTGGATTTTTCTTTGAGGATTTTCTTTGCCATATGGAAAGCATGGGATTGGAAGAAAAAGACTTAAGGGCAGGGGGAGGTAATAAGAAGAAACCTTAAAAAACTAGAATTAGCAACCTGACAATTAGTGGAAAGAGGAAAATTAATGTCACTGTAAATAAAACTATGCTACGAAACCTGTGCAGAGTACCAGATGCACTTACTACTACTTACTACTATTCCAGTAGTTCACAGTGCTATACAGTACTCGAGATATATGGAGTTTAAACAGTGCCCAGGACACATTAAATCTATCACCCTTTCTTTTTACAAGTACAGTTTCCACTGCATACAACTTTTTTTTTTCCACTTTGAATATATTTTTTAAAGAATAACCTTGCTTACATAGCTCTAAAACATAATTTCTGTGATATCTTGCATTATTCCAGCTTGACTTACCTACCTCACTGAGAAGCTATGATGATTAAATTCTTGGACTGTGCTTTGAAGTGACAAGTAGTCAGTACTGCAATTCGGTATTTTGGCACCAGAAATCCCTTACATTCCTCATATCCACATCTCATCTGCATGATCCAATAATCACCTTTCTTCCCTTTCCTGCTCTCTGCACATTCTGGCTGCTGCACAACCCCATGAGACCTCGAAGACCTTGTTTCCACAACTCCACCACAACATTTGCACAGATACGACCGAGGACCAAAAGAGCAGCATTGAAGTGGCAGCTTTTGCAGTCCGTAACACTGATGAATGGCAGGCACAGACAACTGAGCTCATACAGCACTAGCTCTCTCAATCACATGGCGTGGAAAATTCAAGCATGGTTAACTATTCTGTCACACAAAACCTCAGCCATCTCCTTAAGGCCATAACTACTACCCAAAAATGGATTTAAAATGACCCACATGAAGATTATCGCCTTCCAAATCAATGGGAGAAAAGGCAGAGTTCAGAGATACACTTGGGTATGATCCTGCAGCACATTCATATTTTATCATAGTAGTATGGCAGTCAACCAAAATATCACACAGTTGAGCAAAATGGTGATCAGTATGTAATTTTCCTGGATCACGAGAATTTGCACAATGAACTCCTTAAAACAAGCCTTTGAGAGGGGCAGTGTAAAGCACTGCACAAGTATACCATATCTTGAGGGTCCTCAGAAACTTACATGAACTTCAGTAGACAACTTGATCCAACTTTAAAAGCACGGCCTCAAAAGGAGAGTTTATTTCCCACTACTTCTCAAATACTTAAAAGGAAACAAGGTCATCCAAATACTTGTAACTGTGGAGAAATTTGCCTATTTCTTCACCTGCTTTTAGAACAGCTACCTAATCTCAAAGCAACTGTAAATGGAGAGAACCTAATTTTATTTTGGATACAAAGTTATAAATTCTCAAGGGATCTCAAGTAAAAATAAAACTCAGAGTATTGCCTGCTCTGTCTTCAGGGAATAACATGCAACAATACAGCCACTTCTTCAGTAATAGGCTACTAAATTACTTCTACATTAAAAAGCTTCATCACGAGTCTGGTTCATATTACACACTACTGTAGATTTGTGCCATTTTATGTAGGACAAAACCTCTGCATTCTCTACTAACCTGAATTCCTGAACCAGGCCAAATGTACATATATAACAAATGTCTGTCTTCTCAGCAACACGTAGTACAAGGAGCAATTAATTAAGCACACTGAGACTAGAAGGCATGTGATATGTCTCACAAACTCCAGAAGGAGCTGTGAATCCACAGTAACAAAGAACATGTTTATAAGGGGGCAAAGAGCAGAGGAAAGAAGGGAAAGCAGTCTCCTCCTCACATTAAGCACCCTTCCCTTGGCCTATGCCAGCCCTCCTCCCAGAAAGGGAACCTCTCCTACCACTTTCTGAACTGCCTTTGATTTTGTCCTCAGTTCATCAGATGTACCCTGAGGTGCTGCCTGCCCAAAACGCTCCCTAGGGGAAACAGCAATAAATATCCACGAGGGTTATAGGGTCTCAACACATCCCCATGTGGGGACAGCCACAACTCAAAAATATTATGTGGTGCCAGAGTACCAGTCACAATTTCAAGCTTGGTTTGTCAAGAGAGCCTTTAACACAGATTTTTAACATTTACTCCTTCGCTCGAGCTACATCCTTTCAGCTACCAGTTGCCAAAAGTTTTTTTGGAGCTCTTCTGCTTTTTCCTCAATTTTATTATCAGTACAGACTGATGTCATATAGCACAGGGAAGTCTCATGTCTGCAGCTTATGTATTAAGACAGAAAACAAAAACTCAACTCAGAGGTTAAACTGAGGTTTCACTTCAGTGAACAGGTTTGCTGTTTGTCCTATCTACATGTAAAACATGTAAAAATCATACATATTTAATAATAATTGAAAATATTTTATAGACATATTGCCATCAGAAGCACACAATGTATTCCAAGAAAATCTAAATGTCAACATGTCTAATTTAGTTTTCAGACACAGCATTACTGTCTTACTTCTCTGAAACAATGGGCACGCTACAGCACAGCCTCTCATTTTCTAAACCAGAAGAATGAAACGGCGAGTTAAAAAAAAAGTAGGGGTATTTGCCACACTGTTGAAAAATGTGAAAACAAGGCAATTATCCAATTCATTGCAGACAGACTTAAGAACAGCACTCTAGGGTCTTACAACATATCTGCATATTATTATGAACTGGTCATTTTCACCCCCTGCAATGTCATCAACAGTTAGTAAGTAACTAGCAGTCAAAACAGTTGGCATCTCATTATAACAGGTTAAGTGCACCAAGAAAGCTGCACCTAAGCAAGATGAACAATAAACTAATTCTAGGAGTAGGTATATGATGGTCACTAGGGTTTGGTGGTTTTCTGTTTGTTTTTTAATTAAACTACTTTAAAAGCTACCTATAGCTGTATTTCCCAAAGTATAGTAGCTTGAGCCTCCACGATTTTAACAGGTTATCCAGGGAACAATTATAAAAATCACAAACTAAAGGTGATATTTCAAAATTGTAGGGTATATTATAGCTTAGGTGCCTGAACAAATTCAACATTTACTTTCCATAATTTTCACTGAAGTATACTATCACCTCTCAAATTGCCGATGTTACTCTTACAAAGTAAAACATGCCACCACAAGATTCAATTCATTTTGGTCAGAGTCAAACTGAAGTTTTAGCTAAGTCCAAACTAAACAGCTGAAACTTTTACTTTTCATCGTGCTAAGATCTATGAGGAAAAAATTAATATAAAATTGTAAAAGAGGCATGTATTTACCAATTACTTTATATAAGTAAATAAATAAATTAATTAAACCAAACCCCCAAATCTAAAGGACTGATGTTCAAGATAGCTGCCAATCTATTTTGATTAAAAACTCAATATAGATACAGATTAAGCGTAAGTAAGACCAGTCTCCTACCAGGTGAAGGAACTAAATCCTGTCCTGTCCTGCATTCACTTCAGTTTACTTGCATTGAAAATCATGTCTGAACATCAAAACAACAATTTGCTTCTATACACTACAACAGCTTCAAAAAAATAAAAGACTATAAAATAGATACAGTGAAAAAAATATAAATGAAACCAATCCACTGCTTTGTCACTGGGTATCCCACAGTGAGACCATTACTTCCTGCAGTTTGAAAGAAGGGTGTGCCTGCACAGGTGCTTTCCATTGTGGCTAGCAGTTGTGGGATGCAGTAGCCAAAAAACTGCAGCCCTCCCTTCACCACAGAACTGCAGCTACTGGCAGAGGCAGGAACCAAGCCTGATGGAGGAGCAGGAGGTTGCTTCGTAGCTTTCAATTAGGGATTATAGACAAAACACCTCTGTTCTTCCAGGTGCTATTCATGCCACAACCACAGAAGATGAAAGCAGAAAATTATACTTTATGATGCTTTTTAAAAACTGATATATAAAATGAAAACCCATGACAGCTGCTTGAAAGAAAAGGGAAAGAAAGGTTGTGGTTTGGTTTTACACCAGCAGGGAGCAGTGCTTAACAAAAACAGTAAGAAGCTTTTTTGCTTCCCAATGATCTACTCAAATAAACGATTCCCAACGTGGTTCCAACACACTTAAAGCTGGACATGTTTCTTACATGCATCTACTAAAGAGGTCTGAGTGCTAGAATTCCTGGTTAAGAATTCTTGGGGGTGTGTTAAAGGCACACTCTGGCTGTACTGCCTTGCTGTGAAATCTATCCACCCGTGTAAGGGAGAGAGGTTCCTTAAGTTAGCAACAGAGTTGATTTACAAGCATAAATACAAAGGAAGAAAATTGAACATTTTGAAACAATCTCTTATTCAACAAAAAGGACTAAGATATTCTTAATCATTTTAACACAGCAGAACTTCAGTAATTTATAGAGACTGGGGAACATTGATGGCACATGTAAGGGATGGGAGAGAAAAGGGAAATTAACAACTAGCAAAACAAGTAAAATGAGCGTAATATTACATAAATGCCAATCATTCACTTACTTTAGACAATAATTTTGCACCATGTTTAAGAATCCACATGTGTGATATTCTATTAAACTAATAATGATCTTGTTTATATGAGAATCCACCAATACCCCTATCTAGTTTTGAGACTTCCTGGCAAGACTGCCTTTTTTTAATGCAGATAAGAGCATTTAATAAAATGGCATTCTACTGTATATAACAGCTCACATGGAGGAAAAAATGATCACTCACCACATTGTAATAACTTTTGTTAATTGCAGATGTATCAAAGCCTTTAGGTGGACTCTTCAACATACCTGATTTGGGGGAGACTGGTTTTTCTGAAATATAAGATATTTTCGGGTCAATGGGGTGCAATTTCACAGCTCTACACTAGAGGTCAAACAAACTGCTTTAAAGTATTTCTAATAAGATACCGTGGAAATGGTGCTTCACCGAGAAACATACGTAACTGTACTTGAAATTAATGGTAAAGACTCAATATGTTCACAACAAATGAAACTCTGCCCCAGTGAAGGCAAGTAGTAAAACTCCCATTCTTTTTCCTGGAACCAGAAAGTCAGTTAATAAAATCTGCTTTTCCAAAATTATTTTTTAAAAATAAAATATTGTCATAGACTGCAATTAAAAAAAAAAGAAAAAAAAAATCAGCAGGCATTTCCAAACTATATATGCACTTTCAAACAAAAGTAGTATCAATATCAATTTAACGAACTCTGTGAAAGCAAGTGACCAATTAAGAGCTGAACATTCCAGAGATGAGACATTACATTCAGTCTTGAAACAGAGATTCAAAACACTTTATCAGTGACTTACCTTATGCCTAGAAAATAATCTTTTAAAACAAACTCTCTTTTGCTATTAATGAAGTATAGAATAAAAATGCTTATGCACTTGAGAACAGGGTTCTTCATAATGATAAATCCTTCCTATAATCCCATAGGGAATCTATCCCTCAGTAATGCATGCTCTTCCTAGAAGGACAACATTAATCTGCAAGATCAAAACACCAGTCCCGAGAGTTACCCAAGTGCCAGCCCAGAACAGAGAGGCAGGGAAAACACACTCCTAAAGTCTTCCCTCCCACCACTACCACTCCTCTAAGTCAATCACAGAGGAGCAAACACGAGAGAAAATCAAAAGCAACATGCTGCATCCTGAAGAAACAGCAAGATTTACAGCATCTCTTCTTGATCTCTCACACTTGACTGTGCACTCAACCAACTGAGAATGTATGTGAGTCTATGTTTATCAAGACATTATGTTTTAGTTGGTTTATTTTTCTTTGTTTTTTAAATAATCAGGCTTGTCTAATATGCAAATGTCAAATAAGCATTTGAGTAATTTGCATCCAAACTACAAACCAGCAAATTGTCAGCTGAACTGCCCCAAACAAAACCAAAAAAGCATCATCAAAACATACCTACTGAAGGTTCTTAATTTATTTTAAAAGCAAGCTCCTGTCCCAAACACATTTTAATAAAGATATATGAATAATTTAACTCTAGTTTACCTGATACCCCAGGCTAAGAATAAATTATGCAAGCCTCAAACACCTCTCCAGGAGAAGCCCAGTAAGCCAAGCTAAGGGCCAGCTATGGAAAATTCCCATGGACCACAGAGCTGACCAGGGAAGCACGGTCATAAGCAGAACACTCCCGGTGATACCAGCCTCTCCTGAGCAATTAAGTGCTTCCTCAGGCTGCCCAGCTGCAGCCCATGAATGATGCCATCCCAAGCGAGCTGACTCCAGGTGCAGGTCACCCTTTCACCTCCAGTACCAGGACAGCCTGGCAGGCCAGTGGGACAGAGGCTTTAGCTAACAGCCCCTGAACAGCAGCTCAGGCCCCAGGAGCACACAAATGCAAGTATCTTTAAGGGGATTTGCTCTGTATTGCACTGAAACTCCCCTCAAAGAAGCAAATCTAAAAATAAAATCTAGTCTTAAAACTACCAAACATGAGCAAAAAAAAAAAAAAAATTTTCCTTACACATTCAGGGATGACAGTAAAAACCTTCTGGTTAATATCCCCTGCCTACCCACCCCACATCAGCTCTAAGCTGACAGACAGCACAAAAATTATTAGACCCAGCAGTTATCCAGCTGGGAACACTAATGCACTCAGCCACCAGCCCTGCAGTACATACATGCTCTGCTATACAGCAGAGTAATTCCAAATGACAAGACTCCTCCCACCCCCTTAGAACGAAGCTGTAAACTCCAGCAGATTTGCCATCAAACACTCAATGTGAAAGAACCTAAAATCATATCATATGTATGGCTACTCATTTATATATTCATCTCTAATACTACTCTTTATGGGACAATTAAATTTTTTTTCTTCGTACTGAATGATGAAAATTATGTCATTCTCACAAACTTGGTAATTTGCTTTCATTCTCTGTGGAAGCTCTTGGACTTACCATACAATTTATAGTGACCTTCAGGTTCACTAAATATCTAAAGGTTTATTATCATGTGCCAAAAAGCATGAAAGGAGAAACCAGAGTCATTTAAGGATAAAAGTAAATACTTGTCACTGAATTTATCATAATACAGATGTCTGATCATTGCTAAGTTGGCTGATCACAGAATTCTGGATCTTTGTTACCTTAAAGGGTGCAAAAATACCTCTCTTCCCTTAAGCTGCTGAAGAAAGTGGGAGATTTTTTTGCTGAAATGTAGAGTCATTTATATTGCCAGCTGCTCAGCTGATTCAGTTATCCATCAAAGACATGTACATGTCCAAATTCAAAGACAGGACAGAAAAAAAGAATCACACATTCATATCATTTTGCCTGAACAGTGATAATCAACATTTAGCTTTTAAAATGTAAAGGCCATCATCTCTACTGTAGAGACACAGAATGAGACACAGCAAATTAGTCCAGCTGTCTATCATGTCTGGTATTCTGCCTCCAAGCAGTGCCTTGCTGCATAAGGAGGAATAAGAAACAGTCTTGTAGCAATTAGCTTATTGCACAATGCATTACACAGAAGAAAATCCTGATCTTGCACATAAGAAATCACTTTCTTTGTTTATGCTAAATTAAGTGTCATTTATTATCCTTGGTAATAGAACATTAGAGTACTTTTGCAAACAGAGCATATTTCATTAAACATTTCAAGGAGGTGCCACCCCCATTCAGCACACTATGTCTTTATGTCTATAAAGTCCATAGGTTTCTGAAACATCACCAGAACCCTAGCACTCCATAGCAGCTCTGTTTCTCAAAGCACTGGAAGAGAGCGACCTGAGCCAGACACCAGCTTTTCCCACACAGAAGGTTTTCCCATCTCCCCAGTCACAATGTGTATCCCTTATATTAGCACTGAAAGCACAACAAACATGGCTCAGCAAA
Organism: Corvus kubaryi; assembly: GCF_017639235.1. Lineage (NCBI taxonomy): Eukaryota > Metazoa > Chordata > Aves > Passeriformes > Corvidae > Corvus > Corvus kubaryi. The sequence continues at coordinate 21,681,210 of NW_024580667.1, read as the reverse complement.
TGATCAAATCCAAAGCAAACAGGCATCTGCTCAAGTACGGGAAGAGATGGTATCCCGCTGGTGACTGAAACCAAGAGCTAAGTTACCACTGTCCATTTCTCTCATGAGTGAAGCATTGCATTCAACTGCCCTCAGCTACACTTGATAATGCATTGATGTGTCCAGTGGCTAGTGATAAACCAGGTAGAGTTCACTAAACAGATCATCTTTGGGTGGAGAATGAGGGTAGCACAGGCTTTTTAACATTATTCTTCCAGCAAATAATTATCCTCAGTGGAAGCAACTGCTTCTATAACCTTTCCCTAAGTGTACATAAGATGCCACAAACTGCCTAAAATGAAGTTATCTTATTCTTTACAAATGTCTACTAACTGGCTGTAAAAAGACAATTTACCCAATCCTTCCCAATATTTTGTTCCTTTCTATTTTATCTTACACGCCTTCAAATTACTTGACATTCCCACATTCTCTCTCTGTCATGTCTTCAGTTTATGCCATATTCATTTTCAGGCAACACTCTACTTCATGCTACTCCATAAAGTATTTATTCCCTTCAGAACATACTTTAATAGAGCACTTTGACCCTACTGCTACAAGAACACCTTGCATGTTTCTGCGATTACTGCGCTGTGGTGCGTAATCTAGATAAAAAGATAAAAATATCTGATTTGGGCTATTTCATCCTACATTAGCGGAGGAAAGATGTGCCAACGGGGATACCAAAAGCTATGTGGTCCCTATCAGTGAAGTGCTACAAGCAAGCTCCATTTTCCTAGAGTAATCAGTTCAAGTCCAGCATCAGGAGGGCAGACCTGAACTCATTCCCAGTTCTCAAGATGGCTCAGGCACTGCTGCAGGGCTCCACACTGCAATATGGACACTACCAATGCTTCTGCTCCAAGAGCATTCACTGGTCCCAACCTCTGTTTTATTTACGCCTGTAGAGTTACACTTGACAAGAGAACAAAATACTCCTCTGAGTGTATGTGGTTGGAGAGAGAAAAACTAACATTCTTAATAGGGTTTTAGTTATTTTTTCCTTTCCTTTTTTTTTTTTTTTTTTCCAAAGCTAAAAAGTGTAATCTCTCCTTCCCTCACACACCACAGGATGGAAACAGCTGACACTCTACTCCTCCACTATATTCTGACCTTTTCCCCACACTGATTTTGTTTTTTTAACATCAAACCAAAAGAAACACTATCACTGTAATTTGCACTGGGCCTGATACTAACAACTGTCAAGAAAGCGTAACAGAGGCTAGGGCAGTAACGATATGCTAACTTCTGCAAAGAATTAGAATGAAGTTTGTGACGTATCAAATGTAGTTTTTACAAAGCTATATTCCCTCCTGCATAATCTCATGCCATTTAAAGGGATTATGCTTGGCTAAAACTCAGCAACTGATCATGTGATTTTTTTTTTTTTTTTCAAAAATCTGATTAACATCTGACAGTAGCTAAGTAAGTGCATCCCATTCTGGCTAACCACTCTTCATTGCAAGGGAACCCTCAAAAGTAGGTCTCCAAATCTGTCTAACTACCGTGTGAGACAGAAGCAGCAGTGTAATGGACAAGACACCACCTACATCTTCACCCCCTCCTGCTCCATTTTATTTAAGCAAAAAAAACCTCAATAAGGCCATGCTGTCAAATATTTTAACAAGTTTACACATTATTAATCTTTTACCCTCTGTCACATGTAACAGTAGAACATGATGAAAACAAAATCCTTTCATTTTGAAGTACTTCCTGACTAGCGATCAAAGGTAAGATGTTACAGGGTTTGAAAATGGAAGTGGAAACATAGGCACAGGGGGGAGGGAGAGAGAAATGGACTATTTTTTTTTTGAAGCTCACAGTGTAGGCACACACTTGAATAGAAAACACTTTTCTTTTTATATTTACATGTTTGATCATAACTATCACAACTTTAAACAAATCCGCTTTTTCCCCTTGGATTAGGGAGGGGGACAGAATAAACATACACTCAAAAGCAAAACAAAACCAGTTTTTCATCTCAACCAAATTCATTTTCCCCCAAAAGAGTTATTGTGCAGCCTAAGAAAACTAAATGCTGTGCTTTGCTCAATAGTCTCAGTGTGTGTCCTACAACCATTCGCATCTCACCTCATGTATTAGCATTGTGTGCTAACTCTAATCACTCTGGAACAGCTAAACAAACAAGTTACAACCAGGGCACAACTACTGTGAAATACCTCTATCATGTGATATCCTCTGCTTGTGTAATTTATGTAATGCAGTTTACTTTTCCTCTAAAATCTTTAAGAAATCAATGTGGGTAAAGGCAGTTCCATTCCCACACATCTTTCTCTTTCCTTCCTGGAATATCTAACTTCAGAGCCACCCTACAAGCTAAGATTACATATCTACCATTTTTTTACACTAGAGGATTTTCATTTAGAGCAAAAATCCATTTATCTAAACATCTAATGCCTACAAAGTTTGTGAGAATTAAAACAAAAACACACATGCATAAATAACTTCACTCATTTCTTCTTTTACTCAATTTGTAGAAGTCAGGTTTCAGCAGACTGAGGGGATTTAATTAAGTCAAACCCAGGAGCTTATTTAGGCATGTCCTGGGAGCTCTCCATATAATGCATCATCCTGAACAGAATTTCTAACTATTTGCAGTATTTTCAGCTACATTTCAGAGAAGACAGATGGGTAAAATCATACTCTTAATGCTAGAACACTTTAAAGAGTATTTTGAAAACAGATGAGATGTCCAGGATGAACAACTTTTTATAGAGACCTTAATCAAGAGTGCTTTAAAAATTAGCAGCATGTCAATGAAAGAATAGAAAAAGTAGATGCAAACTGACATGGAGCAAGTATCACAAATATATACACTAACCACAAACAGAAAAAGAAGGAAAAGTAAGTAGGAGAAGTCAGGTCACCATTTGAAATACAACTAACATGGTCATAAGGGTAGTAGCAACAAAGCATTCCCTAGCATGCATAGATACATGAAGGAGTAAAGCTAATCTGCAACCCCACAGTTAAAAACACACTAAGCAGCTCTCGGTACGTCATCCTTCCCTCTACCTCCCCCATCCTCCTCATAAAAAAAGTCAACTTCAGACAACTAAAACATATACCTACGAATGCATAAAAGCAGTTTAAAATTACTATTTTGATAAATTACACAGTACCTGTTGTGCTGATCTGATAGTAAGAGAACTAGCTATATCCATATCTGAAACCAGAGAGGACAAATGAAGTTCCATAAAGTACTGGGAAAAGCCAAACACAGTAATTTTAAAATGCAAGAGGAAAACAGAGAAAGCTACTGAGCTACAGCTCAGTCATTTCAACTTTGTAATACTCAATGAACTAAGCTTCCTGAGAAGAAAAAAAGCATCGGCACATACAGAAGAAACTTCCATAGAAGAAACTGAACATATGAGACAGCACTCCAAGAATGAGGAGAAGCCAGAAGGGGTAAACTGTTCTGGCAGAGAGAATACACCTATACAGTGGAGGGAAAAGGACTTGGGAGAAAATTCTTCTGAGGGTAAGAAGCAAAAACCATGTCAGCCCCAGGGAACAGACAGGGTTGCAAGGAGTCACAAGCATCAGACTGCACTTGGTACTAACCTTGGCACTACAGCTTGTTGTCTCTTCCTACTCAGAAGAGTTACTTCACCAAAGTACAGGGTTCTTAATAAAACAAGAATCACTTAACTCCAGTTACTGGCAACTTCTGGTTCTTGCATGTTCACTCTTAAAGCATTTCTACTCCGGAGCCTAACTGCTTACCCACGTTCCGGTCCAGGAGTTGGAAGAGATCAAAACTGATGAAATCCAAACAAGATCTCTGCAGCAATGATTTAAATGAATAACAATGGGACAAGACAGTCATCATGGCTGATGCTACAACAGTACAAATCAGAAACAGGCTTCAAGAATTGTTTCTCAGGATAAGCTGCATCTGAGAGATCTCTAAAGAACATTAAAGCTGAGTCTTACATTGTGACTATGCCTGAGAGAATATGGTTGAAAAGGACAATGAAGCTGCAGATCTAAGACCAGCATTTTGCAGCAACAGACAAGATAGTAAATCAAGGAAGAAAATAAGAGGATGCGGCCAAAGGAGAAAAGATAAGTTTAAAAATAGAGTTTTGCTCCCACAACCTCACTTTGCAATCAAGCATCTGAATAGCTGCCTCATAATGGAGAAAAAAAAAATTTAAAAGCCATGCCGATGACTTTAGCACAGTCCCAAAAGATGTGTGTTTTCACTGGAGCTGTGACAAAGGAAAGAGTGGTAAAGCCTTCTGGAGACCCTGGGTAATTTTATCCTACCAGGCTTATCCCTAATCTCCGAAAATAAGCTGAGACAAGGAAAGACACAGAGTAAAAAAGTGAAATAAAGGAGACAGAGAAATTATGTCACCCACAGCAACGTCTTAGTGGATTAAAAAGGAATGTTATTTCCGATATTCAGATAACATTTACAGAAGGCACTTCCACTGTATAAAGCTCAAAATAAAACTTCAGTGGAAGAATGAAGCCTGTATGAAGAAAAGCTGAAGGCATATGAACAAGAAAGAAAAAGAAAAATCACAAACACATTATTTTTCAAAAGTTGATTTTGATAGAATTGGGTTTCTTTCCTGCAGTTGTTTAGTTCTACGTAATGGGATGTGTTGAGTAATTTTTTGGTTGGTTTGGGGGTTTTTTCTTGTTCGTTTTTTTTTGTTGTTGTTTTTGAAGGAAATCTCTCACTATTTAAACTTAAAGCACCAATTCAAAGTATATCAGCATCTGAAAGCAAATTCTATATTCTAGGAAGTCAGACCAAGGAAGTGAGAGCAGCCCAAACGTGACAGACAAGCAAACAGAATGGGGAGATTTCTGCATGCTTACTGCTAATTCAGAAGCCTCTGAGCACTCTGTATAGTGAACTGGGGTGGGGAAGAGCAAGTTCCTGAGCATTAGTGATTGCTGTCAACGACATTCAGTAAAAAAAGTCAAGCCTAAACAAAAAGCATTAGAAGTTTTAATGAATCAACCAACCATCAACCTCTATCCAATGCAAGAATTTCTGTCAATATGCTCTCCCCTTCAAAACTCACCATTTGATTTTATTTCTCGTACATAGTTACTTGGAAACCACCCTGTTTTTCCATTTAAAGTTCCTTCCCACCAGCCTCCTTCTTCCACTCTTGTAACATGAATAATATCGCCTTTTGAAAAAGAAAGTTCATCTTCATTTGTCTGTTGAAAATTAAATTTGGCTCTCACCACCAACTGATGGTTGCCGTTATCTGTCATGTCCTAGTAAGAGAAAGCAAAGAATAAAACAATCATTAGAGACTTAAGCAATATTTCCATGAGCAAAACAGAAATATCCATAAAATGGAAATAGTCTTTACTCCACACGCAACAGTCCCCACACGTTCTCACTCAAAAGCCTTTATAAGGAGTGATTTGGCATTTCTAGTATTTCTGTCATTTTTAGTCTATAGATTTTTTTCAGCCATGGGAGTATATATTTTACTTATTACAGCCCTTCAAATCAGAAGGGGTCAACAGAGCTAAAATGAGAATAATTATTGCTCTCACAAAAAGAAAATAAAGAAAACATATACATTTTCTATAACTAGCATAACTTGGAACTGCCTTTGACAACGACAAAGAAACAAAGGCTTTACATTAGAGTTTTTTCCTAAAACTTTCTGTGCTGCAAGGAGGGAGAAACTGAGTTGGGTTTAATTTAATTCTGGATATACATAGAGTTTGCAGCTCAAAACCTTTTTCTTTTCTTTTTTCCTGTAACAGATCAGGTTGGAGGCTTCCACAGCTGAAGGTGCAAGTCTCCATGACCTGCCAATGAAGAAAGACAGTGTTCTTTCACAAAACCCACAAAAGAGTCACGCAACTTACCTTGAATAAGTACTCCCAAATAATTTCTCTCAAGGTTAGCAAAGCTGGAAGCCTGAAGCATGTCAGACTTGCAGCTGTCCATATAACACTGTGTATGCATGCTCATCCCCTACCACAGATGTGAAGGCAGGTTATCACTCTGTCCTAACATCTGAATGTTCTTAGAAGTAACTAAAAAATCTTTAGAATTAATGATGTTCAAATTCAGCATTTTGTCCTTGCATGTCAATTTTGGGTATCTGTACCATTCAAATATTTTCATGAGAGTTTGGGCAAACCTTTATGCTAAAAAAGTGCAATACTCGGACAACTTTAAATACATTGGACTGGAACTGAGAGAATAGCACTACAAATCATGTTTGTCTCTATCATAACTAAGGATCAGTACCTGTACAGCTAACAAAGTAACTTAGTGAGAAAACAACTGTGTAAGCACTCCTAGTCCGTATCCGGGTAGAAGAATTTCACCTATATGTTGCCTATATAATTGAGATTATCAAAAGACTGCATGTTGTCACTAGGATCTTACAATACATCAGCTTAATTTATAACCCAAGTAATCATGTTATTGTATCACAACTCAATATAACTTTCATCAGAGTTAGTGGCTGAGAAACTACAGGAAAATGAGGGCAAACACAACTTTGAAAACATGCAGAAAACCCCAAAATAGTGTAAGTCCCAGTGTTTGACAATTAGATCTGCACATTTTCCAACAAGTGCCTCTGCCTTAGTCCTCTGCTTGTACATTATGTGCTTTCATCCACTCTGCTCAACAAGAAAAAATGTTTTGTTTTAGTAAACGGTAAAAAAGCCACAAAATAAGCAGAAACATTGCACAGTGACATCAACTACAATCCCTATGCTCTGCCACTATGGCTTTCCAGCAGAGGAAATGAGTACAAACTTGGTGAGAACAGTTCCAAACTGATCATCTACAGCAACAAAACCAAACTAGGAATTTCCTGGATTTGGCTGCTAGCTCACTTTCCTTCCTTCTTGCACTTCTCTGCTCTAACTTTGCAGAGAGCAACTCAGATCACCAAAGTGATAGAAATATTGAAAACTCTGATTACTTCAGGGATCCAGCTAGTCCCACCAACTGCTGCATCTGCAAAACTGAGTGGGCTGTGAACAGCAGAACAGGAGCTCGAATTAGTGGCCTAGGGCAAGAACTTGCACAGGCTCTGCTCCCAGAGAAAACACATTACACCACACCTAAGAAAGCCACAGAAAAACAGCTTTTGTTAGGGATCTGAACCCTCCTTGCAAACCTTCAGTGACTAAAAACACGTTTTATCACAATTTCCATGAGGTATGCAACCCTGACTTCAGCTGTACTATAAAACAATGGCCCATAACACTCAGTTACCCAAAGACCAGTTGAAGGATCAACCTTGAAATATAACAGAAAACAGGAACAACTACCACTACTGCCAACATTAAAAGTATCACCTTCAAAGAGGTTTGAATAACCTTCAATCATCACCCCTAAACTCAGAGAGAAAATGAGATTTTTGCCTTTAGAAAAGCAAGTCCTCATACTAAAAAGAAAAACACAAATCCAGGAAGACACTATCTTTACAGACAACAAGGAGCACTAAAGGAGGAAAAAATAGTTAGAAGTTCACAAAAAGTTGCATGTATTTTGAAACCTCATATGAAAAGCTGCAAAAACAAACTCACAGTCTAAAAATACAGAAGTGAAAGAGAGGAAACAGTTACTTTGCTACACTATAATTTACTTACAAAACTCATTTAAAAAAAAAAAAAGGAAAAAGAAAAGGGGGGGAAAAAAAAAAAAAAATCACACCACAGCATGTTTCATTCTTCCAGAACTTACCAAACTCCGATACTGTCCCTGAAAGAGTTTTGAAGTTCTACTGTGTAAAGACTGGGATCCCAGAGAATCAAAGGATTTTATCCGATGAGATGAGGGACGTGCACATACAGAGTCACTGCCCAGCCCTATGTCTGTGTGAGGGTGGGGGAAAAAAAGGTAAATATTAGAATTTGAAAAATCTGCATCTGTAACTTCTGCTTACTTCTGCTTAAAGCAGATTTGATATATCTGCAGTTACTCAGTAATTCAAGATTTAAAAAATTATAGGCAGTAAATAATCTAAAGCCCTGAGACATTGACAATTTCTTCCCCACACAGACAAGAAAACAACTTGGCCTGTTTAGAGAAAGGAGGGTTAGGGTTGTATTTCTCTATTCCTACTCACTACCAGTCTATTTAAAGGTAATTAACCAGCACCATTTTAGCTAGCAGCCAAGAATTTTGAATACATTAAACTTGCTTGAAGTGAAGCCAGCCACATCTGTTTCTTTGCTCTTCCCACAGCCCCCCCATCTCCTTCTCAATTAAAACATTCCTTCCACTGTCTTTTTTCCTACATTCCTTTGTCTCATCCCCTTTTTTTTGCCAACTAAGCGATTTTTTTCTTCTTTGGAAGGAGAACTAGGAGTAGAAGGAAAATGCTGCTTCTCACAAGTAAACACCCTCCCAAAACATCTCCCCTCTTCCATTTGTCTCTCCTCTGAGAAGCACACCCATGAGATATGTTCATCTAAAGGGTTATGTGCCATCAGGGGCTGCTGGGGTCCCTTGTGTGCTGGGAGGTGCTGAGGGAGCAGCAGGACAGGGCTCATCCCACCATCCCAGCCAGGGGTGGGGCAGCTGGGGGCACCAGGGCAGCCCCAGTCCTGGACACTGGGCTGGCACCTCCCCAGGATGGGTGTGTCCTGTGGATTAGCAAGCCACAGCCAGCCAGGGGCTGCACCAAAAGAAGCTCCCAAGAGCCAGGTTCAGTGCTGGCTGCAGCCTCCCACAGCCCTACTGGGAGCCTCTCCCCACATTACAGTGGGACAGTGGGTTGCTGCTGGCTGCACCAGTGTCCCCCTTTCTCACAGCCAAAGCCCCAGGAGTGGGATGCTCCCAGGACCCTTGCAGAGGGCAGCAGACAAACCTTGCTCCTTTGCACAAGCGTGGCAAGTCATTCCTTTCCTTCATGTTTTCCATATACAAGGAGACTACTCAGTGAACATCAGATCTTAAGAAGCCCTGAAAGCAATACAGTATTTTCTGTCCCAAATCTAGATGTCTTCACTAGACTACACAAGCCTCCCAACTGCTCTCCTGGTTTTTACACCTGTTACTCTCTTTCCTAGTAGTTTGCTTTTCTTCCAAAGCTTGAACTCCATACTGAGGTACGCACACAACTGTAGTCTCCCAACAGTTACTTCCAGACTGAAGTAGACCATCATTATGCAAATCCAAATTATTTTTTGTCCAAAGGAAATAACATATACAGGTTGAGATCCAGGGACACCAGCAAATAAGGTGCATCTCCTGTTCCACAACAAACCTGAAGAGACAACTCAATTCATCTGAACTGGAAAATCTTTAAACTTCAGCACAGCATCCAACAGCAGCAGAGATGCAGGAGGAGTGAAAGGGTTTGAGATTGACAACAGAAATGTTGACAAAGGATGCTCCAAGTCTGCCAGTGACTGAGTGGAAAACACTTTCCCTGCTCCATCTTTTTATATGACTCACTGATATCCTTCAAACATCATCATCCTTCAAAAAAAAACCCTATAAATCTACACCCCCTACTTAAATAGTGCAATATTAGAACTATACATATTGAGTATTTTATATGCATAGTATTCTTGCACATTGAAGTAATAAAAGACACTTCGTGAAACTGCTTTCCCAAAAGCATTTAAAGGCTGTGGTAGTCAGAAAAACACTGGTGATTATAGTCCATTACAAAAAGGTCATACGTGACATGTTTTCACAGGCTACCAGGAAAGAAATGGAACTGGATTATGGGCTTAGTTTGTACATCATGACTATATGGCTAACTCCAATGCTCCCAGAAAACTTTAAGTTGCCATAACCATCATTACTTAATAGAGCTTAAGGTTTAAAAGTAACCTGAAACATCTCCATGTCCAGCTTGCTATGTTTCCTAAGTGCAGTCAAGTTCAAGGACAGACAGCCACCAAATCCAGAACTATACCTTGATACAGCTTGCCTAGAAAAACAGGATCAGGTTGGCTTATGACAGTGTGTTGCAGCTTCTGGGCAACTCCAAAACACTAGCTAGAATTTAAGTGTAGACTGATTCCTAAAATTTTCTAATTTCGCAGCAGCAGAGCTAATACAGCAACACAAGAGCACCTTTTTAGGTTTGAATTAGAAACTGCATGTATCTGAGGTGAAAACATAATTATTACAAACAAACCACATGCAAATGGAAGAATTTTTACTGTTAGTATCTGAATACTTTCAAATCAATCAGAAATGTTGATACTTTTAAAACACTGTATCCATTAAAGTTTCTATTAAAATACCTAATAAACACATTCAATGAATTCCTTAATGGTATTATTGTAAAAAAAAAAAAAAAAATCAACTCTGCTACTAAAGGCTCAAGAATCTTGAATGGCAACAGAATGTGCATGTTTAACAACTATTAATTTGGTAATTCCTTCACAAGCTTCACTCTTCCATCCATTTTAAGATTTCCAGTGTTTGTAAAATCCTTTCTCCCTTGTACCACTATCTCAACTTCCCTATACCAGTTCCTCTCCCCTCATCTGTCTACAAACAGCAAACTGCTTCCTTGATCCCACCACTCCAGAGATTAATACTTTGATGGAGTGAAAACCCACAGAAGTCTTTCATCAGTAATCATGCCCATTACTCGCATTCTTCATATTGTAGGAAGGCCTATTTCAGAAGAACCTGTGTATGCCTGAAATTCTTGCAGGTCTACAGAGGGCGCTGGAGTCTAAAACACCTGCTACACAGTTGCCCAGTAGTGAAAATTGTTTGGAAGAACAAGAAGGTTTATACTTGCTCCTGGGAATGAGACAACACCACAGCTTGCATGTGGTTTCGATTTTTGGTTTCCATACCACCACCACCACATGCCCACACCATGAAAGGGATCAGCCCCAAGTCCTTTCTAACCAGCTGCAGTTGTGGCTTTTTGATGTGGGCATTAATCCATAGACACCTGGACAGAACAGCCACACTTTATCTCCACTTTAACGACAGCAAAGGCACTGATGGCCAGTGTACGGCAGTTTTAAAGATGTACTGCTCTGGTTTGTGTTTGCACTTACACTTGAGGTGAGAGGCAGTATCTCCAACTGGTCTAAACAGCTTCAAAGAAGTCAGTGGTATTACTCCATGCCCATTCATTAAAACTAAGAATTTGGTTGCAAAACTTAATCTTAAGGGGTGCTTCCTAATGCGAGGAAAAAAATAAGCCACCAAAACCACAAAACCTCTCTTGAAACAGACCAAAGAAGTCTTATAAACATGACAAGACACTTACTAGTATTAAATGAAGCAACATTTATCTATCACTGACTTTTCTATCACCTTCCTTTTCTTCCTCACACAAAAACTGACACATATGGTTCAATTGTAGACTCTCTCTCAGACTCTGACCTGATGACCAGTACTGAAAGCTGCTGCTGATGGTGGAACAAGAAGAAACCAAAAGGGCCAATGTTAACATTTCTTGACTGTCCCAGGGTCCACCTGGCATAATTTAGCTCAGCCTCACCCTACAATGATGGATGGACACCTCTCACCTGTGTGTTATTTCTACAGCTCTCTCCCCTCCCACCAAAGAGCTAAGGCAAGTGGTTCATGACTTCTAGCTGCTAAACGAATGAAATACGTGGCTTAACAGATCAAAGATGTTGGAGATCCTTTTGTGACTGGCAAGAAAGGATAGTGCAGGGAAATGGAGACGGGGTGGGGGGGCAAAAATTTTGACAAAGCTGTTCAAATAGGAGAATAACAGAATGGAGCAAAAGTCAACTTTGGTATTCCAAACTTGGAGGAAAAAAAGAAAAACCAACCAAAAAACCAGGCCCTTTTTCTAAATTGCTTGCCAGCTTAAAGGCTTAGCCTTAGCTCTACCACAAAACTTCCTTCTGCAGAAGACACGACTAGAGAACCCAGAGCCACTGCAAAGTTTTAAAAACATGAACACCAACAAAAGCTCTTTTAAAATGCTGCACATGTTCACTTCATCATGGATACAGCAACAGGCACACTGATGCAAGCTGAAAGCAGTTGTAAGCCAGCACAAGACACAGCAGTCTACTTACCTGCAGTCACCTTGTTTAAAGCCACAAGAGAGCTGAGAACTTTGCTGAAATTCTGTCCCTGATACAGGTCATTTGCATCAAAAGTCTGAAAAAAAACCCAAAAAAACCATGTAGTTAAGTTATAGAAACAAGCCTTTAAGCTTGTATATACAAACCATGACTGTAGAAGCTATTGCATGATCAAGGTATCAGTCTTTTAGTGGCTGTTATGAACCAGTAAAACTGGGGAGGGGGGGTGGGGGTGTTCCTCCTTAAAAAAAATATTAAAAACAACCCAACAAACGAAGACATTTTTAAATGGAAAAAAAATATAGCAAGAGCTGCATTTGGAAAAAACTGAAGAATAGAGAAAGTAAAAATATTAAGTACCATTTAAGTTACAAGAAAATTGAATAAAACAAGTATCAGAAGCAGTAGTTTTCCCTAAGACATTTTGGCCAAAAAAAGTTACTGGGTACCATTACTCTTGTCATACTCTTCTTCTGTAGCAGCACACAGGCATTGTACCTGATTTTTCATAATGTACTCTTAAAATTACTACAAATACTTTAAGAAGTACTACAACATACATGCTATCTCTTCACAAGACACAGAGAGTAGCATTCCTGAACATTAATGAATTTTTAAAAGAATGAAATTTCTAGATAGCTTAGATCAAGGATGAGGTTTGGGAAGGGAACGGATGACAGGAGATGTTTATTTTAAGTGTGGTAAGGAAGTCCAAACCTTGAACTATCATGCAGAAAACACTCCAGCAACTTTCAAGCACTGGGTGATGACATTAAATGTCTGGATTTTTTGGGGAAAAGGGGACTTTTTTTAAAAAAAGGAAGAAAACCCACAAACGCACATTTGCCTGAGGTAATGGAAACACTCATTCAAAGTCTCATGAAAATAGCTCTCGCAATAGATTCTGCATAGGTTGAAAGGAGTCACAGTACTCCTTTGTGCAAGCCTAGAAAGCTGACAATAAAAGACAGCTGCTACAGTTCTTCCAACTGATTTAAGAAACAGAAAGACATTTAGTTTCCTGCAATGTCGCAGTTTTTATCTAAAAAGTCAACAAAAACCTGTTCACTTTCCTGATAGCAGGCCCATCCCATAGGCACTACCAGAGAGTCCTTACCCCAGAGAACAGCCTTAGTAGACAGGAGAGAGAAAACTCATAATCCCAGGGGAGAAGCGAGAAAGAAACAAAGTTTAACCCAAGAGAAGGGAAAATGTTAACAACAGCTACCAAAAGTAACCACAGAAGGGGCTGCCAGACCAGTTCTGACTGGTTACGTAATATCACAGGAAAGGTAGAACAGATTTAGGAAACATTTAACGACAGTATTAGTCAGTAAGAAAAAAATCTCCCAATGCATCCACAATATTTGAGGTACTTGTATACATTAACATGCTCATT
>NW_024580667.1:21659550-21667642 GCF_017639235.1 Corvus kubaryi | reverse complement strand
CAAAAAATTCTAAATTTATAAATTTTTTTTAAAATTTATTTGCCCCCTCCCCCCCCCCCCCCCCCCCCCGTGACTGAGGATCATCTCTGGTCCCAGAAAGCAGCAGTTCCACCCGGGCTGTGGAGGTGCCAGCATCTCTCAAGCTTGAGTAGCATTTACATGGCTCAGAAAAGCAATGCCACACAACACACACAGCATCAAGCAGTCAGAGCCACATACCAGTATACTCCAAGCAGTTATTGCTCACATAAATTAAGTCAAATAACTGTTTCTCCAACTTTCACTGTGAACTACAGATAATTTTTAAAAAGACTTCTCTTAGTTATGTGAAATTGTAAGGAGTAAGGAGAGGCACCAGGGAATTGCCTAGATGTGAATTTTGTAAGGCTTTTCCTCAAACACAAGGAATATTAAAAGACTATGTACACAAAAAAGGCATTAAGGAAATAAGAAATAATTTGATTTAACAAAGATGTGATAGATTTTATTAACAGCATAATTTATAAACTCAAAACCAGGCTGGAAATCAGCTTAACCACTGCTCAAATTGAGGAAAAAAATTAAGCTGCTATGAAACAAAAGTATTAAGAGTGTGAAATTTCCAGTGTTACTATACACTTATTGTGGTAGTTTTTAAAAAAGTAAATTTGAAGTGTGAACGGAATCACAAAAGCCTGTCCCTGATCCTAAAAAAATTAAATAGACAAGACAGGTGCTCATGCAGAAACCAGAACTAGATCAGAAGGGGACAACAAGGGAGAAAGAGAATGACTAAGTAAAGGAACATTAAAAGAAAAAAGGTTAAAAATTATAGCTTAAACTTACAAAAACTTAAAAACAACCCAACCCAAAATTTTAAGCTCACCTTCATTCTGGATTCTGATAGAGCCAAGAGCTCTCCAAAGTCAGCCTAACTTGAGAACAAAAGGTTGAGAGGAAGCTTCGTTTCCTGCTACGCTGAGACTATAGGGGATACCAAGAACAATTTGATTGGATCATCCCAACGCATATAGTGCCATAAAAAAACCTGTATCCAGGACATGCATCCAGTCTGCTGCTCCACAGGAAACAGCACAATGGGAGGATGCGAGAAACATTTGCTTCCTTGTGATTTTACATGAAGCAATTCTGACAGGAAGCCACCCTCAGCAGCTCATGGCCAGTATGTTCAGCAGCCTACAATAAAGGGGGAGGGGAACACAACACCATCCACAGGGATCTTCTCCTAACATAACAGATGCCTAAGAAAAAACTAACCTAGAGAGGTAAAAAGTGAGGGAAAAAACCTAAGTGTTCTAAAGTTTTGAGGCTAATTCTTGATTATAAAGCCCTTATCTCAAAAAAAAAAAAAAAAAACCAGCAAACCAAAAACCAAAGAAATACACAAAAACAAGCACCAAAACAAACAAAAAAACCAAACAAAAAAAACACAAACAAAAAAAAACCCCAAACAAACAAAAAAACCTCCTCCCAACCACTTACACCCTTCTTCCATCTTAGTGGAGGTTTGCTCATTTCACAATATATTTGAAAACTCTGACAGAGTAAGAGCATCAAGTAGCCAGAGAAAACAGTCTACTTCAGGTTTTCACGAGAAGTCTGACTTGCATGTGGCCTGTAATCTTCATTCTGGTAACTATGGACAAATCAGCTGTGGAACCGACTCTTAAATTTTATCTTGATGTTAAAAAGAGTAACTTGTCATTCAGTGACACTGGATGACAAACAACCCCCCTCCATACAGCACTCCCAATTCTGCATTGCAAAAATCAAAGCTGAATTTTGAGATCCAAATATCAAGCAAAACTATTTTTATAGCACAATATATTACCAAATAATAAGGTCTGCATGCTAAATTACTTTCTATAATACTGGTATAACCCACTTTTCTAATCACAGCAGAAGCACAACATGAATTCAAACTTGCACATCCTTAAAGCTCTTTAAACCTCAAAACACAAACACTTAGAAAGGTATTACTTTGCAAATATTACAATTTGTCTTTTGAACAGTATGCAACAGGCATATATAGACATTAAACAAGGCTTCATGGAAAAAAATATTTCCAATATGCCTTTGATTTCCAGGCAAACAACATTTATAACTCTGTAGAGACTCTACCTGTGATGAAGTTCCCTCTCTTGTTCAATCAATCCTTATCTTCCACCAAGACAGTCAGATTAAACATTAGTAAAAATACAGGAATAAAACCATGATAGATGAGATGAGGACCCAGCTAAGCCAAATCTTTTGAAAAAAAAATTTAACTAACATACCTTTGTTTTTCAATACCCCAGAACTGCCCACACGTAGATACACCTTACATAAGCATTAAGAGGAGAGAAGGAGAATGGGGCGATGGTGTTCAGAGTGATGGTGTTTGTCTTCCCAAATCACCACTAGGAGTGATGCAGCCTGGCTCTGCTGGAGATAGCTGTCCATCTATCTACGTGCTCATGGGAAGGAATGGATTCATTCCTTGTTCTGCCGTGCTGGCGTGCACAGCTTCAGCTGTACCCATTACACTGTCTTAACGGGTGAGTTCTCTTTCACTTTTACCCTTCCGAATCTCTCCCCCATCCCACCACGGAAGAGTGGGAGCACGGCTGCCTGGGGCCAAGCTGCTGGATGGGGTTAAACCACGACAATATCCCAGATGGATACTGTGTTCTAAAAGCAGACCAGGTCAGGCTAAGTGACCTACAAACAACACTAAGTGTAACGCTCAAGAGCACTCTGGCACTTTTGGTCACTGACTGCCAAAGCCTGGCAATTGCCCACCCTGACCCACAGATCCTGGCTTCCCTTTCCACACGTGCACTAATTCCAAACACACAAGCCTGGCTTCCCACAACTATATATGCATTTTCTGCCCCCAGATTTCAACTGGCTACAGACTTTATTGATAACAGTTTTATGACCTCTTCCAGGTCATTAATGAAATGCTACATAATGTGGTCAAGTACAAATGGCAGCAAAACCCATACAGCAAGATATACACTGGATGGTCATTCTGAATTTGGAATTATAATAAAGTTTAGTAATAAGCCAGTTTTTAAACTCACTTCATGAGAGCCATTTGCATTTTTCCATCACTGACATTTCTTCAACACCAAACAAAATGCCTTAGAGATTAATTTCATCCACATACTGGCTGTTCAACTACCACATCCACTCTCTGATTTTAAACAAGACTAAACTCTGCATGGATCTGTTTAAACTCCATAACATTCAAAATTACCTGAATGTATTATTAGGGCCATTTAAAGTCACCTAAACCACTAAACCTCAGTGGATGGAGACTTCTGTTTCAACAGTGTTTCTCATCTAACAGCCATAAGGAAATAGAACTAAAGTAACAATGCTTATACCTCATATCCCTGCAATAATCAGTACCTACTGAAAGGAAAAAAGCATTACCCGAAACCGTGATGAAAGAAAAAGGAAATGAGAAAATAAAGTTGAAAATAAACCTGGTGAGAACAGACTACAGCATGCAGTAAGCCTGCAGCAGGATTCTTTTCTTCAAATCAGTCAGTTTTAAGGTCTCAGGTAGCATTTATACTATTTTATTTCCCCCTTCTAGACCTTAAAGTCAGAATCCAGTTGTACAGGAAGTATTTTTAAAATAAAGGTACTTCACCTGATAAAGCAAGGTGTACAACTGAAGAAAAAAAAAAAAATCAGGTAGTTCAGTCAAGCTTTCTTCAGACACACACTTTCTTCAAATGTGTCTTGTATGAACCTTAACTTACTTGTATCCTTAAACCACCAGAGCATCAGTAAGGCTGTATCTAACAGTCACAGCAAGAAAAGTTCATATACTGATTAAGAGTAAAAATAGAGTAAAATAAAAAGGTTTTTCCTTGCTAGACTACTGCCTTGAATATACACAGGTACACTATTCCCAGTGGGTATTAATACTTTAAGCATCCAACAAAAATAGGTGACAGCTCTTTCCAGTACTGCATCATCAACTGCAGCAGCTGAGGAGCTGACCTACGAGCAGCCCAGGCATCTGTGCAGCACAGATAGGGCAGCTGCTGCTATGCTCACCAGCCAGCCCCAAAATAAGCTGTAACCCCTGGGCTGTTACACCAACCAGCAGGACACTTTCCAGCTCAGTTTTGCAGCCTCGGGCCCCTGGCGCAGAAGATGACGAGACCATTGGCTCACTCACCCGGAGGAAATGAAAAGAAACGAGCAGAGTGGCTCGACAAAGCACAGCGGGACACAGCAACGTGTCCCCCCACCTGCTCTTACTGCACACGCTGCAGTGCTTTTGGCCACGGGAGCATGAACAATGAAGTGGTAGGGGGAAAAAAAAGCAACTCATGTTTAGAAACAGGTGATCTTAAAAAACACTAAGAATCCCAACACCTTGCTTTGTTGTGCTACCACCCGCAGTGTGGTAGCAGCTGGCAAGAGGAAGCCACGGAGGCCATCCACAGTTCACCTTCCAGTGATGACACTTAATGGGCCCACGCTGAAAGAAAGATCCTGTAGGTAAGCCCACATGCAAATCACAGATTTGTTCATTTATTCTCACATTAGGTCAGCTCTAAGTGGTGCTGCAGCTATTATGCAGCAGCTGCTCCTGAGCTGTGCATTATCATCTGAAAGCTGCAGCAGTAAAAGGAGAGATAAGAAAAGCAGGGAACTATGACAACTGAGAGGAAAGGAAGGGGTGAGGGGAAAAGAGATGATTATAAATGTTCTGGAAATCTCTGTGAAGCATACTGTTGCCCAAATGTAGCACTGTACAGCACAAGGGAGAGCTAAGCTCTGTTTCAAAAATTAAGAGTAAGATAAAAGGAAAGGTTTGAAAATAACTGGAAGAACAGACCTGCAGTACAAGATTTCTGTGCCATTTGATAACATTTCACAACAGAAATGCCAGTGGTAAAGAAAAAATAAAACTTATTGGTGGTCTGGAATAAATTTTGCTGTTCATATAAAACTGTTCCTCAAAAGTAAAAACCTAACAGTACTAAAAACACCACATCACCTAGACAGCTTTAATTCCTGCAACTAGTAATACTTTTAAGACATAACATGTTATCTACAAAAGCAAGCAAAGCCAGCTGTAAAAATGTATATGGAAGTTTGTAGTGTCTGTGTGCACATCTGTGTGTGCATGCATCCAGATACATATTTAAAACACAAATCCAAGGAAGACAAAAGTTAAAAAACCTCTTTTAGAGTCCTAAAGATTTCCAGCTCCAAGAATTTTTTCCCAAACCAGGCACATGAAAGCACTAAGGATTCTACAGAGAATTAATTTCAAATACTAAACAACATTTCACCTAAGAAACTACTTCAAAGTAAACTTCTAAACACTGCCAAAACTAAACATACACAACCTATTTTTCATTAATACAAGCAAAAATGGCATTTAAAAAAAAAGAAACACAAAGAAATACTACCTTTCCTTTTGGAGATGAACTGTACAATTTCTCAAGCTTTCCAAAGCTCTGTTTAGAATGTGACAGCACAAGTTAGTATCCTCAAATGAATTCTTTTGTAAGGAGTCGTAGCAGTTAGTATTTTTGAGCATAAACACCTAGTAGTAGCAATGCAAGATGTAATTTAAAAGCAGGAATAGAAAGGTTAGCACTGCCTACAGTTGTGTAAGTAAGAAAACTTAAGAACATAACCCTGTTCCAAATTTCTACCTGCACAGCAGAACAAAAGCTACATTTATCACACCTTCATCCTAAAACACTTTCAAATTGCTTTGTAGGTTTTGGATTATAGATGATACCACAAAGTGATAATCTCAGCTGCCACAGAGAGAGACATTCAGTGACCCACAATAATACACAACTGAGTACTATGGCTCAAGGAAGCTCACACTCCTGGAATTACAGGCAAAAATAAAAGTTGTTGGAACTAAATTACCAAAGAAAATTTGATCAGGACACTGAAGTTGAGATGTCTCAGTTCTTGCCAATGTAACAGGTTAGACCTACATGCTTGGCTGAAACACAGCAATTGCATAAGCACTTTCTAGTGCCAATGAAGAGAGGCACCTCAACAGGAAAATTGGCCAGAAACATATCCCAAGAAAGATTCAGCCCAGCAAAACCCACCTCTCTTCCTGATATACACAGACAAGAACTATGTAAGCTACTCTCCTAAAATAAATCAGGAAACACAGCTGTGGAAATCCAGGCCAAAATGAAAAGGGAATACTGTGTCCAAGTAAGAAGACACACAGCACTAAGAAAAAGCAAGTATAGGTTTGGAAATACAGACAGCTCTGCTATCAAGCAGAGTAAGCAGTCAGTGAAAAAAGGTAAAACTTAATTTTCACTACTAATTGCACAAGGCAGACACTACCTTATAAACAAGAATATGGTTAAATAGTCATTTTCTTGGGGAAAACCACAAGAGTAAGGTAAAGGATTTTACCAAATGAAATAGACTAGAGAAGGAAAGCAGCTTCTAGGTCTCATTACTCTCCCCCCACTCCTACCCATCACAAGAACAAAGCTAACATCTATTCCAGGACTGTGATGCTGATTCTGAGAGTAGACACTTCTATTTCACTAAACCAGTGCCTTCTTGTATGAATACTTCATTAAAGATCAATGTGGCAGGAGAAAGCCTGCAAAGTCAGTTTTTAGGTCTGTCTACAAGACAGATGCTGGTAATCAGTTTGACTAAGTTTGTCAAGAACTTGCAATTAGAAAGAAAAAAAAAAAAGATCTGTCAGATTCTGGTCATCCAAATTCATGTCTTGTCTATAACACTATCAACTGAGTACCTTCCCAAGACTCCAATCCCTCTTAGACACGAACAACTGCAAGTAATGGGAGCAGCTGGTCCCTTCAGTGGCTGCACTTTTTTTTTTTTAATCACAGTATTAGATCATGATTTTGGGAAGCTACTCCTTCATTCCACAGCTTCTGCTGCTTCAGATTCTGTTGGGCACCTATCCTTTCACCAACCTCATTCAACACTGACATGATAGAGCAGCACAGGGAACATAAGCCTTCCTGAGTTTCAGTCTAGAGCATGTCTATCATGCCCTGAAGTACTAGTACTAGTTCACAGGTAGGTATCCCACCTTCTCCTCCATAATCCATAGATGAATGTCAAACTTTCAAGCAAGGTTACTACAATGGAATCTGCAAACTGTTCCCATTTTTAAGTAGAAACATACATTATAGCATCATCATTTTCATACATCTACAATTTCTTCCTGACTTTTCTTTTTTCCCCAATAACACATAAAAAAGAAACAAGTTATGGAAAAGCCTTAATGAAAGAACAATCTAAAAAATGGCTCTGGCACAAACTCCTGACCAACAGTTCATGCTAACTAAAAGTATTGGAAGCACTGAAAATGAAAACTGACCTGAAATAGATCAGTCAGTCACAGCAGAAATAAAAATGACAGGAGAGCAACAATGACAGTGGTTAAGACTACCAAAACAAGGTGCCCAAAGGGCCTGGCCAGGGTCTGGAAGTAGTTACTGAGCATAAGCATTCAGAATGAAATAATCTCTTTCCCAATGGCTGAACTGAGTAGTGACATAATAAATATTTTAAGGCTCAGATTAAATCAGTTCGTAAGAAAGAGGAAGTTGATATATTCAGGAAACTTTCAACAAGGTTTCAAACATTAGGAATGGAGAAGTCTGCTTCTGGCATATCTGAATTTTAGATTTATTTTCTAAAATAAAAAAAAAGTACACACCAGCTAAACTGTGAACATCTCCATACCCTTACCTAGAAAACACAGGAAGGATGGCTTGCCACAACTGATTTCAGATGCCTTCTGTCTAGATGCATGTTCTGCCAATATTTCTCAACTAATTTCTGAAGTACCAGCTTAGTTTCAAAAGCCATGTTGTATGGAGAGATGAAGAGAGGCCTATATAATGAAGCAAAAAGCTTGATTTATATAATGAAAATTTTTGAGGGGAAAAACCAAAACCAACTAGGAAAGCCTGCTTCCAAAATAGGGAGTGTTACCTGCAATCCAAATCTCCATTTGCAAAACAAATTGAGACTTTCATGAAGTCCAAGTACCACAGTGTCCTGGGTTGCAGTGTATTCTATTACCATCCTCAGGAGCCGTTGA
>NW_024580667.1:21631790-21654550 GCF_017639235.1 Corvus kubaryi | reverse complement strand
TGTCCTGGGTTGCAGTGTATTCTATTACCATCCTCAGGAGCCGTTGAAACCAGGTGGGGCAGTGTTTCCTTGCCTCCTCCCCCCAGACTATCTTTCTGTTAATTGCCCATCATTGTCCTGCCACCTGACTCAGAGATAACTCCCTCCGGACTATTCTCCTGTTAATGAGCCTAATCAACACTTGGCCTCATGACTCGTTACCCCATTGTGAGATGCTCCGCCCAGAGGGAGGAACCAAGCATCCCATCGTGGATATAATCTGAGGCTGAACACCAGAGACACCGGCTTCCCACTGGATTTCCAGAGGACAGGAGCTACACAGCCACCATTGGACTTCCTGAGGAAGAGCAGACTGTTTTACTACAGGATCACCGCTTCAGAGGACTGCAGCCACCATTCTACCAGACTGCTACCACCACCCTGCCTAACAGGGTGTCAGGTTGTACCTTGACTCTGTCAGTTTGACAGTGTTTTCTTTTACCTTTTTTTTCCCCTTTTCTTTAATTTCCATTAAATTGTTATTCTGACTTAGTGCCTCCCACTGGTTTGTTTTCAAACTAGTACACACAGACACAGTAGGATTGCTGAGACAGACTTGTTCAGAACAGCAGCGTTCAGAGACACACGCACGCCCAGAGCATGTCAGAGAGCAAGAGCTGGAGGTGGCTGAAAGGAGGCATCTTATTGCAAAAGATTTTGTACTACATGAGGTTATCATCTGCCTCCTAAAATAGCATGCTGGCTGTTTTACTACACTACCACGTGCTCTAACCACAACTTAAATGCCATCACATGCTCACATTTCATCTGGAACAAATGTGTGCAGCCAAGTGATCAGATGATGCACCGATTCAGCATCAATGGAGAATGAACTACAGAGCACGACCCAGAAGCACAGACCCACTGACCTCAAGTGCACTTATTTCCCCCACTGCTTATCAGCTTGGGAGTCTCATTTTGCTGTGTGCACACACACTTGTAAAAATAAAAATATTAACAGAAGAAACAGGACAATCCTTGTATCATTAAATATGTACAAGTAGCCAGAGAAGAAAGACTGAGGGGGAATTGATATCCTGACAACAGTCAGGACTTGACTGTGATTGAACATGTGGGGAAAAAAGTGGGAGAGGGGGATAAAGATAACACAGAAATGCAAGAATGAAAGAAAAAAAAGGAAAAAAATAAATGTTACACCCTTCTAGTAAGAAGGAATTTAATCAGAAATCTCAACTGCTTCCTTAATACACTGTGGAAAGTGCCAAAAATTAAGAATAAAAGCTTACTCAATTTTCATATAGCTTGTTAAAACTTTCATTTAATTTAGAATCACAAAACAGAAAAAAAGTAATTCTCAAGTAGGTAGCAGATATGAACAAGCCCCAAAACCAACACTTCAGGTTTCAACTAGAGTAAATTCATTTCAATACTTCCCTTTTAAAAATTGACTAAAGAATACAAAGCTGTATGCAAATCCCTGAGCTACAGCTCCTCCCAAGCACACCCTTTTTGATTCACAGTTTACCATTTTGATTCCTGCCAGTACAAATACTCTTTAAAAAGGGGCCTAGGGCTGGATCTCTCCCTCTCTCATGCAGGTACCTGCAACACTGTGATGCAGCATCCTCCACCATTTAACACTCCTTTTGCAAGAGCAGGCAGAGGACTTTATCCAGGAAGCAGGGACAAGCCTCACCACCACCTGCTGTGGTGACCAACCACTCCTGCCCTGGCAGGGTTGGTGGAGCTGCTTGGGCAGCCGGGGGGCCCCGTACCTTTGGCCAAGGAAGACAGAAAACTGAAGTCAATTAAATGGAACAGCCTGTAAGTTGAGGGCATCCAGCAGCTGCCAGGCCAGCAGACAAGTCATCTCTTTGAAGGACAGACACCTCAGGGAGAGACATGCAGCATGGGTCTAGGTAAACCATTCCTGCTCAGGATTTGCAAGCCCACAGATCAGTGCAAGATTTCAGGAGTAAAATCTTCCAAAATTTCTCTCACACCACCCTATACTCTTTTCACTCAGGGGGCCATTAAAGTGAACTCACAGAAAACTAATCCAGCAAGTGGAAAGCTTGCTGCAAATTTCATGAGCTAAACCAGTCCAGTATCAGACAAGACCAGCACTTGAGCCAATGCATGGGAGGGATATATCTGTCAGGGGAACAAAAAACAAACAAACAAACAGCCCAAACACTTAGCTACAGTCCAGCCACAGCCAATCATTCAGCATCATTCAGTAGTAAGCTTCTGTAAGAAATTCAAACTTAACGTTTATGGGAATATCTATAAAAATTTCCACATTCCAAACTAATAAAAGATGCCCTCTATCAGGTTACAAGCAACCACAAAAATTCAATCCACACCAATTCTACTTAGTCATAGTAATGCCTGGGGATTCAATCTGAAAGAAATAAAGATAACTTCCTTCAAGAAACCAGCTATTGCAAGAATTTGATCGTTCTGATTTATCAGCTGATACACTATATGATGGGCTTGGGTAGCCAAGCTGACAAGGGCAGCTAGAGGTGATACTATGAGCAGTCAGGCCCAACAGTTTATCTTAGTTCCTTCTTAACAGCCTCATCTCCACAGTCCAGGGTTCTTCTAGCCTCACCACCTCCCCCACTGCAGACACCTTAACTTCAGTGCCCTCTCCAAAACACAACTGCTCCCACTCCAACCTTCACAGAACAGAGTCCTCAGTCCAGCCTCTCACTGGCAACACACACTGCCTCACCAGTGCTGCCTGGGTCCTGATCCAGCATCCCGATCCAGAAAGCAGGTCCTGGGTTTCCTACAGCCACCCACTGAACACAGCAAGCCTCAGCCACCATCAGATCAATGCCAACCATACAGGGACACCCTGATCCTATCACCTGAATGCAGGTGCCCAACGCTGAGGAGTCCACGTCCGTGTACGCTGATGTCCTGTATAGTCAGGAATGTCTGTCCACAGGCACAAGAGCTTGGGACTTCTGGTGGAGGACTCAGGTATGCTACCTTGTCCTTTTACAAGTCACAGCAGTTCAGTGACTGGTAAAGATGGTTTTGGTGCGAGCTCTTTTGCTAATGTAACTGCTGCTCCTCAACAGCAAGGATTTCCTGCAGAGGCCCATACACTCCTCCAAGCAGCATCTAGGGGTGCCATCTGTGGAACCAGAACAAGCACTTAAAAATCAGTGACAGCCTATTCAGGCCCAAAACCTGTGTCTCAGATTTGCCAATAAGGAGGAATAGAGAAAGCCAAATATTACATTGTAATACTTTGCCGTGGTTTTTTCCAACAGTTTGACTCAGGTACTATCTGCATCTAAAGGTCTCAAATAGATTTTTTATATTTCTTAATTCACTTCAGAATTTCAACTTCTACAAAAACGCACAGAAATCATTTGCACAGCTTTACAGGGTGAAGAATCACATACTTTCATTTGTTATGATCTTGCCAATTGCTTGGTTTTTTCTGAGTAACCCTTAGCTCCTGAGCAAGGAGAAATAGCAAACAACCTTTCCACTTTCTCCATGCTGCCTGTTACCAAGATCATACCAACCTCACATACTCATCTCTTCTGTTGACAGAAGAGTCAATTTATCTGCACCTCACACAGACTCAATTCCTTCATTTTCTTGTAACAAGTTCTGTTAAGTCTTGAAATGGCAGACTACTCCATTTCCTTTAAATATAGCATCTCTCCCAGGCACTGCTGTAAATATAATTCATCTTGATGCTACAATTCACAGAATAGTGAGTGACCAAGCACAGCACCTTTGTGATTTGCCAGGACTCCCTGACACCTGCCAGTAAAAGAACTCAAACACTACATTGAAATTTTAACCACAGTGAAGAACATAATACTTGGCACAGCCTCAGCAGCAGAGGAATGGAAGGCAGCAAACACAAACCAAGCCTTTAAAGATCAAGGAAGGAAATAAGGGAAGAGATCCAGAGATCTATAGACCACTAAACCAAATGCCTAAGCCTGGTAAACTGATAAAAACTTTAATAATAATAAAAAAAAAAAAAAAACAAACCAGAATTTGTGAGGTTTCCATAAATAGGGAAATAGAAGAGAATTAACATTGCTTTGGTAGAACAAAGCAATTGAAGCAATTAGCCAAACATAGGGTAGTTCAGTTAATACATCATATCTGAATATCCTTTGAAAAGACAGCACAACAAGGGTTGGTTTTATTTTAAACAAAGGTAATTTGAGCTAGGACACTCCTCTTGAAGATTCAGAAGTGCTACAGAAGAAACAAACAACAGCCTGCATACAAACAACTGGGTTTCACTATGAAGGGAGTATCAAAAGTGACCCATAGAGATCCAACTTGGGAGCCACATTACCCAACAAAATGTACCCACAATTTCACAAAAGATATGAAGAGAGAACTTTGAGGATATGAAATTATTTGAATTAGTCAAAACTTGAACTCATAGCCAAGAGCCACCATACAATGTTTTCCACAGCCAAACATTAAAGTGGGGGTGAAATCCAGTGCCAACAAATGCAAAACCTACCCCAAGGCAAAATAATAGGAAAAAAAACCCCAAGCTCCATCATTACACTTGTGCAGAAATGAGTTCTCAATTAGCTATTCACACTGGCAAGTAAAAGATAACAGTGAGGTAACAACTTCAGAGCAACAATCAGCCAAGTCGTGAAGTCCAAGAAAAAGAATATTGGAAAATTAGAAAACACAAAGGTAACAGACTTTTTTACTATTTCCATAGTATTTCTGTAGCCTAAATACAGCTGTGGTCCACTGTGATACTACAAAACAAGAAAGGGTACAGAGATACAAACTGTTTAAACCAATTGAATTAATGCAATGGTATTCACATGAGGAAAAAAAACTGAACATGCTCATCTGGGAAAGAGATGGGATTTAGTGCAGTACCCTAATGCCATATGAACTCACATATAGCGTGGAGAACATCTGACATAAAGGCACCCACTGCCAACAGCTGCAGCAGCTGAGCAAACAAAAGGAAATTATTATAAAATGCATAAATAGACATGGAACTTACTGCCATAGGATGCTGTGAAGATAAAGAGAGCTCAAAAAAGAAAGCTTTAGAAAGCTATTTAAATAAGCCATAGAAGGAGGTCCATTGAGCTGTTAAATATATAGGAATACACCCCTGATTCCACAAGCAGCTCCTCAGCTATGGGCTGTCAGAAGCTGGGAAGACTTAATAGAAGGTATCATGGTCTATTTTTATCAGGGCGTCTGGGTTTTTTACGTTTTCTTCCACGCAACTACTACAGACCCACATCTCACAAGACATGGTAAGCTAACCTTTGATCTGAACTTGCATAGTTATCCTGAGGTCATTGAAGACAGTAAAACTATTTCTACATTTTTAATGCCCAAAACCAAGTTAGGCAAAAGAAGCTTCTTATGCTAGCATAGTTACTACAAAAAAACCCTCTGTAAAACACTGCTTGAGTAACAGTAATTAGCATTTATTCCCCAAATTCTCAAAACCATGCATCAAATTTTGTTTCACAATTATTATGGGATTTAAAATGTGAGCTAAGCAGTTAAATTGTCATACTGGAAGATACAGAAATATTATGACAGGAGTTACCTCTGAGAAGACTGAAAGAATATTTTACCTAGTTCAGTCTAACTGCACCATGTTACTCCAATGGTCAGTGCTGACTCCATGCCTCCCACAGGTGTACCCCCACACCTCTCCAGTGTGGGACCTGGTAACAGTTCACAGAATCACAGGGTGAGCCACAGAAAGTGGCAGGGCTGTGTCTAAGACTGTGGCCTATTGGGATTACCTGATTTCACATGAGCTGTCCACAGTCACAGCACAAGATGGGCAACAGACCTTGTTCACCCGTAAGAAAGGCAAACACTATAATGCTAATACCACTAAATGCACCACCTAAACACTGACATAACTTTGTACCACTTCAAAATTAGCTAGCAATTATGCCTAGGCTTAAATGATAGCAAGGAGATTAGCAAGAAGAAATACCACTATACCAATATGTTAAAGTTATGGCACAGAAGTAACATTTCGTTATAAAAATTTCATGTGATAGCTCCCACATGTTAATGTATCTCCCCACTTAACCTTTGCTATTTAAATACCACAAAAAAGTCAGCCTTAGTCTAGAAGAACAAGTTATGGATTATTATACTGACCCATCTTCACAGTTGATACTGTGGAGTTGAAGTTGATACTAATGGGACTTCTGTGGGAGGCTCGCAGTTTTCTAATATGCAAAGTCAAGTTTGCTGAGTTAAGGATGAGGCCTCAAGTATAACTGAAACCCCTACAGGGAAGCATTTAGAACTGAAACTATAATTTACATAATACTTTCAGATAAAAGGATACCAACCAAACTACATGGATCTACAGCATCCTCAGAAACATAATTCATCACTGTAAAGCCATAAATGGCTGTAACGCTGGTATTTAGCTCAAGTCTCAGAACAAGCCAAAGAGCACATTTTCAGCTTATTATTTCCATTACCCTCCCCAAAAATCCCATGTAAAATTCCTGCTGAGATCACTAATGTGACTAACATCAGTCTCAAGACTTCAACCTTTTAGCTGTGACACCAAAGCAGAGATCCAGTTATTTCCAGAGTCATACAGCACTGGAAATCTAACTTCTACAAGACATGCAAACTGCAAAACATACTGATTTATTAACATAGAATATGCCAGTGCAATGAAATAGAAAAGCAAAAGGCTGTTTATTAAAAGCAGTAGCTACAGCAGTGATCACAAAGATCCACCCTCAGAGGAGCACACTCAAAGGTGCTCTGCGCATGGCAAAAGGAAACGTCACATCTTGTATGGAAAATGGAGTAAAATATGCCATTCTAGAAACAGGTTAAAAAGTTAAGCAAATCTCTCCAATTGGATGCTCCAGAAGCATTTAGAAAGGCAAAGACACGGCTCCAACAAACTGGAATTGCTTAAAAATCTTCAGCAAAGTTATCTAAAAGTGTTACTGCTACTCAAAATGGTACTGCCAGCATCTTATCTTTATGGACAACATCATCAAGAAAGTGACTTGTGTTCCAAGAACCAAAACAAAAAAATTTCACCTTCTGTGGGTGAGAAACACTTTCAAATACACTGCAAGAAACAATATGAAGCTAACAAAGCACAAGTTAGGACAATATTGAAGTTTTCCAACAGATCACAGCTCCTAGTGAACAATACCAAGAGAACACTCGGTTTAACCTCTAATTAGTAACAGTAGCTCTGGAAAGAAACATACAGTTTTAAAAAATCTGACACAAAGTAACTATTAAAGAGCAGTTCTCATTTGTTAAGAACTGACTGAATATTCTTGTCCTGTACTATCAATCTGCTAAGCAAAATTTGTTTTGCCCAACCCTTTGCCAGGCTTCTGGAAGAGCCTGCACTATTTCACACCAATTGGACTGTTGCCCAAAACAACACACCTGATAAAACAATACATGTATAATGTACACATTCAGTACACACTCCTCATATTTGTGCCCTGCAACATAATCAGTTTTAGGGTACCCCAACAATAAATCTACCCATGAAGACTGTGCTCAAAGCTTGAAGCAATGGTCTTCACACTACCTTTTACATGCAATTCCTTTCAGACAGACTTTCAAACCATAATCCCAAACTTCAAGCCACCTTTTAAAATGGAGTTAAGCCATAATGCAATGTCTGTATCGTACCAAAGCAATTCAAGTCCTGCTTCATGGCAATTCACCACCTTAAAGGCCATGATTTGAGTGCTTCTGAACAATTTAACTTCCATAGTACTAGAAGCCACTGGGCCTTCCAACATAAGAGTATCTCCTGCCCAGTGCCACCTTGCCACCCTAACTAATGGCCAAGGTATTCTGTCAAAATCTCTTCAGGCCAAGAGAGCAGGTGAGCAGCTGTGCTCTCTCCAAGTTGCTTGAGAGCAAGTTCTCTGAATGTCAAACAAGCCACAGCTCACTGCCTGTGAGGAGGCTGCATCTGCTTGCATAAAGTCCCTCAGAGAGGCTTTTTAAAAGGCAGGAAAGCAAAGGAGGAGAGAGTTTCATGCTGTGATTTCATGTCATTCATTAACTCACAAGAAGGGCACCCAAGGCTTCCTCTTTTGGACTACAAAGCCTCCCTATTCTCCAGAAGAAGAAATGCACAAAGATGAAAAAGTTGCCTTAATATTAAAAACAGCATTATTTCAAACAAACCTCAGTTTATCTCACTTCAAGCATCACCAGTTACCTGAGGGTAGACACTGCCATGGAAATATAATTATTTCCCTTGGGTAGTTTATCTAATGAAACTATTAGTATTCAACAGGTAGTGAGGACACTCCTTGATAAGACCTGCCTTAACTACTACCAAGAACAGATTGAACTTGAGAGCAATTACAGGCAGCACTTAGGTAGAATTCAATCCAGCTTCAGCACTTCACTACTTCAGTAGTGAAGTAAAACAATTAAGGCCCTATTTGAAGGACTGAACACTGCAGTACATCCACCCCAACAGTTCAAGTCTCTTAAGAGGCACGAGTAGAGAGGTCTGACAAGCTTTACCTCCAAGAGAAAGCAACTGCCCAATTCAAACAATGCGAAACAAAACCTACGCCCAGAAATGAGGACGGAGAGCATGGCAGACAAAGAATGACACAGCCAGAGTATGCTTCACTTAAATTTAGGAAACTATTTTTCAGATGTCTGGGTCAATGCTGTCTTTTTTTGTATCCCTAAAGACTTGACCCTACCCACCACAGGTCTTCCTCTGGAGAGACTTCTGTTGTTGACCATAAAATAAGCTTCTCCATAACTAACTTCAGCTGGGATCCATGAGACAGTGCAGAAGCCAAGAGAAGGCAAGGGTGGTGCTGCAGAGACCTGCAACCTTTGCAAAACCCTCTTGCTTTAATTACAATGTCAGCTACAAAGTTGCACTCTCCCTGGCCCATTAGTTTTTGAGCCCATCACCCACTTTGCTGTAACAAACTGAACTAGCTGAAAACTAAGTCAATCCGGTTTTTTTCCTGGAGTAGTTCTCTGCATTTCAAGCACCTGACCAGCACCAGAGCTGGTCTACAGTAAGCAGTTAGAACAGATACAAAAATACTTGTCTCTTCAACCAGAGACAGCACTGACCTTGGAAACATCAGAAATCAGGGTTAGACAGCTGATGCTAACCTAGGAATGACAGGAGTGAGGAAACAGAGGCAAGCCACCTAGGAAAACATTGCAGAAAGGAACATCAGAACTCAAAATACAAGTGGAAAAACGGAGCCAACAAGAAAGAGAGAATGGGAGAGGAGAAACAAAGTTACTAAGATCTTGGTGTAGAAGCCAAGTCATATTATCCCTCTGCTATCAACACTTAGAAAACACAGCAGTCGAGAACATGCTTGTCTCTTCCCAGCTCAGCACACAGCAGAAACCTGAGCTTACCGCCACTGGCAGATAAGCTGACAGCTCAGGTACAGAGGTTGATCCGGAGACACAGCAGATCTCCCACACATCACCAAGCTGCCACAGAGAATTTTCTGCCTCTGTACTTTTTTTGAAGTCTAGGATCGCCTAAAGATGATCTACATATTCACTGTACAATAATCTACCCTCCCACTTTGTGCCAGCCCCAGCTCTTTCTTGACCTCCAAAAGGTCAATTTGGTAAGAAAGAAAGCAACTTAGTAGGGTTACTTCTACCAGCTGACCTTCCTGCACCATCTCACCTTGGAGTCTGCCAAGCATCCATGCTAGATGATGGATGGGCAAGAAATAGGCAAATGATAGCACGTGTCACCGCTGCTCTACTGCCACAATGGTTTATCTGCCCTAGGACCACAGCCTGGCTTCAGCCTGCTCTGCCTCAGGTTTGCACTCACAGCTCCAACTGAGGCCCAGAGGAGCTGTGTGAAACCATGCACACTGGAGGCTGCAGCTCAAGCACCGTGAAACAAG
The DNA here is from genome assembly GCF_017639235.1 of Corvus kubaryi. Classification (NCBI taxonomy): domain Eukaryota; kingdom Metazoa; phylum Chordata; class Aves; order Passeriformes; family Corvidae; genus Corvus; species Corvus kubaryi. The sequence goes on along the minus strand of NW_024580667.1, from coordinate 21,644,609 downwards.
GGTAATACCACTCCTTCAGAAACCAAATCAAAAAAAGTATTGTGGAAAGCACTACATCCACACAACAGCTACTAACTCTGCCTCTGAACTAATACTTAAATCCAAGAAAAGTCTGAGACCAGCCAATGAATAAAGGGAGAGCAATGAACAGCTTTCCAGCTGGAACTAGGCAAGGTTCCTAGAAAAAACTGAGCAATTACTTATTTAGCACAATGCACATACAGAGGGGGGCCAATAACGCTTTTTGGGTTTGGTACAGCAATTTCTTGGTCAAAACCTTAGTAACATCCACATCAAAAATGGAACTGAGGAAAGTGTGGTGTGCAAAAGTTAAGTCTACGGTTGTTCTAGTCTTGCAATGCTTTTACAATACAAAGGTAAGTATTACACCTACCTATTTTAAACTAAACTAATACAAAAGCTGGTTTATTTACACCTGTGCAAAACAACCCCAAATTTTGAGTTTGTCAATTGAGGACAACAGACTGCAGCATTTTAAGTTAGAAGAGTCTCTCATTTCTATCTCAAAGTGTACTTTCCCAAGACCTGAGATTTTTTTGAGTGCTTTAAAGGCACATATACATTCTTCTGCATTTGCTGACAACAGCTACAAATAAAATTACACTCATTCACTTAGTTTTGAATGCTATAGTGACATTTTAAATATCTCTAGCAAGAAATACTAGCAAAAAAATTAAGAGATAATCCATCTTAATAAGCAAGTACAGGCAGGAAAGAAACCAGCTAGCTGACTGGCATCCTCAAAACTGCTGAGCCCTCCAAGCCAACTAATTAACTTAGGCCATAAATAATACGTAGATGTGGTCAATTTAACTATCAGCAGTTTACAATATCAAAGTCAGGTAATTACTACAACTTTGTATTCTAACAATGAAGAATTACTGTTTCAGTTTTATTGCCAAGTACAGAAAATAACTTTAGCTGCATTTATCCATGAAGTTTACCTTTTGCAAAATGTTCATGTGACACCAGGGTGAACAACTAGCCTAAGGCAAAGGGTGTGAAAATGCATTTTCTTGTAATTTATTTTATGCTGCTACAAGCCCACAGGGTGGATAGATTTAAATGGCCTATTCAAATAATGATTAGATTAGTACAGATTAACATCCTGTTCCATGTTTGTAATTCAAACACTTTCCTAAACATTTGGCATCAATCTTTAGGGGAAAAAAAAGTGAGCGATTATCCTATCTCCACACACTTAAATACTTTAACATATATGACTTAAATGCTTTAACAACAAAAGACTTTGACTGAACAACAAAATATGATGAACTGTCATGATTTCTGCAGAGGCTTGCTTTTAGACAAAACATGCTAATTGCTTAAAGTGTACATTTTGAAGGCACCCTATGAAGCTAATAAACATATAGAACATGGAAAAAAAAAAAGCACTTCAATATGTTTGAACAGAAAACCAGTTAATTTCACAAGTAGGAATCTTTGTGCCTGATGACTTAAAACCATGTGCTTCCAGCACTTTCTGCTAAGAGACTTAAGAATCAGGAACTGTCTTTTTTTTACCTCATTTTTATTCATTAATTAAGTGAACAAGTGGGGGGGGGGTGTGATAAATTCCACCCCCTCTCCCAGTCTCTTTGCTTTGTACTGACTGAATGAACTCAAAACATTGGAAGAATAGACTGCTCCAGTTAAAAAGTATGTAAAGGTTTATTTTAGATTGGGTTGCTGCTGTCAATGGAGGATGTCCCAGACTCCTCCTTTCTCCACTGTGTCCTCTGTGCCAGTCACTCAATCCAGCTCTGAGGGTTGGTTACACTGGAAGAAAAATCTAACCCACAGATTGGCAGGGAAGCAATGAACAGTTCATTGGGAGTCTGTCAGATCATCTAAAAATAAAACAAGATGTTTCTGCTTGTATCTCTTTAGAAATAAACATGAAGCATAATGTAAATTCATCATCTAGATGATGTAAAAGTAATATACAGGCAGTACACACTTGCTGCCAGAGTTTACAACTCTGTTACGAAAGTAAAACATGGAACAGACAGATGCCTTGCTAGGGGTGCTTCCATTGCAACTCACATTGATCTAAACCAGTGTGCCCTTCTCTGCCATGCTCAGTCACTGCCAGGCAGGTGGGCAACGGGAAAACAGATACCTGGAGTACCTATTCTTGAAATTTTTCAGAGAGGAACTGAAAGAAGGAGGGGAAGGGGGAAACAGAAGAGATAATTAAAGCTAGGGCAGTGGTTTGGTTTTCAGCAGTACTTGCTTAGGAGAATTGCTTTTGCTGGCACCTCCAGCCAACACTCTTCTAAAAACATCATGCAAATCAGCCTAGGGAACTGCTGTGAAGCAAGAATGGACATCACATTGAGAACACTTGATCAGGCAGGAACTTTGCAAGTTATTTAACAAGCATATATCTGGCAAAAACTATCAAGCATATCCTCACCACATTCTCACTAACCATCACTAGTCCTCTCTCCGATAAGAAGTCTTCTGCCCTCCTCAAGGAAAACATGTCAGGGGTAGGGGTAGAAAATAAGAGTGGAGAGCATGGGAATAATTTTTTAAAAATCTAGAAATTAAAAAAATCACTCAGCGCTAGCAGGAGAGGATCTGTGAAGATGCCCTTCATAAACAGGAAGTATGTCAGCTAGCAATGGCACGTATTTGTTTTTGGGTTCCCCCACTGCTAGTTTTTCCTGTATTGTTCTACAACCTGCACTACTGCACTGCACAAGCTGCACTACTACTTTTCATAGGGCTGGTGAAGCAAGTAGCATCGAGGATTTGTATCAAAGGAGCTTGGCTCAGTATTTAATGTTTTATTTGTAAATGAGACTCTAAGGAACTGCTACTTAACAGTTCCTAAACACTCCATTCAAAGCAGCATGGCTAACAATAGTCAAAGAACTGGAAGAAGTCAGTAACTTCAGCTGAAGTTTGGGGAGAAAAGAATAAATCAGGATTTCATCTGCTAAAAATGAGCCTCTAGTCCCAGCCCTTCAGAAAGCAACGGGTACCCCAAGAATGCTTCACCCTCACCCTCCTGGCCACAAAGGTAAAGAGGGCAGCTGCTGGGCTGCCTATACACAGGCTCCCAGCAAAAGCTGCCAGCAGGGCAGAGCCACCTCGGGACACCACTCAGGCAGACAGCCCTGCACGAGAAGGAATACCCCTCTTCTTTCCAAGGCACCAGTGCTCAGGCTCATGTATTTGCACTTAGCCCACAAGATGGCACTGACAGAAAAACTTTGCTCCCTCTTTTTTCTTCTCTCTCTGCCTCTCTCTGTCACCAGGCTCACCACTGGCCCTGGACTGATTCAGAGGAGGACTGCCACCTACTGAAACACCACATCATTTTCCCACATAGCTCATTTTCCCTCCTAACCTGCCCCCAAGTTACCCAGCCAGCTGGATCCTGCTGGCTTCATCCGAGAGGAGGAGTATGAGGCACACAGCTGAAGGCAGGTTATTTTCAGTAACAAGAGTCCGAGGTTTTCAGCACTACAATTTTCCCCATTACCCAGAATTTTTCAGTATTTCCTGAAAAACTGAAAGACCTGAAAAAAGCTAGCAGTGTCAAAAAAACATACTGCTCCTCACACAGGCAAACTCCAGCTCCCAGTAATACTGACAGGACCAACCCAGCATCAGACGAAACACCTGAACACAGTTAACTATAGTGAAACAGAGGGCTCAAGCTGAAACATGCAAGTGCTAGAGCCATTTGTGTATTCAGCTGAGCACAGTAAGATAACTCCCCTTAAGGAAATGGAGAAATCACCATATTCTAATATTTCTTTTCCTTTTAATTAGAGCAAGGCACTTTTCACTCTCATCAACACCATCTTTCAAAAATCAAGCCTGTGAAAACTACTCTCCACAGCAGAATGCATATCACCTTTCCCACACATGCCAGGATATTTACATGCAAGCAGAAGTCAGGAACAGTTGCAAAGCTGGAAGCACTTAAGAAATCAGAGCAACTCACAAAAGACCTATATTTGGTACTCCATCATTTACAGATAATTGAAGTAATTTATGTCGACTCTTAAGTTCAAAGTAAAATCAAAAGATTCTGGTGAGATGACAGTAAACAAAAGCATCAGCCTGTTTTGCCAGGCTGGACTCTCTTCTGCGTAGTCCTCATTTGAGGTAAGCTTCAAAGCCAACTGCTCTGCCAGAATTCCTCCCTTGCCAAAATGATGCAACACAGTCATTGTCACAAGAGGAGAAAGCTTTCCAGGTTCCTGCAGAGATTAAGCACTGACATCTCACATACTGCAGGATGCACTTCAGATCTGAGGACCTTCTTAGTACAAAAGCACACATTAAAAAAACACAGTGTTATGTCATTAAGGTCTGTGGGCACTCAAGTTTTCTTCACACAATATACCACCACCTATAACCTATTTTGTATATTTTTTGTTTTTCCTCTGTCACACATGCTTGGGAAACAATCTGACTCCTAATAACAAAGTAACTGTGTTCAGTATACACAAGTGTAGTTGTATAGTGCAAGATTTATCTACATTTCTATTTTTAGTATATTTGCCAGCTAAAAAAAAAATCTCAAAACTATTAAAGAGAAGTGTGTGTCTAGAGAGGGAGTCTCAGACCTCCTAAGTCCAGCTTCATGAGGTATTCATAAAAATCACAACAGCAACTAACAAGACCATAACCATCCTCTGGGTAGTAAAAAGGCATGCAGGTCCTGACACAAACAAGATCTGACTTCTGAAATGCACTTCCCTGCTGACCACTGGCCTCATAGCAGGTGCAACACTGTCCCGAAGCTGTCTCCATCCCTGCTGTTGCTCTCTTGCTGACAGGGACAGAGCAGCTCGCCTGTTCTCCTCCCAAGACCTGCCTTCACACCTGGCACTCCCACCACCTCTGCAGAGCTTGCTCCCTGCTCAGGGCTAATCAGAAGAGCCCCCCTTCCCACAGCTCCCACCCTTCAGAAAAGCAGCAGATGAGCCCTTCCTCACTGTACTTCACAACGAAGGAGGGCAGGAGAAGGCTAAAGAAATCAAAGAGCAAGAACACCTCTGACAAGTCAGGAGAACAGTGTAAATCAGGAAGCAGACTCTTCTCCCTTTTTATGCCTTAAGGACTCTGAAGTTCTGCTCAAAACCCTCCAACTCTCTCTACCCATCCTCTTCTTCCAACTTTCCTAGTTTTCACACTTTCCCTCACATGATTAACTCCTATCAAAGAGGCACTGAAATTCTCTTGTGAAAACAGTTTGCTATATTTGAGCTTAACACTGAAGTCTTCTGTGCATTCTCAATTAATAGTGCAATACATTTTAATTGCTAGATGAAGGTTCATTTTATTCTCAAGATCCAAACAAACACCACAAATGAAGCAGTTGCACAGAAGCCTCTCCCAAACCACAGAGCAACTCATTTGCAAAACTACTCTGAACAGATCTGTACCAGTGCTGTGGTTTAACCTGGCAGGCAGCTAAACACCAGAGCCATTCACTCACCCATCCCCCAACCTCTGCTCCTCCCACAAGTGGGATAGGGGAGAGAATTTGAAAGAAAGGTTAAACTCATGGGTTGAGATAAAGGCGGTTTAATATGACAGAAAAGGAAGAGGAAATAACCACAATGATAAAAGAATATAGAAAAGAAGTGATGCACAGGCACCCGTTGACCAGGGCCCAGCCAGTCCCCAAACAGCAGGTGGACACCCCCCAGCCACCTCCCCCCAGTTTTAGTGCTGAGCATAACACCACATGGTGTGGGGTATCCCTTTGGGCAGCTGGGGTCAGCTGACCTGGCTGGATCCCCTCCCAACTTCCTGTCCCCCAATCTTCTCCCTGGCAGGACAGCACAAAAATCTAAATAGTCTTTGCCTTAGTGTAAGCACTGCTCAGAAACAACTGCAGCAGTGAGTTACTAACATCATTCTCACTCTAAATCCAAAATGCAGCACTATACCAGCTTCTAGGAATAAAATTAACTCAATACCAGCCAAAACCAGGAGGACTAGTTAATATTTACTGTGTCACTTCAATTTGCCTTGTACATGTTGACCACCAAGACGTGACTGAAACATTTTGGATGTTTCACTAGCCTCACCATCACATATGCTTCATGCAGCAAAGAAAGGAATGTGCACCCATGATAAATCCATTGTGCCAGACTCTCTACATGCACACTGTCTTATGTGTTTGTGTTCAAAGTACCACAAATCGTGCAATACAAAAGAACTGGCAGGAATTAAAATATTCATGGCCCAATTCAAAATTTCAAAATTATTTTTTACTTGGAAACTACTGAACAGAGACCTCAAGTGGAAAAAAAAAAAAAAAACAACCAAAAACACCAAAAAAACCCCTACCACATTCCCCAGCTATTTGTTACAAAGACACACTTGCAATCCACCTTTGTTACTTGATAACTTAGTCTTTTTAAAATTATCATATATCAGGGGCTTTCGAACATGTACCCAATCAGGAGATTCATTCTTTGCCTCTAATGAAGGCCACTGGAGTGACTTTAGTCAAGAGGTGACAGCACAATACCATGCTACTGCTGATGCAACAAGCTGGGCAGAATCACAAGCAATAAATTCTCATGGAAAGAGAAGGAAGGTTTAAGTGAAAAGGGAGCCACGTAAGGATCTGAAAAGCTGCCATGCACATTTGTGGTTTAGACTGTGTTTTACTAAATAAAACTCCAACAGTTTCTGATACTACCATTCCTCCCTGTCCAGTGCTTGCTCCTGCCTCTCTGTGTCACCTTCTCAGCTACCATGACACCATGCATGAATGGTATACAAGATGAGGAACTGGCTTAATCTCAGAAAAAAATTACTATTTTTCCACCATTCTATCTGTAAGATACCCTTAAAGTAGTATTCAAAGGCTTCTCTTCAACAGGAATACAAAGGGTTGGTGAACACATGAAACACTGACTCAGTCCTAGGCCTGCTACTCTGTGCATCATAAAAATACTTTGTATCAGAAGAAGCCATTCTTATGAAAACAATGTAAATAGTCAAGCAACAGTATCTCCCTGTCTTTAAAAACACATATTTACACATGAGAGAAACTATATAAATTGAGGGTGTGAAGGAGAGAGAAGTAGTCACATCTTGGAGGTCTGTATGTACAAGACAAGTTGCAGTGACACACTGCACTTCACTGTAAGCAATATCTGAAATATATTCAGAATAGTTTTGCGAACAAGTAGAAATTAAGGTGAGAGTTGGGGGGAGGAATACAATAGACATATCTTAATTAAAAGATGCAACTTATCCCTTTTGAAAAAATATACCAGTAAGATTTCAGCCTCCAAATAAAACTTCCCAATGTGCAGTCTGTAAGCAAAGAATGGTATCTTTAAAACATTGAAATTCTGGAAAATGTTTACAACATTTAAGAATCATGAAGGCATTTGGCAGCACACCTTCTGTGTTAGAAAGACATTGCGTTGGAATAAACCCAGGAGCAAATCTAAAGAATATTGTTCCTGACAAAATAAAGATGATAGTCTGAACAAGGGCTGAAAGGAATAGATAATTTAATTTCTGTATCATCGTCATAAGACTGGCATAAAGGTCTTCAGTACTAGAAACCTATTTATTCCTAAATCACTGACAAGTGAATGTCAGCCAAGTCCATCCACACTAGCAGCATAGCTCTACACCTTCCTTACACAAACAGGTCTCTGAAAGCCAACTGGCAGAATACCTTTCCAAGTCCACACTGCTAGAAGGATTGTAGCCATAATGATCTAAAGAACTGGGCAAGGCTCAGAGGAAAGAAGCATCACCTAACAGAGGAACTGCTATGGTAGGTGTGCGTGTAAGGGAAGAAGACAGGCAGGCACCCTTGCGCCCAAAAGATTACCTGGTCTAACAGAATGACACTGGCACCCCTTACAAACTTTTCCCCATGGCCAGAGCTCCATTAGAGACATTCAGAAGCATTTGTATATCTTGATTAAATCTTGAGAACTATGAATTATATTTCACAAATTTGCATACAGTGTTCTGAACCTTAAGGGCAAATCCCTCTTGTACAAGAGGTTTTATAATATACAAACACAGGATCTCCTTAGACTGTGTATGACTGACAGGTTTGCTTTATTTCTTCTTTGGTTAGTTTATTATAAAGTCCTGGGTTTGGCATTGCTGCCTCTGACCATCCTTGAATCCTAGAGGCAAACAGGTCTCTTGGCAGGTAGAGAAAAGGGTCTCAGATCCATGGCTTCTTTTTACATTAGGCATTTGCTATCTCACTCATCAGTAAAAAAGTCAGAAACACAAAATATTTTTGAGCTCAAGAAACCTGTTAACGTTAGATATTTGCAGATAAGCAAGCACTAATCTTTTATTTGATTAAAGCCAGCAAAAAAATCCTGCAAGGTGCTACTTATGGAATTTGATCACACAGACCATGGTGTTGTTCACGGGATATATATCAAGCATTCTGCCCTTTAAACACCAGACACTAACATGGTTTTCCATTAACCTATTTTTGTTTATTATTCTACATTCAACTGCTCCTCAAACAAACTTCACTGCTGTTGAACTATAGAGTGATTTCTCCAGGGCCTGTTTTTGGTCCTGCAAGCTGTCAAACAGCTCTGGTCAAAGAATAAGAAAAGACAGCATTATATTCAGGAAGCTCCTTCAAGCTCCTTTGAAAGAGAACAAAACTAGAGTAACATGACACAGGTACAAGATAATCATAATGGCAAAACTTGCTACGGCTCAGGTAGAAATAAGTCACCACTTTTTCATTTTTCTCTCCTTTGCCAGACTTCTGTGGAAGATATACCTGCAGTGAGTTCCTTCTTACCTATGCATATCCACCCATATTCTTCCAGAACAGAGTCCCTCTTGTACAACAAGTACCTATGACCCTGTTTTGAAAAGCAGGTCACGCTCCTCGGAAGGAAGTACAGTTAAATGTCTTCCCACCCAAAGAGAAAACTGGGTGGGAAAACAGCCTTTAAAGCAAAAATGGCAAGAACAGTATATAGCAAATATTCTGTTTGCTTAAGGAAAAGGTGCACAGTAAGTTGTGAACTGACAACACAGGTGACTATTCTACAGCCTCTTCCATCTATACACACATTCAGCAACAGCACTGAAGGCTCAAAGTAGAATAAACTACTCAACACTACAATTATTCTAAGGAAACACTGACAGTTTTCAGAAGGGAAAAAAAAATTCAGAAATTCAGTCCCTGGTGGAGGTCTTAGGACGACTTTTTCATTAATAGGTCACAGTTCCTTGTATCTGCATACAAGAAAACTGTAAAAATAATTTTTAAAACCCAATACTTGCAGACCATTCTTCTGGTTATTTCTGGAATCACACTTTGCTTTACAAAGATTGCTGCAAGCTCCAAATCAAGTATTCTCTTTTCTCTGGAACCTTTAAGATCAAAAAAATACTGGGGAGTGTGGGAAGAGAGCCATTGGTTTCCTCTGAGGAACAGCAATCCTTCTCATTAGAATTTGAAATACCCTTTCTGAATGTTTTATTATCTTTCTAACAGCCCAAACTTACTGGGAAGCAAGAAGAAGAAAATAAGAACAGCTTTCAGACACCAGCACATTTCCAAACCAACAGATTTTCTCATCTCTGCCCGTTATTTTCTGCATAGGAAAACAACCGAAGTTATCATGTCCTCTAATAAAAAGATCCACAGATGAAAGCATCTCTAAGAAGCCAGCTACTGCTGTGCAACTTTCCATTAACCACAGCAGTTTATCAAATTCTCAAACATGCCATAACAAAGTCTCCAAAACTGGAGACACAGAGCTCCAGCAAGACAAGGAGCTCTGACATGACTTCATAAAAATACAATACCACTGTTTCCAAAGACCAGTTCAGATCTGGGAGCAAAAAGTGCTTGTGCAATGCTGATCTTAGGCTAATCAAACCACTACCATGCTTTTACTGGGCTCACAGAATTACAGAGAAATCATCTGATCCCACTATATATAACTCAGATTCAATGTAAGGCTCAAGAGCAACCCTTACAAGTCACGGAAAACTCCACATTGTGGAATATTTATTAGGAAAAGCACCACATTAGTGCACAGAATAATGTCACATCTCCCCACATCACCCTAGAGCTTTCTCTGATACCCACATTGTCCAAATGTTTCTATTATTTAAGGTACCACATACATATCCACCCCTTTGTCAAATATTTGTACTCACCACCAACTCCTTGTTAGCTAATTTGCCCTCTCTGAAAATATCCCCTAAAGTGGTTCCAGAGATGCTCTTCACACTCTTCACTCAATGCAATCTCTAAACCTGATGGTGACTCAGGAAGCATTACACAGACCCTGCACAGGGGAGCTGTGGCATCTCCCCATTTCCCACAGTGAGGAAGGCACAGATTCACCAGGGCTGACTCACACCTTGTTAAGGGAGGGACGGGAAAGAGCCCAGGACCAGCGGATGGCCAAGAGGCCCCTGCCAGCTACTCCCTGGTTGAATCCGGGTTGCCATCTTTAGCCACAGTTAGGGGGTTGGAAAAATTAATGAGAAAACAACAGGGAACAGACAATGTACAAACCATAAATACACGCACAAGAACTCCATAAGCCCAAGCATTTGTGCCCCTTCTTGCCAGCTTCTGAACTCTCTGGTAGCTTGGGAGTAATTCCCGTTCCAACATGCTGAGCTGGAAGCTACTGCTGCCAGTTACCTCCACGTAAGAAAGGTGTTTCCGGCAGTCTTGCTGAGAAGCCCCTGAGGCCAGGTTAACAATTTGACTATTCCCAAAAATATTCAGGCTCTCAGAACAAGGCCAAAATTATTTTTTCTTTTAATCATTTTCTTGTCACCCCAAGGAAAAGAGCTGACAAAAGCTTTCTGCAACTAGAAAAGAGACCAAACTGCAATGCTGTAACTATGCCCAGCCTGTCACAATTGCAATAGCTTCAAGCTTTGTGAGAGATTTAATGAAGGTAATTAGTAAAGGGGAGGGGAAGATATTAATGCTATTTTCCCCCTCTTTGACATTTACAACACTCAATTTATTTCTGCATTGAAGTACCTCCTTCCCCAGTGCTCTCCAATTCATGAATGCCTACCACTTGAAGTTTGGGTCTACTCACACATAAATGTTCAAAACATGAAAAACTCAATGCAGCTCTAGAAAAGACAAATGGGAGTGACAGCTGCTCCAAAGCAAAAAGGAATGCTTGACATAATGCACTGTTCACCCCAGAACCTGGTTTCTGAGTATTTTAGGACTTAATCTGGTTTCTCTCCCAAGAAATCCTAGGCAATTTTCTATGTATTTGGAGGGGAGAAGGGAAGGCAGGTAAAAATGTAAGGACTTATTCACAAGACACGTGCTAAAAGAGGTCTTAATTTCCATCTTTATCCATGAGGGAACCTAAGATTAAGGGCAAGTCCTGTAAGTATCATTTATTTCACTAATGATACTTCACTGTTTAGAGGCCTCCAGGAAGCAATCAAAGTCTTTTTTAATGACATTCAGTTACTGGCTGGCAAAATCACAGGCAAGACCAGAAGTACCATAAGACCCTGTGAATTAATTAAGGCAACACTACATTAATTTAAGTTCAGAAGCCCTAGAAACCAATTTTTCCACCCAAAAAAATGTCTCCAAGAACTGAAATTACAATACCTCTCACTTTCCAATGCAGAGAAGCTGAAACCTGTTTTTAATCTCATCAGTTCCTTCCCACACACCAACATCAAGTAAACTCGACAGCAGTATGTACTTGCTATAGCTAAATATACCAGCAATATTCGAGAACCTAATCTGCAACCCTGCGAACACACATTCGGAAAAGATGGCAGTTTGCTGGGCTTTTATGTAACGCAAATTTAAATAGAAGCAGCACCTGCCATTTTCTTCAATTAGCATTTCACTCGGCTGTAGGCAACTTAATTTCTCCAAGCCGACCACTGTGCTTCCAGAGCAATAAATCGGAATAAATCGGACACAATTTATACGTACCAAGCATTCACTCGGGCAGAACAGCAGTGGTTTTAGGCGCCCCGGGGCCAGGCAAGCCCCTTGCCCGGCACTCGGTGTCTGCAGTGACAGAGGGACGGGGCGCGCCCTGCCCGCCCAGCGCCAGCCGAGGAGCGGCGCGGCCCTTCCACGCGGTACCGGCGCACCCCGGCCCCGGAGCCGAGCCGAGCCGCCCCGAGCCGCCCCGTGCCCAGCGAGCGCGGCTCCGCCGGGGCGCGGCCGCCACCGCGCCGCATCGGGCGCCGCGGAGAGGCCACCGAGGCAGCCCCGGGAGGACGGCGGCGGCTTCCCCGCAGCCCCCCGGGCCCGCAGCCAGGGGAGGGGCGGCCGCCACCATCTTGTAAGCCGCGTCCCCGGGCACAAAGGGAGGGCGAGAAACCCCCCGCCCCCAGGACCGAGCCGGGCGCCCCCAGCCCCGACTCACCTCCAGGCGCAGGGAGGCACCGCAGCCCCGCAGGAACTCGCGGATGTTGCTCAGGCACTCGCCCTCCGTCCGCGGCTCCGGGTACACCTGCAAGAGAAGAGGCGGGCGGCTCAGCGCGGGGATGAGATAGGACCGCACCGCACCGGAGCGGCGTCCCCCACCCCGCCGCTCCCCTCACCTCCCGCTCCCTCCGCAGGCAGCGGCGCCGATCGCTCCCACTGGAGGGTTTGAACCGGGAAGTAAACACGGAGCACAGGAAATGGCGTGCGAGGGCGGGGGGCGGCGGGCAGGAGCGCGGGCAGCGGTGCCCCGGCTAGGCGCGGTCGCGGGCGGCTCTGCCCCGGCGGGGCGGGCACAGGGAGGCAGGGAGGCAGGGAGGCAGGGAGGCAGGGAGGCAGGGAGG
>NW_024580667.1:21616713-21631780 GCF_017639235.1 Corvus kubaryi | reverse complement strand
AGGGAGGCAGGGAGGCAGGGAGGCAGGGAGGCAGGGAGGCAGGGAGGGAGGCGCGGCCCCTCTCGGCCCTCCCCAGCCCCGCCCCGGCTGCGGGCGGGAGCGCCCGAGGGAGCGGCCCCGGGACTCGCCGCGCAGTGCTTCTGAGATTGTCTAAACGCTGACACACAGACCCCAATGCCGTGACGGGTTCGACTGCAGGGCGAAGCGGCCCGGGGACAGCCCGTCCTCGGGACGAGCGGTGACCGCGCACAGGGTACAACGCGCACGCTGCGGGTGGCCGGTACCGCCAGCGGGGCTGCCGGTACCCTCCTGACTCCGGTCCACCCTTAGGTATAGGTTTTCTTACAAGGAGATATATCAGAAATGCTTGAAGACCTCCGCGGAAAATACCAGCACCCGGAGTTAATCATCTACCAATTCCAGGGTCTGATGTTAATGACCTTTATCTGTAGTTTATTAAACAGCCCCTTCCTACCCCAGAAGAAAAACAACTTCACAAAGAGGAAAACTTTGACTGAATCTAAGACAGTTTTTGGCAACGCAGCCATCTGTTCTCTGCAGCTGCACTCACGGTGCCTTGAGCTCAACCTCTGTCTACCCTGAAAGCGGAGTGTAGCCCTTCCATGGAAAAGCAGCCAGCCCCAAGGGCTTCAGGGACATGGCTTAACTTACCACAGCTTAACTCGAATTCTCTGTGCACATAAGCATCGTTTCACAATAAATTCATTTACTTCTATGAAGTAGTTTAGCAAACAAATCATTGCCCAAACTGGACACCCCATTCTGTCAGAAGGGGAAAGCCTAGCACAGTCGCTGGAAACCGAGGTGTTGCAACACAGCGTCATGGCCTTTGATCATGCATTCCACTCAGAGGTGCTTTTGTTAAATGCACGTGTATGTCAAGGTTACATAAACTCACAGCATAATGCACCTGCATAGCCCTGGGAACTTCACATAAGGTTGACCCCAAACATTCCATCAAGCTGAAACCAAGGTAGTGCCTTCCTGTATGATTATAAGATATGAAAGATCCCTCTGCCCCACGATATCACAAAAATTAACAAATGCGGCAGCATGACAGGGTGAACCTGGCACAAAGAAACTTAAAACACAAGTCACTAGCATTTTCTAAACACAGATTTCAGATGAGTTTTAAATGAAAGCCACTAGTCCATAATACAAGGAATTTGGTAACGATATGAGTTGAAGAATTTTCCTTTCCTCAAGGAAAGCATACATACACACACCCCCTCCAAACTCCTCAAATTGTTTGGTGCTATGATAAACCACTGTGAGTTAAGAATAACCCTTTTACTACACTAAAATGTAAAGGCAATGCTAAAGAAGCCCTATGGAAGTACAACAGCCCAAAAGATTGAAGGACACAAGAGATGAGAGAGCCCTCTTGAAAACACTACGGCCTTCATGTCTCTTGCTTGCTATATTTTTTGATTACTCTATTAATTTATTCCTTAATTCTAGTAAGAAATCTAAAACTATCATGCCAACATCCCTTGTTAGAATAGGATGCTGGGAATTTTTCCATTGTTGATGCTTCTAGTATGCTCTCTCCTATATGTTCTTTATATTCATACAATAATGATATAGTTGCAATTTATAACTGTTTTATCTTAAACTATTTGCATAATAACTGGGGTTTATCTCCTTTTATATGTGTTACTTCCTTGTCTCTTCTTGCAGCCACCATTTTCTTTTTCTTCTACTTTTTTCATCAAGGCCTCTTTTCATTCTGAGAAACCTTAACATTACTTCTGCTGTTCAAACACGAATAACCTTTCCCAAGAAATCACAGTAAATCCAGGTTTCTCTTAAAAGAAACAAATGTTTCATAATGTAATCCACATTAACAAAAAATGTCTCAAAGTCTCCAGTGCATTAAACTCAGTAATTCTAAGAAACCCAGACACGTGTACTACCACCTCATAAGAGGCTGCACATAACTCATAAAAGACTGAACAATAACTGGAAAGAGGAAAAAAATGGGTTTGGGGGGGGAAGGGGGAAGGCTAAGGAGAGACATGATTAGAGCAAGGCAAAAACTTTCAATTGAAGATTAAAGAAACAACAAGCAGAGAAAACCCAAACCTTGAAAATTGCTTCCTGTCAGGTCTGCAAGCTTAAAATACATGCCAAATACACCACTGAGACCTTAGCCCTATCAGCACTCAAATGCATATTTCCAGTTAAAAATCATCTTCCCCAAAACAATAAAATAAGTTACAGTAAATCTTTAGAAATGCCATTTCTTCCCTCAAAACAAGAGAAAAGACTTTGGAGTGATAAAAGAAGCAGGGTACATTTTCTCAGCTCTGTGGCTGCAGCAGCATTTTTATACAACAGAAGCATATGGGTAAAGAATTTAAAAATATCTTACCATTTGCATCCTGCTAGAAATGTAAAGCATTAATGGTCCTGCAAAATGAAGCAAACCCATTATTTACCTGGAAAATCTTAATGGGATTCTGGCAACCTTCTCCTACAGACAGCTGAGAAACACAGTAAGGGACCTGAAGAACAAACTCAGCCCCACGACAGAATGTTGAAGTGCAGTTATGTGGGCCAAGCCCATGTTAAAATCACACATATGGCACATTATATCCTTTACAGTTACAGGAAGCTCAGGAGCATGACCTCTCTCACACAGACCACATTTATAGTCTCACAGGCTATTCAAAATGTAACAGAACATCATGCAAGCATACCACAGGCAGGTAAGTGCTAGTCCACCTGAAAGACAGCAAATACATTCAGAGACAAAGGATAAACAAATTAAAAGTAGGGTCATATTCCAAAATTACTTAGCTTAATAAGAAGTAGGTTGCATGTACATAAAGCCAGTGAAATAAAGATGTTACATATTTTCCTCTCCAGTATTTGCTTCGTCCTTTTCCTATCATAGACCAACACCATTAGTTCATCAATGGGGGTTGTCTTCCTCTTATATGTATACACAGCCCTTAGTACAAAGAGGCCTCAGTGTCCAACTGGAACCTCTGTGTGCTCTAGTAATACAAATAAAAAAGGTAATTAGAAAAGACAAGGATTCCAGAGGGGCATGATAGATGCTTAATTACAGACCGGGGTGCCATGGTGGAGTCCAAAGAGACAAGTAGAAGGTAATATGCAGAGCAGCCACTATTTAAACCACTTCTTTGTGGTTCAGGGACAGGTTCTGATTAAGGCTTAATCTCTCAGGGAGCAGTTCTGGAAATGACAGCTAGTTCAATGAGGACACTTACGCGATGCACTGCAGCTCTCAAGGAGCAGAGTACATTTCCCACCATCCACAAAAGGTAGGGAACAATTTGTGATACAAATACATGGTACCTAGCTAAATGTTACATCCCTTTTGATCAGTTTAAATATATGGTTTTAAACAACAGTAAGAAGTGAATAAAAAAGGGCAATGCAGAGACAGGCTGCATCAGGAAAAGGTATGATGGGGTGGTCTCAGAAAAAAAGAAAAAGGCTACCACTAGTTCATTTGGACAGGGAAATTATATGAAGAAAAATAAGCAAGGAATGTATACAATAATTAATTTTAAAAACCAACCAGACCAAAAAAACCACACAAAAAAAAAACAAAACAAAAAACAAAAACAAAAAAAAAAAACAACCAACAGTTCTTTGGTTGCAATCTCAAGGAAACACAAGACAATAATAAAAAGTAGGAGACATCTTCGCCTATATGTATGGTAAATTAGCTGTTTACTTGCATTCATCTGCTGAACAAGTTGACAAACTGGGTCACAGAGAGAGAAGTGTACAAGGTCTTTATACAGAAACTGGAATCTACTAGATGGAGAATAGGAAGAGACTAACAACACAGTTCCCATACATAAGTTAAATCAATCATTTATCTAGCACAACATATAATAAGTACAACATGGTTTACTATGTAGGAAGACTATCTCAGTTACTAGAAAGCGGAAACTAATAGAGAATGTAATACTAGCTGCAAACTAGTAGCCAAGTGCAGCAGACACTTAAAAACATCCTGTTCACGAGTACAGCTGCTCAAGTCTGAAGTTGAAACATGCAGCCCTCAAGTAGGGGGAAATCCCATTCGTCCTGCCTGGAGCCTTTTACATCAGACTCCCCTTGCAGCACAAAACAGTTTTCTCTCCATGTTTCAGAACACCTTGTACACACAGAGCATTACTGCAATCTATTCAGTAAAAATACCGTAATTGCACAATGTAGCAAAGCTATCAAAAAGGTTCTATTGATCATATTCAGTCCCACAGCAGCTGTGTTTTGCTTCCAAACCCTTTGACTGGTCAAGGGCAACTGATCTTTCAATGGAGCAAACACCTCCTGCACAAGCACTACAGGCTGGGATTTGTTGCCAGGGTTTGTGTTCAGGGATAAAAATGAGATTAAAAACATCATGAGGAGGAAGCCTGGCCATTCTCACAGCAGCCTGGGTGGTGAAGCTGCAGGTGATTAACTGCCCAACAACTCCTGCAGGTTCCTTCCCTCCCCATCATTCCCAGCTGTTGCCTCCTGCCTGCACCTGCACCCATGCCCAGGAGGGCCCATCCCTTTCAGCATTCGGATTTCCTGCTCTGTCCCAGACCATTGGCCCTCACAAATTGCACCCAGCAGGGGTGGAAAAGAAGGGGTGGCTACATAGCTACACAGGAGGACATCCTCTGCTTCTCGAGGAAGCATCCACTGCTAGGGACCAATGGCAGGTGCAGCACTTCCTCCAGTCAGTGAGCAGCTGGGCTGAGAGGACTGCAGATGCAGCCCATGCTCCTCCCAGGACAGCAGGAGACACAGCTGCACTTCAAAGGATCACATCTTCCACTCCCTAAGTAAGGAGCACTCTGCAGTTGAGCCAAATCACTCAAAGGACTGCACATCCTACTGATGGCACATTAGCAGGATGCTGTAACTAAACTAAAAACACAGATCAGGATTCTCAACAATGTGCAGGTTTTTTTTAAATCAGGTGTCTTGATAGAGCACCAGACCTTACCATAATACAGTTTCTGCAGTACTGTAGCTCTTTAGCACTGACTTTTCCCACCCTATAAAACCTGTCACCCACATAATCTGTACAACAGTCAGCATGGGCTAGACACCTGTATTTTGGCTTGAGGGAGCCCATGCTCTGAAAGCACCACAGCAGGCAGTCAGATAGGTAGTCACATAGTAAGAGCTAGATCAGTAAAAGACTGAAGCTCCTACAGGTCATGCACTAAGGTGCCAAAATTTTACATTTCCAGGACTCACCTAGGCTCTGCATACAATACAAAGAGGAAGGAAGGTTCCTTACAACATGCCCTAAAATTCTTATATGCTGAGAAGGATACCTGGCCATGAAGTTAATCAAGACACAGCGGAAGGTAAAAGCAGGTATCTGCTTAGTGTCCCAAACTCCAGTTATCTCCCGGACTTACAAGAGTCCTTTGAGTGTCCTTTGGAAGAACTCTCTGAAAAGTGATAAATGCCCATTTTTTATTAACAATAGAGCATAAAGGTTCCCAAACCTCTTGCCCTTGGATACCACTATTGGTGACAGCCACAGTAGCAGCTCTTAGATCCCACTGCCTCACCCCAAAGCCATCAGCATGACTAACCCCACATATGACACTCCTCTGCTTTACACCCGACATCCCCACACCAGTCCCTGTATTCCGTCTTTCCATCTCTCCCACCTCAGACCACACACCACCACCTTCCAAACCAGCGACTCCAATCCCACATTTAGCCACACAATCTTGACCCACCACCTTTTCTTTACTGTCCAATTGGCCACACCAACTCACCAGCCACCGCTCTGTGCTCCCTCAACCTCCACCTTGCTACACTATCTGAAACCAGAAGCACTTTTGGTTGGCTGAAGACTCCTCCAGCTCTTCTGATTTCTTTCCCTGCACACATTCAGAAATGCTCCTCTGCCTGACTAGCCATTATTAACAGTGACCTACATTCAAACACACTAATGTTCTGTTTTTGCTGCTTCAGTTCTTTAGTGGAATAGCCCTCAAAACCTAAGTTCAGCTAAGTTTGCAAAGGAAATGTACAGTTTAGTTAAAATACCAGCCGGGTCTTGTGGCAGCCTTTATAAACTGGACCTTATGAAACAATTAAAGCCACTTCTTTCCATTAAACTGCCCTCCAAAAATGACACTGTAAAACTGATTCAGCTGGTTTGAGTTCATCTTTTCAGATATGTACCTGAATTAAACAATATTCAGGAAAACAGTACATTCTTTGCAGTAGAAGTACGGTACTTTTTCCACTTCCCTTGGACCCTGATTAAATTCCCATCAAAGTACATAGAGCCAAGTTGCATCAGGGAAGGTTCACGTTGGACATTAGGAGAATTTTACAGAGTGATTAAACATTGGAATAGGCTGTCCAGGGAGGTGGTGGAGTCACCCTCCCTGGAGGTGTTTAAGAAAAGGCTGGATGTGGCACTTAGTGCCAAGGTCTAGTTGACAAGGTGGTGTTCAAAGACTCAATCATCTCAGAGGTCTTTTCCAACCTAATTGATTTTGTGATTTTGTGGAAGTCTGTCAACTGACTCCCAGGGGGCAGGTGTTTAATCCAGTCCTAAGATATAAACACCATAAGCTAAGGGCACCAGGGCAGAATGTACGGTACTTTTGTTTTCTCAAGTTTCCATCAAATGTTTATATTTCATACAGAAAACATAGGTTGATGCAGCATTAAGAAGCTGAGAATGCCATGCACATAAAACTTACAAGACTGACAGCTGTCTTTGCAACTGCTGTTAGGATCCATGCAGGCCCACCCTGTGACCTGAACTAGGCAGGAGTCCTACCAGAACACACGCACAGGAGTGTGCCTGAAGGATGTGATACATACACATAAGAGAGTCTGGTTGCAGCTGCAGCAGCAATCTGCTTTCCTTTCCCTCCTAAAAGCTAAGAACTAATACTCCTAATTCCTGTGGTTTTGCTTATTTTCTTGCAATTTTAAAGAAAAAGAGGAAATCAGCTAGCATGCAACTGACCCCAACCCCAAGCAGCATCATCGGCCTCAGGCTGCAGAGCTCCAGGGGTGCCATCATCAGGCATCCACAGGAAGATGTGTATTTCCCTGAAGTCAGTGCGTGAAAAAAGCCTGACGAAGTGCAGCTCCAGGTGTGGGCTTGGCAGGAGCTGAACCAAAGAGATTCCCCTGTGAAGGAAGGCTGATGGGGAGGGATTTTGCACCCCTTCTCACGTAAACCCTGCAGTGTTTCCTGTGGAATATTGCTGTTTTGATGCAGCGCAAGCTCAGGCTTCAGGAGTCCAATCACTCAGGGTTTGTTTACACTGGGAGAGCTCTGCTGCTAGATATGCTGGCATCGCTCCTCAGTGTGGATGTAACATATGCCAGAGAGGGAATTCCTCTGCCAGTCTAACGTACCACTTCCCCCAGCAACATTAACGAAGCCAACAAAAGCACTTCTCCAACAGCACAGCTGCACCAGTGGGGGGTACATGATTTTTACTGTTTTCCCCCTCCCCCCACCCCATGAAAATATTCCATAGGACTACCAAAGCCCTACAGAAGGGATGGATTCTCTTCTGGGCAAGCTGCCAACATCATCCAATAGCACTCACTGCAGAGCAGGAAAATGGAGACCTGTATTAAATGCACTTAGACCCAAGCAGTGTTTCATTGGCCAAGAAGGGACAGGGGCCTCTGCCCACAGGGTCTCAGTGACCCATGACGAGGAGTGGCACGACTGAAACTTCTTGCAGATGAAGCTGGCCACCCCTGCTCAACTCCCCACCACGATGGGAGTGATGAGGCACTGGAACAGGTTGCCCAGATAAGTCATGGATGCCTCATCCCTGGAAGTGTTCAAGGCCAGGCTGGATGGGGTTTTGAGCAACCTGGTCTAGTGAAAGGTGTCCCCTCCCATGGCATGGGTGTTGGAACTAGATGATCTTTAAGGTCCCTTCCAACCCAAACCATTCTATGATTCTATGACTCTGGTGACAGGTAATGGCAGTAACCACATCATACTGAGAGATATGGAGAGAAAATGGCATTGTTCTAGGCAGCAAAGTGAGGGAGAGAGCAGGACTGTCACACTGGTTGAGGATCAGGGAGTAAAGCTCAGCCAGCCAAGGTGCAAGACACTGCTTCCATGCTGCCAGCTCACAGTACTTTTGCAAGCCCCGTCACGCTTGAAATCTCTTAAGGTTCCATCTCTTCAAATTACAGCCACTGGGTAACAACTAATTAAAATTGTTATTTAAGGAAGATGTATATTGAATTTCCCTCAGTGATTCATAGCCAGATTGTAATAATATATATGCATATTATATATAATATATAAAAATATATATGTGTGTGTGTATATATAAATACACTTACATACATAGCTAGTTTGCAAACTTCAAATTTAAAGCCAGACTTCCAGTTTTCTAAGGCTGGAATTACAGTCTTAAACTTTTCCAGCTGAACAATGTGGTGCTGTCAGCCACTAGCATGCAGCGTAACCAGAGGGGAGCGTGCTGGTCGCATCCCCACAGTTCTTCCTTTTCTCCACACAGACACAGCATTTGGAGGGTAGCAGTAGGGTACCTGAGGGCTAAAGAATCACTTTTTCTGTTGTCCATATTATGTAAAGGCATAGCAAGAATGTATATAAAAACTGTGGAAAAGACATTAATGAGAGTAAGACCAGCAGAACTACATTATTTTTCTGTGTTTTCTCAAAAAAAACAATTTAACTACCAACAGTTTCCTTAATTTCCCCCTCTTCTTAGGATCTGGCATGCCCTTATTTAACTCAGTCTAGACCTTTATGCAGGATCCAGTTTTCAAGGAAAAAGGCAGCACACACAGATACAAGTCCTCTGCTTCCTCAATGAGCACAGCAGAGTATATTTCTCTGGATAATATCCCAGTCACCAGAAATACAGAGCCAGTACATAGACAGAAAAAGCAAGGCTGTTTTCCTTCAAAGCATTCGTGCATCCCTGCTCTCACAAGGCAGTAGGGGTCACATGGTAAATGACAAGTCTGTAACAGGACCAAACAGTCCTATGAAGCTCACAGTAACACTGATGAGAACAGCATGAATCCAGGAAAAAGGCACTCTAATGACTTTGGGATAACTTTTCCCCAGGTTCTCAGCTCGTCCTTGCAGTGCTTCCACCCTGGAGCAACAGCATTCATACGCACACCAGCATTCCCCAAGAGTGCAGCCACCGCAGGCACAGCTGTCCAGCACAGATTATTCCTGCCAGAAGCACAATAATCTTCTTGGGAAGACTATTGCTGAGGGAAGAGAGTACATGCACATTAAAATGCAGATTTTGCTTCCTGCCTCCCAGGTCTAGTCCTGTGATGACCTGCTGCTGCTGCCGCAATAGGAGCAACCACAATACTTTCCCAATAGATTTCAGTGAGTGAAGGCAGGACAGCCTTTGGGGTCAGCCAGGCAGACCCCAACAGCCTCACCAAGGCTTCAGGGTGAGAACATCCTGCCAGAAGAACTTCCAAAATGTGAGTTGCTCGGTGCCAACTAGCACCTGGAAATTTCTACCTTAGGAGTAATGTCTGCACTGCTGATAGGATGTTCTCAAGCTCTGTCTGGGCTCCACATTCAGCTCACAGCCAGTGTTGCACCCTCTGCAAAGATACTGGGCTATGAAAATCATCACTTGTTATTAACTCTGGCTCCGAAACACCTTTCCCTTCTTCTTCCTTTATAACACATGAAATACCATTTTCAGGTCACACCTTGTCACAACAAGAGAGAAGTGTATTTAGCCCCAATATTTACACGTGAAATCTGAGATAAGTGAGCATAAACCTCCCTTTACCCGAGCCATAGGCACACACGCTCATGGCTGGTGACATGGCTGCCACACGTGGCAGCCCAAACCCTGCTTTTGGATACTCTGACTCTCAGTGCTTGTGCTCATACACAACAATTCATTTGCCTTGTGAATCGCAAAGAGTTAATTTATTTCTAAATTACAATTCAGAACCCCTCATTTAGCCAAAGACCTCAATCATTAAAAAGAGAATCATACAGATCTATGAGGTATTTGTACAAAGATCCTAATCTTTGCTGCCATCAGTCCTGGTACTACCCCAATTAATAACCAAATTAATGTCAATGCCAGTACCCAATCCTCCACAGGGAAAAGGAATGACGTTTTCTTTCAGCCATGCACCAAGTCTAATCCAGCAAGAGAGAGAGCTGCATCTGTTTTCCCGGGGCCAGCCCCATGCTGTCCGTCTCCCACCTCAGCGATGCGGGAGCAGCAAGAGGAAGCGGCAGTGTTTTGGATCAGCCTCCCACACGCAGCAGAGCAGCTCCTGGGTTGTTCAATCCTATGCTCAGTGCAACGGCTGGGGATGGTCCATTCGACGGAGGGGGGCCAGGGTGTGCGAGACCCAGCCGCACACCCAGCACTCTCCACATCCCCTGGCTTCAAAGCACCGAACCAGCTGCCCTCATGCCTTCCAGGAGCCCCTGACAGGAGGGGGGGCACCACAGGGTGTCAAATGGCTGCTGCATCACATTCCCCGATGCATCTTCCCTATTTTCCCCAAACAGAACAAAGCTGTCCTCAAAACGACGCTTTCTGTCGCACAGCTGACCAAAAATAAAAGTACAAACGAAACTTAATGGAGCGCGAAGCCTCATATGACAAGAAAAATTCCCGCTCCAATTCTGATCTCTGTTTACAGCGTTGAAAGTGGGTCAAACTGGTCTGCGATGGAGGAATCTGTTTGGAAAATGATCTCTGCGAGGAAAAACATCTAAGTGGCAGACAACTGCACTGCAATGCTTCCACGGGGATCCTTTCCCTGCCATCAAAGTAATTCAGTTTTACCACACAAGGTGGAAATCCTGTAACTTGAAGTTATGGGGTTTTATTCAAATTACTTAAATTCAGCAATTCCCTATCTTTTGGAGCAAATCAACTAACCAGGGTGTTTCAGCACAGATCTCCGTGCTTTAAAAAACTAAGACGTGGCTGGGTTTGGACAGGGTGGGGGAAGCTGTTGTTGGTTTTGTTGATTTTGTGTTGTTTTTTTTTTTTAATAATTGCCCTCATTTTTATTCATTTCCTGTGTTCAGGACAAGGTTATTCATCAGTACCATCACACTGCCTAACCCAACTATTTTGTTTTACCCTGTCATGGTCTCTTTCAAAATGCAAAGGAATGATTATTATATTAAATGGGAGCCCAAAAATAAGAAACAGTCTGTAACAATATTACTTTCCAAGGTATTTTCATTCCGACTTCTGGAAATCCAGTGAATTTAATATCTGTCCTTTCCTGTTGTTCAAGATAGAAGATGATTGTAATGTAAACAAGTTCAGCCAAAACTTCCTGGCAAGAAGCTCTGTAGGTTGTTCTGTGCAATGCTGGTATACAAATACACAGCAACCTAAAGGAAGACTATACTACAGCTTTGAAACCCACTAATTTGTTTTATCGACTTACGAAAATTCTGTTCTTTGACCTTCAAGTGCTTGATTCCTTTTATGGTCACACTATCTTCATTTTATTTTATTCTGCTAATTACTCTCAGGGTACCCAGAGGCTTTAAAAAGCACAAAATGCCAAAAAATGTATTACTACATTCCTGCACGTATTGAATCCTCTTTCTAATCTGTTTTTGAAAGAAAGAAATACATTTATAGCATTTTCTAGAAAACATCCCTAAAAGCACCCCAAACTGATAAACATGCCTTCATATTTATAATTTGTATTTTTTAAATGTTCTCTTTAGTTTTAGTTACTATTTTGTATTTACAGAAAAAAAATGAGCTCTGTGAGTCCTCAAAGTGTCTGCTAATGTCAGATATTTATAGAAAGTTATGATCTCAAATGATTTTAAGAACTGAATCAGTCTACATCCGTGGGACAAACCTCATCTCTTTTAGACTTCAAAAATGTCCAGTTTTAACTGGAGACTTTCAGGGCAAATAAGGAATAGAAAGGCTCATATTTTAAATGCACTCAGTATAAAAAAAGTAACATAACAAACAGAAGTAGCAAAAAATACTTGGAAGAAATACCATGGCACAGGAAGGGATGTACATTTTAAATCTTTTTACTAACAAACAAAGAAAAAGAATAAAGTAACACAGAAACAGCTCAGATGTAACATAGATGAGAACATGAAAGAGGTATGGGATATAAATTCTGAGTCTACAGAAAAAGAATATTTACAAAGTTAGACGGAAAAATGAGTTTGTGAGTCTCTTAGACACATCTATGAATTAGAAAGTGCGTTGTGAATGGCCCATCGAAATAAGTACAGTTACCCTCACAAAACCAAATATCCCCTTAAAAAATATTTAAAAGGGCTACTTCTCCCCAGACTCAAAACTGAGTCAAAGCCAGAGGAGACACAGCGGGTCAGCAGGGACATCCAGAGCGGCCACCTGTCCCAGCAGCCTGCTCAGCGCGGGGTGAGCTCGGGGAGGTGGGAGGCTGTGAGGCGCCAGCGTTCCTCCCGCCCTGGCTGCCATCCCAGCCTGCACACCACCCGCTGCAAACCCCGAGCTGCTGCACCACGAGGTCCACAATAAGTCCCACTACAGCTCTTTGCACGCCGGGCTGGGGTCGGGGTGGGCTGTGGGGAGCTGGGCACCTCTGCAAGCCCTCCTCTGCATATGGGTGCTGTGAAGGGACCCCTGCCCAAACATGAGAGGTGTTTGCTCCTCTGAGATGAAAAGAGAGCCTTTCATTCATTAACCAAGCTGTCCACAATTATACTGTAACAGAAAAGCACATGTAGTTGGGAAACTCCTTTAACACTTGTTTCTGTTATGCTTTTTTGTTTATTTTGTTGTTCAGTAGAGCCTCTTTCCCAGATTGAGTGCAGGACCCCATTTTACTAGGCTTGACATCTACACAAAGGGGAAAGACCTTTTCTGCCCTAAAGCTCAGAACCCAAAGTCCAAGAGGTGCTCAGGGAGTATGCCTGGAGTAGCACTGTGGGACAGGCTGCCAAAACCCTCCTTGGGCTTGGTGCCACCAGGCAAAAGAGCCTGGGGACAAGCAGGCATGGGCAGAGCCTGTCAGAGCCAGTGGATAGTCAGGTGGAGGATCCCCACCTGCCCCCAGCCCCACATCACATGTGTCACCCCAGATGGCAGAAGACATTTACCTGCTCTGGAGCCCCAGTTCACATCCCAGAGCACTGGACAACAGTTTGCACCTCATGTACCACCTCCACAAAGCCACAGCATCTTGGGAGCAGAGACACCCTCTTCAGCTCTGTTGCTCGACCAGCCAACTTTGGGGGAAATGGTGGCAGGGAAAGCTGGCAGCAGCAGCGGCAGTGGTTTCAGCTGTCCCCACTAGCCCCACTGGCCACCATGGTGGTCCCTGAGTTACCCACGCTAACACAGCCACCCACACAATGTGCCCGCTCTCATCACTTCCATGCCCACCCATAGCACTGTGGGCTTCCGTGGGGTTTCTGTACCCCGGTGCCACCTCCTAACGTACCTGCGAATTTGGGAGGCAGGAATGATATGCTACATCTGCAGAATGGGACTCCAGTCCAGAGCCACGACCTCCATGCTACAGTACAACACGAAACAGTAACAACACCAGTGGGTGGCAAACTGAAGAACCGAAGGGGGACAGCCCAGCCCAGTGTCCTGCCGAGCTCAAGGCACTGGTTTCAACTTTGCAGGTCTGCGGACAACTTGAAACAGAGCCACAAAAGGTAACAAAAGCCCACTGTCAGCACGCTCCAATGAGCGGAGTGCTCTGCCAACTGCAAAAAGTGAAAAATACGCTGTTATTTTCAAGCAAGGAGTTATCCCATCAGCATAGCAGATGACCTTCATCAATCTTCTCTTCACCACCTTGGGCTGGCTCGCAAGGAAAGTTTTTTGTCAGTATGTGGATCTCTATGTGCACTACGATACTGAACGTCAGGTGGGAAAACGGTATTGTCCCAAGTTTTGAGGCACAACCAAATCCCTCTCCCTCTAGCTGAGCTACGACGGGAATTACGTACGCACACAGAACACATAAAAGTTACCCGACAGAGTACATTTTCTTCAAACACAACACAGACTAGAGCTGTAACGCTTTTTCAGCCCAAAAAAAAAGGGATGAGATTTTTTTCCACAGGCTACCGAACAGTAAAGGACCCAAATAAAGCTAAAACAGCCTTCAAGAAAACTAAGCATCAAACGCTAAAATGTCCCTCAGAGGCTGGAAGGGATGAGCTGAATCACCTCCCAAGCGAGGTGAGGCACCGGCTATTCCAGCAGTTGCGTAGATAAGTTTGCAGCCGGCTCGTGGCACGCAAGAAAGGGTCCATAGCCCACCCCCCAAAATTAATGCATCTCCCGTGCACAGTCAGGACTCCGCTTTGGGGAGCGGAGCGTTTGCAAAACACTTGCGGAACAGTGGCCCCTCAGGGGGGAAGCCCTTCCAGCCCGGCTGCCGCTCCTCGCTCTTCCCCGGCCCCCCGACGGGGACCGATCCCCGCTCCGCCCTCCCCGGGGCCGGGGGTCCCCCCTCCGGCACGGGGTGCGGCGCGGGCGGGGCTGGGGGCGGCGGGCCCGGCCGCACAAAGGGCGGCGGGGCGGGGGGCGCCGCGCACTTACTTTGTCTATGGTGCCCGGGAGCAGGCGGTCGAGCAGGCGGCAGAGCACCACGCCGTCCTTCAGGGAGGACTGAAGGAAGCCCTCTGGGTCGGAGATGGTCTTTTTGGGCGACTCCAGCACGCCCAGGGCGATCAGCCACGTAACGGTCTGCTCCGCCGAATTCATGGCGATGGCGGCGGCGGGGCGGGGGTCGCGGCGCCCCGCGCCTCGCGTGGGTTTTGTGTCTCCCCCGGCGGGGGCTTCAGGCGGAGGCCGGCGGCGCCGCCCCCATGTGAATGCAGATGACGACGCCCCGGCCCCGCCGCTACAGACACATGCAGCTGCAGTGCCGCCTCCTCCCCGCCCCCCCGCCGCCGCCGCCGCCGCCGCCGCCGCCCCATGACATCACTGGCAGCGGCGGCGGGCGGGGGCCGCGCGCCCGCGGAGACCCGCGCACCACTCCGCGCCCGCTGCGCGCACCG
>NW_024580667.1:21577275-21616313 GCF_017639235.1 Corvus kubaryi | reverse complement strand
AGCCGGCAGCGAGGAAAAGTTGCGGGATGCCCCGGCCCCTCATTTCCTCCTCGGACGGCGCCGTCGCGCAGGGAACGACCCCCCACAAGCCTTGGGCTCCAGGCTCGGGCAGGCTGGTGTCGGACCATCTAGCTCTCGGAGCACCAGCAGCGGGTTCCGGCCCGACCGGCCGCATTAACGCGATCTCTGCCTTTGCCCGTCGTTCCCTTGCGCAAGGAAAGCCCTTCGGGAGCCTCGGCCCAGAGGCCGGGTCGCGGGCTCGCCCCGCTGCGCGCCATCCCCGCCGTGCGCCTGCCGGGATGCTCCATCCCCGGAGCGCCTCCCGCCAGCTTCCACGCCGACGGTCTGCGGCACCGCCTGGCAAGCCAACGTAAATACTCGGAAGGACTGTGAAGGCTAACCTGAAACAGAGCCTTCCTGTGCCTTTTATTCTGACAAAACCCATTCATCAAGGCTTTGTTTGGACAGGACACTATGAGCAATCAGTATTTTTTTGTTAGGAGCTGGCTGGCGCGAGTTCCCAGGGTCCCTCCCTGATGCCATCAGCCTCCCTGATGCAGCACACGCGCCTGGAGAGGCGATACCACCACAGCCCCTGCTCTCGCCTCTTCCCCTCTAGCCCCACCTGACCCCCTCGAGGGGCAAAATGCCTTCAAGGCAGAAGTAGAGGGGATAATGCCAACCCAAACTCACCTCTCCTGTTTTGTTTCCAGCCTGGTGTACTGCATCTGGCACCATCACAGTCCCTGAGCAGTACCTCTGTTAGGTCTTTCTGACCCAGAATCTCCTTCCAAACCACAGGCCAGCACAGAAAGACAGAGGTGCATTTCGATTTGAGACAAGATAATCTAATTTCAACATTCAATCTCCTTCTGACCCATAATAGGTGCAGATTTTCTTAAATTCTGGCACTTCAGGTCAATACCTCCTCCAAAATTTGTCTTTCCTTTTGCTCCTTGTTTGGTCGAGGTGAGAGCAGCAGACTGGCCTCTGCCAGTATTAATGCCCACCCGGACTCAAGCAGGATGGGATAAACATTGCTGTGGGCACAGTGCACACAGCACTGGTCAGCAGGCATTCGTTGCCTCGGCATCCCCAGCAGGGGTACCCCAGTAGTTCCCCAAGCAAGGTAAGCAGCCATAGGGGCCATCCCTGGCATTGGCCCATGGTAGAAAACAATGAGCATGAGTTTATGAAGCTTTTTATGTGAGAGATGTGATGAGTACATGAACAAGGTGAAAAGTGCATGGCTGATTACCGTAGGGACCATGATGCATGACATGGTGTGGGAAAACCCATCCAAAGGCAATGGAAGTAACAACACATTACAATGCAGAATATGATCTTAACAAAGCATAAATGGTTTCATTATAAGCAATATCTGGGTTATCACCGACTGACATCCATCACCTATCTCCTCACCTTTCTTCTGCACTTAACTGTACACCTTCCATATTTATTTTGAGCAACAGCTTCCTATCCAATAATCAGCTAGCTATGAAGAACACAAGCATGGCAATACTTTGCCATTGGAAAATCATGTGGATGGATTGCCTGGAGACTTTTGAAAGAAGCTTGACACAGGTCAGGAAACCATTTCCAGATCTTTAAAGGAAATAAATGGAAGTGCCCAAAAGATTTAGGAGCATGCCACTCCCTTTCTAGCTTCCTTTCTTGTCAGACTTTCCCCTACAAGGTATTTACTGCAAAGCACCTGAACTCTTTGCACTCTTTGTTTTGTTCTTTCCTCCTGTGTGCCCCAGTACTGTCCATTTATACTGCAAACTTGTAGGACAGACAAATACTTTGCATCTACACCATCCCATGAGTGGAACCCATGCCATGGTGGGAGTTTTGAGGTTACACAAACAATGAAACACATAATTACTGCAAATCTGCACTCCTTCTTCTTCTTTGTTTCACAGTTAAAGATGTTCTGATTCTCGTATGTCCTGACTTTGACTGCTGCTTCTAAATCATAAATTCATGACATCTTTATTCAAGCATCCATTTTGATTGTATTTAAATAATCTAAATTCTTTCTGAAGGCATCTGAGAGGGATGATTTTAACCACGTTTTTCTGCAAAACATTTTGAATTTGTGCAAAGCTGAAAAAGTAATTTTGGTACTGACTCTCATAAACAAAGGATAGATATGAAGAATGTATGTAGGTTCAGGTAGCTTCCAGGCCTCAAATCTCTTCACACAAGCAAAAAGATTCTTATATTTTGGGGCAGGGAGGAAGGGGTTCAGTTTAATAATATCTGGACCTCTTTTGAACAAGAAAGAAAGCAATATTCTATGAAATACATCAGGCAGTTTTGGCAGAGATCTAGTAGATTTAACAGCATATCATTTTCTATAAATAAAGATTAAGCAGTTGACAATTTATTTGGTCTTTTCCAAGCTTTTGTCATATTCTTATGAGAAGTTACTAAGGAAACCAGGTAGACATGAAGTAGAAGGTAAATTTCTGCCGTGGATTAGTGAGTGGTTGAAAAACAAAACAGCAGGAATAAATTGCCAGTTTTCAATTTGACCAAAAAGTTACCAGTAGAGATACTTCCTCTATTCTGCACTATGAATTAACTGTAAGTCTCCAAAAGACAATTATACTTCTGTGGGTTTTATTTAGTCTTTTATCCTGAGCAGTTGGTTTTGGAGGAGGGAGAGCAGGAGAGGAAGGAAGGAGTAAAGGTAAAGAAAGCTGCTCTTTCATTTTGGACTTTCATTTGCCATTTTCCATTTTGAGCTGTTAATACCTGCTCCCGGGCAGCAAAGAGATCCTTTGGC
The DNA here is from genome assembly GCF_017639235.1 of Corvus kubaryi. Classification (NCBI taxonomy): domain Eukaryota; kingdom Metazoa; phylum Chordata; class Aves; order Passeriformes; family Corvidae; genus Corvus; species Corvus kubaryi. Next base: position 21,613,519 of record NW_024580667.1, on the reverse strand, counting down.
CAGATACACAACTTTCTGTTTTCCCCGTGCCAAACCAAGGTCAGGATTTCAATGTGGAGGTGACTAATTAATTATCAGTCCAGCTTGAACAGAAATTGCCTTGACGGTCTGCAATTAGCTATATAGGGGTCATAATGGATCAATTGCTGTGCTGGGGTTCCCATGCTATACATAATTATCTCTGTAGTGTTAGCCTAGGGAGGTTTACATCTCTCTGTAGCAAAAGCTTCACCCCAACAAAGCACACTTCTGTGTTAAACTAAGAGATGTATTTCTATGTCTAGTTAAACCTACCTTTCAAAAGTATCTTGAGGCTTGTAGAGGAGCTAGTCTTTCACAGTTCCTGAAAGAAGCTATCACACGTTCAGTATGACCAGCTCTCTCTGCTGTTGATTGACTACCTGTCAGCTGAAGGTGTTAAAACCAATACACCAAAGATTGTGTTGGTGAATTCAGGAAGGCAGATCAATGAGCTGCATGGTGCTGGCACAAGTGTCAATGAATCAAAAAAAAAAAAAAAAACCACAGCAGAGAGCAAATTATTTCATTATCTTGCAAATTGCTAAGTATTTTAATGGGCAGATGCAAAGTTTTTGGTCCTGAGAGGCCTGTCAATCAAGCATAAATAAATGAATACCATACAGAGACCAGCTAAAGTGCTGATGCAAAAACACAAATCCGGGACTCTGAGAGCAGGTGTTCAACCAAGGGTGACAGCAGCATGATGCTCAGGGCTGCAGTGCTCAGCTTCAGGGCAGCATGATGGGTGCCCAGGCAGACTTGGGCCTCTCAAACAGGGATCACAGTATGCAGTGTGTTGAATACACCAATGTCCAGGCCATCCCCAAAGAGGTAAAAAAAGCAAAGCAAGAAGGTGCTTTTGAACCTCTTTCTTTCATGGAGGCTGCATGCACCCGTTGTGGAATTTGTGGGGAAACAGGGATGCTTAGCATCATTAGAGCTTTTAGCTGGGAGAGAGATGCCCCAGAAATCAAGTCCCTCATTTATTTCCCCTTATCACAGATCTCAAATCTCTCAAGCCTCTAGTGCATTTGCTCTACTCCCTCCTGTGCAAGTGCCTTTAGGGTCTACTCAAAAGCAGAAATACTGTCACCATGTCTTTACTTTAAATCAACGCAGCCTATTGACACCATGCTCTGATTGAGCTCAGAGTCCAGGCTGCTGCCAAGTCCTCGACTATCTTAATCCTAGCAGCCAAAATTTTTGTTAGCATTTGCTCGATTTGGCAAGGCAACTAAGACAATCCTGTGTTACAAGCTTTATCACAGTCACTCGTGCTTTTATAGCTTTTACCCTGGCTATGATCTTTAGGTGGAAATATACAGAGAGTCCTCTGGCAAGTCTGCAGTAGCCCAAAATGTAGCTCTGCTTCTGTGCTCCCGAGAGCATCAATTCAAGAGCTGCCTTTCTAAGTGCAGTTCAGGATAATAGCATTGATCCACTACATTCTTTATACTTTCAGAAACCAGTAAGTGTCTCTGCTTTCGGCAGAGATGAATATAAAATGAAGGTCCTTGCCACGAAGGGCTTAGTCTAAATCACAGATGATGGAAGATGAAGGATAGACCTGAGAAAGGAAGAAATGAAGCAGGACAATAGGCAGCAGCACAGTCACACTTAAGCTCTCTCCACAGGAAGAAAACAATTTTAATTGCCATTTCAAAAGTTTTATTCACATTTAATGAGGACTGAGAAAGAAATGAAGGACAAGAATTGACCAGCGAGAAATCAAAATTAATAAAATGAATGAAAATGTTTTGAATTTAAACAAACAAAAAAAGGAGCTGAGATTCTCAAATGTTTTTAACAAATGCATAATGAATGAACAGTATTTTCCAACTTTTGCCCCGTATTTTGTTAGCATGAGTTGGAGTAAGTGCTTTTTTAACATTGCAGGCTGGACAGAAGCAAATCAGTGGTTCCCCTGTGGAAGGACTTGGGGGAGGGGAGTTGGCAGTGAACTCCACCATTTCAGGCCAGACGCAGAGAAAGCAGTGTCCTGCAGGCTGAAATATCAGATGCAGATCCCCAGCTGGTGGAAGCTGTCACAGTTCCCTTAAAGTTGATGAATCTATGACATTTTTAAACAGCGAGCTCAACAATTTGCACAGCTCTGATCACAGGGGACTGACATGACCATCCATAAAAGAGGCAAATTTGATTCTAAATTGTATCTGATGAAGAATTTTGGGCAGAGTGAAGGTAAGAAAGAGTGTTACCAAGTCATCAGTAGAAACTGGTTTGGAGCATAGCACAGAAACTTGGACACTTGTTCTCTGGAAAAACGAAATCACACAGCAACAGAGTTGTTAGAAGACTGACAGTGATCTTATGGGAACTCGGCTTGTTTGCTCTGGTGAAACAAAGCCTGAGAAAGGGTACAGGAGGGCTGTCTATAAATACACCAGTGGGTAAATATCACAGATAGGCATGCAGCTATTTAAGCTCCAGGACAATGCTAGCACAGGAGCAAATGAATATAAACAGGTCCTGAATAAATTTATGCTGGAAATCAGAAAAATATATTTTATTCTTCTAGCCACAAAAATTTTCAATGATGATAAGAAAGAGGGGGGCAAATAGCTGTTTTCAGAGGGGTGTATAATGTGCGGGTTAAAGTGATTCTATGGTTTGACTGCAGCAGCAGGGACTGGACACGGCCCAGGCTCCGTTCCCCAGCAGACTTTGCATTACGCCTACCAGAATCAAAATGGGCCAAGCATTCATCATGATGGATAAGGTTTAGTGAGAGAAGTCAAATAAGCAGAACCACAGTCAAAGCCATTCTCTCACTCCGAGTGAATGCTAATGACACTCGTTCATTGCTGCTTGGAAAATACACTTAGTAAACTAGGTTAATGGAAGAAAATCCTCTTCTCTGAGATATAGGCTCACAGAGTTGGAAGATACACATGGTGACCCTTGGATGTATTTTGTAGAGCTCTTTTGTATTAAAATTTTTCAATCCTATAAAAGTTTGCTACAGATCTATGCCTCTTTTGTTTTTAAACACACAGCGATTACCAGAGTGAAGTAGCATCCTGCTACTCCACTGCCTGTCCTCCACTTTACTCCGAAATCCTTGGCAATAAGCAGACAGTTTTGAAGACATTTTTGAAATGTGGGAGGATGGAAGGGCAGCACAGGGAATGAGAGAGAGGAAGAGAACACAGGTGATAGAAGCTCTTGGTCAACGCATTGAGCCGGAGCATCAAAATATACAGCTTTTCCATCAGTGTATTTATGACAAGATTTCCACACTTTGCTCAGGTAAAGAGAAAGAGAACTGATTTTGATGGGATTGGTTACCTGATGAGGTTTGCAAGAGGATTCTTATTCACAGTTGTATAAGTGGTCAACATACTGGATACATTTGATAAAACTGTAAAACTGGATTAGTCCCCATTCACAGGGGAAATTGCTGTTTCCCTGTAGCACAGCAAGTGTCACCATCTGCTGGGTCACCCTCGCGCTTTTTTGGGTGTGGGGGTTGCACTCGCTGTCACTGACAGCAGGGCATGCTCAGGGGAGGGATTTGGGAACCTGCTCCCTTGGCACCTGGCCAGAGGCCCAGCCTGGCACGCAGCAGGGCTCAGCAGAACATCTATGGCTCCATCAGGCTTTCAAGAGCTCTCTGGACTGCTTTTGCAAGAGACGACGTGAGCTGATGGAGCTGTTGTTTTTAGTCCTACAGTACTATTTGTTGACTGTGGTTGCTTCCTATGCAGTAGGTACTGAAGGGCCAAGGCACTAGAAGCATTCTAATGATCCATCAATAAATGTTACAGTCAATAAATGTCACCATTTGCCTTACAGTTAGCATCTGCACTCTTCCAGCCCATATTTATATATTATATTATATTATATTATATTATATTATATTATATTATATTAATTTAGGTTATAGGCCTTTGTATCATCACCAGTTCACTTCGGATTTATTTGTGACACTCTCAGTCAGTAGTAAGATGGTCTTCTAGTGCTCCTTTTGAAAGAAACCAAATAATAAGCCCTGATGAAAGCTTACCCAGCTTATGGGAGCCTTACCTCCCTACATAGGGGTTCTGTCACCAGGTACCAAGAGGAGGGTGGAGGGCCAGTTGTGGAAGCTGCTCAGACAGAATATACAGAGATGAAAACAGCTGAAATCTTGTGCTTTGCCCCAGAATCTCTGGGTTCCTCTGGCTACTTTCTTTTTTGCAGATTAAAACTACAGCCACCCAACAAATATGGATTATGATTATTTGGCTCAACTCTCTACCATTTTCTCTTTAGGCTCCCAGTATTTAAGGACACTAATCTTGTATATTTTTCCTTGGCTTTTACAGTCCTGTTGGCAATGATTATAACTCTCAGTGCTCTTAATTATGGCTAAATAAAACTAATAAGTATGCTTTGGTAAATTAGTAGTCACTTGACAAGCATCTTACCAAACAAAGTGTTCCAGAGACCTTGAATCCTACAGATCTACAACGTTATAAAAGCCAAGGTGCACATACAGTTACACCAGAGCTGATTAGAAAGGAAAAATAAGTGTCACTGACGTGCTGAATTTCCCAGAGTTCTCAAGATCAGGTGACACCGCCATTTAGCAAACAAACTCTCTGTAGGGTCTGCCCTCATAGGCCATATTCTCCCATGCCATATTCTCCTTGCAATCTTTCCTATTTGAATTGGAACAGGCTACCCAGGGAAGTGGTAGAGTCACCATCCCTGAAGTGTTCAAAGAACTAGTCATGGCACTTCACAATATGGTTTAGTGGGCATGGTGGTATTCAATCCAAGGTTGGACTTGATGATCTTGAAGGTCTTTTCCAACCTTAATGATTTCATGATTCTAGGTGTAATCCCACTGAAGTTACTACCCCATATAAAAATGTCCCTTATAAGGAGAGCGTCAGGCTCTCTTTACTTGATGGCCTTGTGTTAAATCTTATGTTTCCAACCAAGTAATGGGGTATTCCTGCTTTTAAACACAGAAACTGGACTATGAAACATTGAAAGAACCCTGGGGTGAATAGTGCCTGAAATTTTTGTCTCCTTTTTCATTGTCCATGTTTCTTCTGCTCCCAATGGAGAGTATCTATATTCATGTAAAGCCTGTTTTGAGGACAGCTCTGGAGCCATTCAGCCAATTTTCAGAAGGCATGTTCCATCTGCTTATTGGATACAGCTACAGAAAGGAACAACATTGAGCAGGTAAGGAAAAAAAAATTTTTAATTAAACAAAGTAAGTTTTTCAGTGTTTACCTTGAATTTTCTAGGGCACCTTCAAAGCACTGCAGATCTCTGTATTTTCAGCTTGTTACATGTGATGTCTTGATGTGATGACTTTTATAAACCTGTATTAGATTAATCAGTAATTGATATAATGGATTGACTCTATACCTAGTTGTCTTTCAACCTGAAGGGTGTTCAGTCCCATCTCTGTTAAGAATCTCTACCTGATCAGTGAAACAGACCATGATAAAAGATTTGTAAAAAAGCTTCCTTCTTTACTAATTGGACTGGACTTGGAAACCAGAGGCTTGCCTGGGAGCATTGCCTGTTTTCCTCATAATTATTTGCATATTCAGTTCAACAGCAAAACAAGTCTATAATTGTTCAGTTCAGAAATGAAAATCTCCTTATCATGTACGTCAGTCAGAAGAAAATGTGCAATCACCGCATCAATGCCAAATAGTACTAAATCAGTACTACCTGCACTAATTTAGGATTAGGAAGTGTATTAAACAATAACTTAAGAAGCAAAGGATGTTAAGGGAAGGAAATTTGCTGGAGAGATTGTTTAATGTATCCTTGTTAGTCCAAGGAAGAATTTTTCTACTGCTCAACATGTAAATTACATTCACTGTCTAATTGCACCAATTGAGGCAATCTGAGGTAGTTTAACATTAAGAAATGTTTTGTAACCAATTTATATTTGATGTTTAACTCACAACAGTATCGACATAATCTTAAAATTTAATAATATGGGTGGGATCAGACCTAAATGTGAGTCTTCCGCTTTGATGTCTGACATTAGTAATGTACACAGAGATGCTCAAATGCTGCTTTGCTGTGCTACTGTGGCTTGAATGTCACAGCTTAATGCCACTGGGAAGAAATAGCACCACCAAAATAACTTGATCCACCTATTTAACCTTCCAAATATATATTAGGAAATGAGATAAAGCCTAAAAAAAATGTTGGTGTCGGGGTAAAAAAAAAGTGCCTGAAATAGAGTGTAGTTCTCACAATTCAAACCTGCATTGTTTTCTCACCATTCTGTTCTACCCAAACTCACAAGGCTGTCTGGACCAGTAATGATTAGTTTTACACCACTACATTACATCATAAACATTTGTGTCTACTGGTCAAGTCCTTCTTGAAAATAGGATTATTTAATTAACTAACACAGAAGTCAAAACACCAAAGTTCATTCTCAAGCAAATTTGCACAAAGTAAGGGTTTTACATGAGGAAGAAGTAACAAAAAAATTCAAAGCCTACTTCTGGCTTTTTTTCTACCCTAAATTTCAGTATGAAACAAAGGAAAAATACTGTTCTCAACACGAAGTATAAAATCTCGTATTATCGTTTATTCAAATAACCTCACCACAGCAGACGAATTTCATCTGTGGGAACTTCTGTGGATAAGAATACACCATTCTATAAAATTTCTAGCTGAATAATATTTTAAAAGTAATTTTCCTGGGTGCAGTTTTCCAGGCTGAGGAGTTGAACATATGAACCTGTATGAAATGAGCAGAAGGCATGGGAGACACACTTTCACCAGCTCTATTCCACCTTTGATTTCAAGCTCAGACAACTCAACTGATATGGCACAGATGAGGCTGAGGCACCAGAAAGCAGGTCTTGCACAAATGGGCTCCCCCCACTGCGCCAGTTTCAACATTTTGCTCCTGACAAGAAAGCCGTTCACAAGCTAACTTCAAGCTTGGATTGTTTTGTGAACCAGCCGGGAGAAAAACACCACTGGCTACCATCGTGTCTGTACAACTGTACTATTTTTGCTCAAAAGAACATAAAAATAGTCTTTCAAACAAAAGTTTCATATGTATATGAAACATTTCCAAGGAAAAGGCAAGCATTGCTGTTTCCTGCCATTCACAATGTTCTGAAACGGCAAATGAGAAGTTAGAGACACCATTCACTGCTGCTATTGCCTGAAAAGAGGAACTGGACTGTTTGCCATCTCCAGTGAGGACACTCCCCTCTGAATCTGCACTTAACATCCTTCCAGGAAGGATGCTTCTTGGTTGCTACAGAAGACTGATCATACATCACCAAACACCATTGCACTATCCTGCAGTGCAGAAGAACTGCACAAGAATGAGAGAAACACTGATACAGGAAGACTGTACATTCCCCAAGCTTCATAGCTCATTATGTTGAATACCAAGTTTCATTTTTGCAAAATTAAAAGGCAATGGAGAGAACTGTGACAGGACCTTTATAGGGATTTTCCTTCCTTACTCTCTCCTACTGTTTGTAATGCATGAAGAAATAATTCCTGTCCAGAGAAAATAGTTCTGAATTTCTCTGCATTTTGAATATTGATGTAAATAAAGGTTGGTCTTTATGCAGAAGTTGCAACGAATTTTTAATTAATAAATGCAACATTGTGTTTGGACCATAGCTAAAGATTTTGCATACGTAAAAAATAAGAAGTGAAAGTAATAAAGTGATGAGTTCTGCAACTACTTGAGGTCTTTATCTATGCTCTTTCAGCTAGTATACAAAATGATTCAAAGGAAAGGTATAAGCCTTTGAAGACTCCAACTGGAGAGAATTATGAATCAAGTAGTTCAACATCACATATACTTAATTAAACATTACATAAAAACAGGCATAATGTATTTGACTTAAACAATAGCAGCCTCAAAGTGATCCCACAGTTTTTATTCAGTCCCTGATAAACACACTGAGATCTTTGCCTAAACAACTGTAAGAGCAGATATTCTGTACTGGTAATGAAACATAATTAAATATTGTGCGACAAGGTTGGGATAGTCTTATTCACGTGGAGATGGGCTTTGCCTCTCAAAGAGACACAGTAGGACTGTTTGAGGAGCAGATACTGTTCCATAATATAAAGAGATCAAAATCTGAGCCCAAGACACTTTTATTTAAGACTTGGTTTGTACCTTTTAATTTGCAAAGCACAAGACAGATAGTTTGCTTTATTTCAAAGCACATTTTAGGGATGTGTTTATTAAACAGTATAGGTTATCTGAAATATACATATATATAATTTACCGCCAAATAACCTAATGAAATGAGAAACAATGGCACATCATGCCTGCAGGACTACAAAGCTGGATATAATTTAGTTTCCTCTTCCAAAATGAAAATAAAAACTAAGCAAACAAATTTTGAAAGACTTCCACTTTTTGTAGTCAAATATTGTTCTTTCAGTACGTTTGTAAACACAAAAATCTCACATAAGCAAATGTAGCTTCCACAAAGGTATCTAATTGTTTACTGCAAATTACAGCTGTATATATTTTTGATTACCATTCAAGCCAAGAGAAATCCTGTCTCAAGTTAAGAGACCTAAAAATAAGATGACTGTCATGAAATACTCACTCTTAGACCATGAACTTTGACACTGCCCTTTAGTCATAAGTCTAAGAATAAATTTAAAAAACCCAATGTGCTACAACTGTACTTCCTGTAACATATGTTCATGATTGAGTTATCTCACTTGCACAGGATGTGCTCAGATGAAATGGGAACTGCCCCTCCATAACAGCCAGTTGAGCTCACAAAATAAGGGTGTTTGCTGACCACAGTCCAATTAAGCCTCAGCTTTCTGCTCAGGCAGGGAGGTATAAATACACTAACAGCAGGAATCCTGCAAATAATCTGAATGTTCAGTTAATAATATTGAAACTTATTCTAGAAGCAAATGAGATGTGCAGACGGCTTTTCCTTTAAAGGCTTTGGACAGTGCAAGCCTACAAATGGATCTATGTCCCACCTGGTCATTAGGTACCATGATCTTTTTAAAGACACAGGAAGTGTGGGCACTGGTAGCAAGAAGAAGTGGAAAAGACTTCATTTGAGAGAGGCATTCAAATTGATGCTGAACTCTAAATACAAGCTACACACATGGGGACTAAGCAAAAATATTGTTTTGAAGAAAACTCATATAAGCAGCCTGAAGCAAGAGGGAAAAAAATAAAACTTTTAAATCCCTACAAAAATTTTATCTCAGCTACATCAACCCCCTATTCCTTGAGCACTCAGAGAGTAGCCAGTTGGCCAAGAGAAGTGTATTTTTCCTCTCTTGCTTGTAAGGTCATTATTCACACTTGAGGGCCTATTCTGGAGGAATACCTCCTGTTCTGGGCACCCCAGTACTGGAGACTTGCTGACAGTCTGGACCCAATCCAGCACAGGGCCACAAAGATGGTCCAGGGACTGAAGCACACCATCCAAAAGGAGAGGCTGGGAAAACTGAGCTTGCTCCACCTGCGAAACAGCTGGCTCTGTGTTATCTCATGTAGAGGAGACCAGACCAGATGCTTGTATTTACTCAAAACCCAACCAGAAAAAGTCCTTTATAAGCCTGGCTGGACTAGAGGCTGGACTAGAGACCTCCAGGGGTTCCTCCTGACCTAAGTTATTCCATGATGCTCCTCCAGGATTACGTGAGGTGAAATGATCCAGGTCCGTCTTGAAGGGAGCACAGACATCTCATGGTGGGAAGCTGGGCATGGAAGACAAGTACTATTGCACAACAAGAGCTGTCTTCTAGGATCAGAATACTCAGACTCTTCACCAGCTTGTAGCACAAGCCATTTAGCTAACTCAAAGTTCAAGTTTTCTGAGGGGCAAGATACATAGCCCTGCTGCACAAAGCTGTTTCCACAGAAGGAATGGCAGCTGCATGAAATCATCCAGTCTGACACCCTGAAAACAGAGGCAAATGCAAGGGATACCTGTACTTACTTGCCTTTCATTCTGGAGAGTTGAAAATGGAAATCAGTCTTTAAAAAATACCAAAATAAAACATTTAAGTTCCAATGACTTAGCAAAAATTTTTTGTTGTACTGACCTTAGAAATCTTGTGCCTTTACCAGTGAATAAAATAATTTAGATAAAATATAAAAGCAAGTTTTGATGTTCCACTACAAAGTTAGTCACTGTGAAGATTCTAACTCCTAGTACTTGAGGGAAAAATGAAAGAACAGTAAGAATAACAATAGATACATGTACTAATGAAGCTACTGATAATAGCAAGGGGAAAGTGAGAATGCAAGGCAGGAACAACAGCACAGTACACAAAATATATGACCTATGCAAAAAATGGAACATACATTCAGATACATAGAAGGGCTATTGCAAACCATATGGAAATAATGTGTTTTTCATGTCTGTGGTGCATGCAGTGAAGAAGAACTGCAGCAAGGCAAATTCAGATTGGACATTGGGAAATGTCCTTACAGCTTTTCTGGACAGGTGCCATAACCTTATAATTCTTAGCAACCTTTTAAAAAAACACTAGACCAGTATCTGTCAGAAGGGATATATCTACACATGTTCCTGCCTGCCAACAGAAAGATGTACTAGATGAACTTTGATGTCCTTTCAAACCCAATGATTTCATACAGAAACTTCTATATATCGAAAGATTAAAAAACCCACAAAAAATCCCCTAAATCTAAATTACAATCTAAAATACAATCTGAACTAGAATTACAGCTACAAATTAAAGATCAGTAATCAATGAATTTTAGAGAAAAATAGCCAGTCTTTCTCTGTGATAGTATTCACTTATGGCAATTCATAGTAATCACCTTGACATTAAAAAAAAAACATATAGGAATAAGCTCAAGGCATTTTATTACTCAGTATTGAATAAGCAGATGAGACAGCATCCCTTCTCAAACAGAACCTCCATGACTCTGACTTGAGATGTGACCAGTGTTGTGGAGAATGTCAGGCTAAATAATCATCATTCTCACTTCTGGTCTTAAAATGCAGGCATAAAACAGGATTTCTCTTTGGTCACCAAAGACCAGAAAGACTGAAACATTTATGGTGGTTGCATATGATTTCCCAGGACAAGAAGCTGCACTCACGAGAATGTCTCTGATCTACTCTTCAAGAATATGCAAGGAAAGAAAACAAAACAAAACAAAACAAATCCCAAATTTTTAATATATCCTTCATGATAAAGAAAACAGCAGCTCAAAATGAACCTCTTAGTGTTAGCAAGAGACTATAGGATTTCTCTGGCAGGATGATGTTAGGCAACCAGCATCTTCTTTCCTTTTTCTTCCTCTCAGCTATTTCAAGAGGTTACCTCATCCAGATGTCTAACAAAATCACAAAAGCTGAAAAGCATAGTATGCTGAGCTCCTTGATGTTCTTTGCAGAGTCTCTTAATAGTTACTCTCACAGTGCCTCCCCTTACCAGTAAGATGAGCTCAATGAATGGGAATTAATTTCATCATGTGTCTCTGCCAGAAGCGGCTTCTCCTTCCTGTCACGTTCTGGCAGTGAAAGGCTCTCCCCAGCTGTGGGGTTCAGACTGCTCAATACATACAAATTTTTTTCAGGCAGTATGATTTTTGTCCACGCTGATTTTACACGTACATGTGTGCAACAGTAGCTCAAAACAATACAGTCACTGCATGATTCTCTTAATCCTGTTGTAGCGTAATTCTCCTGTATTTTAGCAGTGGACAAAGGCATTTTTGCAAGCAGTTAAAAATAAGTGTATTTGAAGGCTAACCTGTAGTAAATAAATAGTAATTAAAGAAAACCCATTTATATGAAGATCTTAAAAAATATCCAAGCATAACTAGCAATCAAATAAAGCTGCTAATTTTGTAATTGTTAAAATAAGATTGGTAAAAAGAATAATCTTTCTCAAGACTTACTGCCCGTGGTATACGAATAAATATTATTTTAAAGTTCCAGATAAGAAACAAGTCTGTTCCACATTGACTTTTCCCTAGCCTTTCGCTATATATATATATAGCAGTACTAAAAATCACACAAAGTAGTACAAGAAGAAAGTAATCCATGCCTTTATTTGCATTTGCACAATCAGGAACAATTTCTGAAAATATGAAAGCCATAGAGTCATAGCAAACTCACTGAAAGAACATGTATGGATGATGTCTTCCTTAAGAATATCCTGTCTTATGTAGAGCTATGAATTACTTTTATTTCATTGGAAAGTAGCATGGTATTTATGGTATATATAAACTATCTTAGATGTCTTACCCAGCATCAGTGTTAGGCACCAAAATCAATAACTGAAAAGAAGGCTCAAGTTCAAATTCCATGACTGAGGATCAAACCCCAACAATCATTCCTCCTCTAACTCCAGTCACAAGGTACATTATTTCTTACTCTCTTTCTTGGTGTTCTCTCCCTCCTTTGCATACACTTTACTTATCCTCTGTGGGTTTTTTCCTCTTTTACTTTTGTCATTACTGGTAGTTACTGTTGAAACATAAGCTTTTTTGACCAGAGGAATTTCACTGCACACGCACATAGAAATCAATAGTTTGTACTGCCAAAACCATTTCTGTAACCAAAGTTCAGACAAACTCAGGATTTTAAGGGATACAGAATGCTAAAAAGGCTCAAATGCCAATGAATGCCTTGGACACTTAAAAAATATTTAAGATTTCTTTTTAAAAAGAAATTGGATGTTTTGGTTCACAGAAAAACTTGTTATTTGGTCTGCTTTTGAAAACTATCCAGTAAGATTGGTAGACCTATCTTCTGATGGAAAAGCGTGACATTGACCATGTACAAATTTGCCTTGAAATCTCCTGTTTAACAAAAAATACTAGAAGCTTTTAAAATTTTCCTTGAGTTTTCAGATGAAAATACTTTGGCTTTGTCAACTTACAAGCCAGAACCCAAGGACAATTTTGAATCAAAAATTTTACATTTATGTAGTGGTCAATACCTTTTAGGAAAAAGATTTGTTCAGATGCATTGTCCAGTTTACCCCTGTCCTTCCAGCTGTGCTGACTTCTGACAGGGATTGGTAAGTACCATCACGGCAGTCCACAGGCCTGAACAGTCATTCAGACAATTTCCAAAGTGTAAAGGCTCTCTACCAACTAGAGAAAATAACCCCCAGCCACCTGTTCCAAACGTAAATGTTAGCTCACAGGTTACAAACTGGGAATCTGTGCTCCAGCATGGACCTGCTGAATCAGCACCCCTCAGCTGCCCTGACCACATCCCCAGGTCTCGAGCACTTGCAGAGTCTTCATAGCAAGAGTGTGCCAAGTGGCTCCATTCCAGGCCAGCTCCTCTGCAGACAGGCTGTACATCCCTGGAACCTGTACCCAGGAGGGCTGCTACAAATCTTCAGTCTGCCACAAATTCTTCAAAAAACAGCATAGCCAATGTAGGTCAGAGGACTGGAGGACACATTTCTGTGTAATGAAGCAATGACCAGCCAGAGAAGCGGGAACAGAGACAGCAACTGCAGTTTAAAAAAAGAAAGGTCTTGTGATTACTGCATGTGGGCTCCACAACAGGGACGTCTGAGTTTGATTCATCATTGAGGCTCTAGGGTGTCAGCATAAAATAGTATATGATCAACACAATCCAAGCAGGCAGCATGTATGTTAAACAAATAGCTGAAAATAATAGTAAAAATTTGACAGTGTTGATAGCTGCCTATTTAACAGTTTAGAAGCATCATGAATGACTTCACAAATTGCTGCTCAGATATAGCGACAGCATTCAGCTGTCCAGGTCACTCAACTGGACATGTAGCACCATCCTTCAAGAGAGTAACATGAACCTGTTAATAAATACGATCCTAAAGTGTCGCAGTCCAAAAAATGCACTAATCCTTTTGCTACACTTCAAGAGCTTCATATTATACAGATAAAAAAATATCTGGGAAGATGCATAGGCACATGGTCAAACTTGAATTATTTGAAGCAACATAAAAATCAGGACTTTTAGCAATCTTGCTCTTCCTAATCTTCATGCAAGCTTTTCAGTCATGTAACATGATGTAAAATAGCAGAGAACATAAAGTTCCCCCTGTAGGGCAGAGACCCTTTTCAAGTGGCATAATAAATCCTATACAACCTTATTACATCCACAGACCTGTTCAGAATTTTTTAGTTTATGTATGCCTGTATCTTGGTCCTCCAAACAAATCTATAAAGTGCAGCATTTGTCCTTTTCAGGACACAATTCTTTTATAAAACCTACCAAGACAAATTTTCCTAGTTTGCAAAACACTAAAGAAATAATATCAGCGCCTCTATAAACTGGCAGAATGTCATCCATCTTTGACCTAGATATAAGACTTAGCAGAACAGAGAAAACCCAGCTCCCTGTCAGCAGATTAAGAGTAATGAAAGATATTTCTCTGGAGGAATGGGAGATGAAGAAATCCATAGTATTCACAAATCTTGCTTCAAATCTTCATTAGAAATGAAAAAAAAAAGCTTAAAAAAATAATGAGATTGATTTCAAAATCATGAGATCAGATATACGAATAAATTTGGGGTAATTTATCTGCCATTGAAATTTTGAGCCTCTAGAGTGTGCTCCAGTCATATTTTCAAGCATTTCCTCAGAAACTGAAATGTGTAGATACTTTATTTCCAATGAAAGCTGAGATGCATTCATGAAGGTAGTAACTCAGAATAGAGAAATGTAATTTTTTAAAAAATCTAAACATTTGAAAAATATTTTTAAAATTAAATAAGATTACATAATTAGTAATATAGCAGAATATAAGAAACATGATAGAGGTGGAAATAATTAAACTGACAGCGGAAAGCCTGGAAACACATAAGCATTTCTGAAGAAAGGAAGAAAAATTTCTTCTGGTGTCAAGGAATATAAACTCTAGAATTTAGGGGGTAACTTAGCAAGCCACTTGGGGTGCCAGTTGAGTTATCCTCTCAATAAGCATTAATACAAACTGCACCAAAGAGACACTTTTCACAATATTGAACACTCTATGTCTTTACAAATTCTGAACTGATTCCTCAAACATAAAGAGGGTTGGCTTGCAAAAAGTTTTAGATTTGCTTTACAACAATTCATTCTCAGCTCTTTTTATTTGCCCTCCAAGGCTCTTCTCACATTATTTTTAACATTTCAAGACACTCCAATATTTAAGGCTAAAAAGTTTACTTTCATTTAAAAGAAAACAGATTTTTAAACAATAATGGAATCACAAAACAGCCCACGTTAGAAGTGACCTCAAAATATTGCCTGGTCCAACCTTTCATGATGAAAGGGAGCCCCAATGAGATTATTTAGCACCCTGTCTGATGGCATCTTGAAAATCTCCAGTGATGGGGGTTCCAACACAGGGGAAGTTGTTCCCATGAATGATTGTTATCACTGTAAAAAATTTCTTTCTTATACAGAGATGAAACCTCACCTGGTGCAATTTTTACTGAATACTGTGATGATGTGACCCCCAAGCCTTCTCTTCTCCAGGGAGAAGAGACCTGACTCCTTCAGTCTTTCCTTGCTGTGTAGGTTTTCCAGCCCTTTGATCACCTTCATGATCCTCTTTTGGACCCTCTCCAGTCCATCTGCCTCTTTCTGGAATTGTGGGGATGAGAACTGAGCACAGCACTCCAGGTGCAGCCAGACAAGCGCTAAGAGGAGTGGAATGATCACGTCTCTGTCTCTGCCAGTCACAGCCCTGCAGATGCAGCCCGGGATCCAACCTGCCTTGGCTGCTGCAGCGGCACACTGCTGACTCCCGTTCAGCTTGTGTCCACCAGCAGCCCCAGGGGTCTCTCAGCAAGGCTGCTCCCCAGCCACACTTCATTAAACTTCATGCCGTTCTTGCTTGGCCACTCTTCCAGCCTGGCCAGGTCCCTGTGTGAGGTGACTCTCCCTTCTGACATATCCATCTCAACCACCCAGTTTGGTGTCATCAGCAAATTTGGTGAGGCTGCTTTCGACCCCATCATCCAAATTGTTTATGAAGATGTTGAATAGTAAGGGGCCCTGTATTCATCCCTGGGTAATTCTACTTGTGACAGGCTTTCAGCCTGAGTACAAACCATTGATCAGTACCCTCTGAGTGCCACCTCTTAGACAATTTCATATCTATCTCACGGACCACCCATGCAGTCTCTTGCCACTTTGTGCAGGAGAAGACTGAAGGAAAACATGTTGAATGCTTTGCTGAAACCACACAAAATGCTGAAGTCTTAAGGAAAATGCCAAAAATTGCACTAGAACCACAAAGGCTAGCAACCCTGTATCCTCTGACTCAAGCATTTACTTGAGATCAAACTGACATGAGATGGCAATGCCTCTGGGCTCTATCAATTCCACACTAAGTCCCAACTGTTCTCTTCACTAATAAGAAAGCAAAATTCTGTATTATGCATTAGATGTGGAATACAACTCAACCATGCCAATAATCTCATTTTCCCAGCAGTTCCGCAATAAGGATGTAGAATTAACCATGGTAACAGGCATAAGTACATTCAATTAATATTTGTTCACTGACATGACACATTTGCTCACTGAATGTTTGCATGATAATTTGATAAGCTAGAAGCTTCTCAGTGGAGAAAAAAGGCAGGGCCCTGCTCCTCCATATTCAGACAGATGGCCAGTTTATTTTCTGTGCAGAGG
The DNA here is from genome assembly GCF_017639235.1 of Corvus kubaryi. Taxonomy (NCBI): domain Eukaryota; kingdom Metazoa; phylum Chordata; class Aves; order Passeriformes; family Corvidae; genus Corvus; species Corvus kubaryi. The sequence continues at coordinate 21,596,873 of NW_024580667.1, read as the reverse complement.
TCATGTAAATTTGAATCTAATATGGTCATTTTTCCTACTGTCCCCAAGTTGAAGATATAGCACTTGAGATTCTCCTGAAGCTTCCCATGTCACACATTGGCCAAGCTTCAACAAGAGCAGTGAATTCTTTTGCCCTCAACTTGTCCTATAGCCCTAAAGCACTACTTTGAGAGCTAAAGCACTACTATGAGCAGAAGATGGACATCGAACTTCTCTGCAGCTTGTGATGTGTGTGCTGTAACTACTAAAAATCAATAGTCCTTCTATTGACCTGCCAATAGTATGAATAGCTATCAGATTCATTTTTCTGTCACTCAAACCTATGAATTTCTCTATTAATGATGGCAGTATTTATGTTAGATTGGTAAATGAGGATGAAAAGTTCTTCCTTTCTGGCATAACAAGAAAGAATAAAAATTTAACACACCTTAAAAACTGTATAGAGTCAGATCTGGTAGCAGATAACTGTTGAACCGTGAAATATGGCTCCATAATAATCTGATTTGTCACTCAGCCCTCACCCAGGTAACACACACATAGATTTATTCTGGAGATTTACTTAAGCACTCACTCTGGTATTCATGTGTACACACTTCACTCTGCAAAGCCACGCTTCCAAGCAGACTGGAACACAGCCAGATATCCTCATGCAGTAGGGAGAGACAGATTTCCTGAGGGAGAAAAACTACTGTCCAGAGTCTGACAAACAGTTCCAGATGCATAAAGCAGTTCAAAAGCACACAGGTGAAGCATACAGGCCAGAAGAGAATAATGAACAAAGGATGGTGAAAATATCTTGGCACAGACACAGTCAGGAAACAAACCCACGTGACAGTAGGACTTCAGGGTGCGTGGCAAATCGCTAACAGACTCTTGTACAGAAAAAAAATTAACAGGAACTGGCACTGGCTTCCATTTTCCCATTCATACCCTGTCCAGGGCTCCATTAGAATAGCAAACACAATGCCTCAGCTATAAACCAGTACACAATAGCCCCATGCCAGGCCTGTGGATTGTAGAGACCCTTTAGCTTCTGCAGTTTCTTGATTAGGTCCCTGATTGGGCCTTTTTCACAGTGCTAACACAAAGACGCACGTTTCTCAGCGAGTTAGGCTCTGTCCTCCCCTTTCTTACACCTGCCGAGTGTGCTTTAAATATTAGAATGACAAGGAGAATGAAAACACTTCTGAAGCAAGCACTGCAATTCAACACCATTGTGAATTTCATTATTTAAATAAAATGCTATTACTAAGCAAATCTCATGTTGCTCATGAGATTGTGCATCAGCTAGTATTTAATCACAGTAATTTTTAGCTGAGCTAAAAGAATAGAAAACAGGCTGGTAAATACAAGAAAGCTGGTACTGAGTTCATGGGACACTTCACTCCAGTACGATGCACAAAGAACTGAAAAAACCCCTATGCTTTTATGAACCAGCTAATGAGGAGTGCTACTGAATGCACACTGCTAGTGAGCTCGCTCCGGGATTGACCTTATAATCACCAGCTATAGAAACATGTATGAAGTCAAATAACACATCTATAGGGAATCAAGTTTAAAAAAAATCCAAAGCATATGATTTTGGCCACTCCAAAAATGAAAGAATTTAAAATATCATGAATTATAACAAAAAGGTGTAAGGGGGAATCAATGTGAAAGCAGGATGTAATTGAACACAAAAGGTATGGGTGAATGACAATGAGATAGATTACTTGTTATCCCTCAGTCACCAAAACAGCCTTGATAGTGAGTGAAAATCATTATTACCTGATAGCTGTGTATTATGACTTTTAAGTGAACCATCCCAACAGTCTCTAGACAAGCCTCCACGGGAACATGCACACTCTACCAAATTCCTGTTGCATTTGGTCTCATTTCTGCATGAACTCCCTAAAGACAAACTTTCCACTTTTGCCACAACAAAGGCAATCTTCAGAAGCCTAGATGCACTGATGGTGAGGAGTGCAGACTGCCTGTTGCCTCTTTTTTGTTCTGGTTCATGCTCCAAGGCATGCAAGCACCTGTAACATTCTTCTCAGGGCACAGCAGACAAGAAGCCAGCTCCTTCAGTTTCTCATCTGTGTCACTCACACTTCTTTAATACTTGCCTCTGTTTTCCTTCAAAGCTAAAGTCAATTCTTCCTGTACAATCATGCAAGAAACATACAAATTCTGCAGCTAAGTTGCTTTGACTCGGGTAAATCTCCATTGATTTCTCAATTTTATCCAGCAAATTTTTTGTGTTTATCACAGTTTGCTATGCCTTCATCTAGCATGCCAGGCAACTGATTTAAACCTGCTCAATATTTAAGATCAGATGAGTAAGGATTAAACACACACACAATAAAGACAAATTATGTGTAAAGTATAGTCTGTATATTAGCATTTCTAGTCGCAGGAAAATGTAAGGCAAAAGCCTTGACCTAATTATGAATATTTGTATTTGTTGCAATACACATTTTCTGGCCCAACTACAGTAGCATAGGTCACTGCCTTTCCCCTAGAAAACTGAGAACCAGTCAGGTTCCTAAGCATGGCTATAAGAAGCCACACAACTGATCCATGTGATAACTTCTGTATTTTGCAAGATGGTTTTGTGACATCAAAAACAGCCCTGATTCTCAAAATTGTTGGCAAACATGACAAAGCCATAAGAAAACAAGTTAGACTTTCTATTAAAACAGATGTGAAATTCTGTTCTAAGGCTACTTAAGTTTATTTGAGCAACTATACTACAGATTTTTCCAACTTCTGAACTAATTCTGTGAAACTCAGCTGAACCAGAAGCACTGCGTTTTGGTCTCTTACTATATATTCCCAACAGAAAGAAGCCATAAATGGAGCGACTCTTCTAATATGCTGATTACTTCATGATCTCCCTCTCCCAAACCCTCCTGTAACAATCAGCTGCTCTAAACACCAGAGCAGCCATATGTTGATGCAGAATGTTCTTTTGTTAAAAAGCTCTGCTTTTCTCTAGACTGGCTGTGGGCACAGAAGTTCAGATTAAAAAAGCTCGTTCAACATCTGTGTGTAGACATAAACTCTTCAACATATTCCACATTCATAGATGGGCTTTTGGCTCTCCACGCTTCTGACCATCTGTTGGAGGGCAGGATGCCCACTGATGTTAGCCAAAATCTGTGCCAGTTGCCAAAAGAAAGGGATATATAGTCCTTCAAGTGACATCTGTTTCACCAGAAAGCCCCTTTCTCCCTGAACAATGTTTCTCTTTAATCTCAGGCACACTCGTTAAGAACAGCATTAAAAAGACACACTGAAAAACCCTGGAAAGTATCGAAAGGGAAGGGAAACATAACGATGGTCAGCATAAGAGTACGTTTCATAGATCTATGGAGAATTCTCTTAGTATTAAGATGACAGGAATATTGGAAGAAAATTTCAGGTGCTCTGGCTATATGGGCAATCTCATGACAGATGAAGTTACCAAGGGGTAAGAGTAACCACAAAGGATGCACTGTAATTTACCCCAAGACAACAGCTGTACTCTTAAAAGAGAACACTGGAGGAAAAGGCACAACTGAATGTTTAATAACATAATGCCTTTTCATGTGTATGAAAGACAGAAAAAAGAACAAGCCATTATGTACCCTTAATCAAATCTTACTGATTCAGTGAGACACACAGCAGTTTGTGTTTGAGAGGAGGAACACTAAATGATGCAGGTTGTCTGTCTTCTGCTTGTAGACTTATCAGCACATCTAGAAGTTGAGTCCATAATGCAGAGCGAACACTATTCAATCTATTAACATTCATGAGATTTCTGCAAGAGAACACAAAGTCTCTGGCAGTTACATCCCAAACAGACTTGAGAAGTATTACCAACAAACAGAGCAGAGAAAAAATGATGAAGACGGAGAGATCATCAAGGAGTCATTAGTACTTATAGAGATGAGTATGATACACTGTTCCTGGAATGGTCAATGAAAGGAGAGGATATAACGCAACAAGATACAAAACTCATCTCAGAGACCTATTGACTGCATTCACTGAATCTTTTGTGCATGAAGCACATACATCACATGTAGAAATCCACACTGTAGACATTTAAACTGAGCTCTGAGTTTGGAGCTGACTCCTCCTTTGAGAGTTCTCATTCAAGATCACTGATGACTTGTCTGGGATGTGTGCTTCATCTGAATATGTAGCTGGGTTAAGGCTAAGGCATGTGCTCACACCAAAGAGCCTGGAAATGCTCCTGAGCTTCTCAACACAGAATAATAATATAACCTTTTTACTATCTGACAGCTTGAGTCCATTGAGGACATTGATAAAAGTTGTCTCTCCCATTCCCCCAAGATTTCTGTTCTGCTGCAACCATGTCTCAGTTGAGAAACTGCTGCTGATGTACTACTGTTGGCAGAACAGTTTAAGTTAGTTTAAAGGTAAGCCAAAAATTATTTGGGCTTACCTTAATACGTTTGGCTGCAAATTAAAGAAATTCAGCAGCTGCTACATTGAACAGCTGAATGATCTTTTCACTGAGGGTGGAAAACCACATGTCATGGGATGGAAAGGACAGCTGGGAGCAGGAAGTGTCACAACCATCACTACGTGAGCCTCACTACTTGTGATTCAGCACTCTCACTGCTCCTATTCTTAACATACTGCTCTTACAAATATGTAGTTCTGAACAATGGGCTTTCCCATTTACATTCCCAGCAGTATGTCATCCATATAATAGTAACTGTAGAGTCTAGGTAATACTAGAACACATATATTGTGCAAGAATTACATCAGTATTAGAAAAAAAATTATAAAGCATCATACAAACTCTTGACAGTTAGGGGTTCTTTCCCATAATATAAGACAAAGGGGAAAACTGAGTTACTTTCAGTTAAACTGCCTGGCAGTAAAACCATGGAAAACCTGAATAAAATTGAGCTAATTGTTCTAAGAAATAGCTAAGTATGTCCCAAATCTAGACTGCTGGATAAAACTCAAATAATGGAACTTATTACATAAGACCTACCCTGGCAGATCTCTTTAACATTTGGTTAGAATAGTCCAAAGGGCTGGCTAAAGGTGAGAAATATAAAGTCAGGCTGAACAAAATCATTAGCATTTTTCTTCCTGATTCTCATTGTCAGGAGACATCCTATCTGTTTGAGACCCCAGCATTGTGCCCATTCCCAAACTGTCTGCTAGCTACATCTGCCTTTAGAAGCTCTGCTCCTAAATTCACTATAGACCTGATCAGCAACCATCCTTACAATTCCCCAGTGAATTTATGAACTCATATTCCTATTTTAGTTAGGTGTTTTCCCAAAACTGAAAGGTTTAAATATACTTTCTTTTCCTCCCAAGCACTATACATTTTGGAAAGTATGCAGACACCCAGAAAAGGTTCCAAATACATGTGTTATATAGTACATGGTACATGCATAACTTTAACTTCTGAGGTCACACATCTCAACACATACAGTCTGGAATATTTAAAAACATAAACAGTGGCAACAGTGGCAAGCATCCTCTTTTTTTTTTTTTTCTTTTAGTCAAAACTGAAGGTAAAACAGACATTGACAGCGAATCATAAAGATCTTGGTCTTTGGTCAAGGCAAAAACAGACTGGCAGGGCAGTGATTTTCAACACTGTGGTCCTGCTGCTGCCTTTACCATTTCTATTGTTCTACAAGGGGTGAACTTGATTCCTCAGTCTAGTACCATCAAAAACTTTATACACTTGTTCTACAAACTGATTTAGATGGAGCACTACAACATCAAACCTTGGATGTTTTTATACCCAAAGAGGTGTCTTGGCTTCTATATAGGTGCATCTTTGAATGGAGGGTAAATCCAAGTCAGAGTGAGCAGTTTAAAATAGCAGATTTCCTCCTTGCCTTCCCCTGAGAATGGTTATGGATCCAGTATGCTGAATTTGGACTGCCTCAACACGCATGGGGTGATGCTGGGGCAAAGGGCATCACAGATGTCTTATGATATACGTACCTCTCAAATTGATGGGTCTTAACCTGCGCTCCAGTGAGCTGAGTGCTAGTAATTAGTCACCTACATTGCTCCCTTCAACAGGCAGCAGAAATACTTTCAGAAGAGGCAAAAACACGCCAGTGCTTCCTGTCCTTTGGACAATAGATATCATCTGGTGAGAGAGCAGGAATCCACAAGTTCAAGTTCACAAATTAAAAAAAAAAAAATCAGAAACATGATTTTTAAAAGTCAGAAATACTTTCTTGATTCTGACGTATAGGTGAACAAATAATTTTTAGGTTATGATTTATGCAATTTGAATACAAATCATATATTATATTAAGCTAAGAAAATACATTAATAAATGTGTGAAATGTGTGAAAAAAATCATGTAATGATAGCTATATAGAAAGCAAAGAACTATGGTTCTGTACCACTATGTATCACAACAGCCTGGAATTCTTTCAATACTAATTTGCTTATAGCACCAAATTTTGGGGTTATTTCAGCCAAATGGCTCTTATCCACACACAGGGCTTTATTTTCCTACCATTTCTCTGAGAAAAAAAAACCCAAAGCATTTCCCAAAAGATTTATAGCTTGTACTTTTGGGATTTTGGTTTGGTTTGGTTTTTTTTTCCAGTGGTAATATGTCCTTTGATATGAAGACATTACAGCTTTAGTATCAAAGATTTTTTCATGGGTGACTGTGCTAGTTTAAAAACAGTCTAGTTCTAAGTGGAGGAGGGAGAAAAGCTGCTCCAAACATCTATGTCCGGCACAGAGCCAATTGCTGAAGGCTCTGACGATGGGCAGGTTACTACTGCAATTAGACAAGTTGGTAACGCCTCTGTGATGCCATATTTAAGACAGGAAAAACTGAGGGAAGCTTGCTTTCTTCTCCCGGGGGGTGGTGGGGTGGTGGCTGGGGCCCATCCCTGTGAGGGCCTTCCGGAGGCCAGGACCGCATGGCCGGGGCCCTCCTGAGGCTGGAGCTGCCTGTGTGGTGCTGGCGAGGACCGTGCGGCCAGCAGCAAGAGACATGGCAAGCAATTCCCCAATGCAGAGCCGGGATGAGATCAACCTCTCAACTACAACTTACAGACACCAAATTTCTTCTAAGTCAGAGAAAAAGGAAAAGTGAGGACACATGAGGAAAACCAACATGGCAACACGAAGGTCAGTGAAAAAAAGGAGAGGAAGGAAGGCCTCCAAACGCCAGAGCTGAGATTCTGCTGCAAGCCGTGGTGAGGACTACAATACAAGAAACTGTTTCCCTATAATTCATGAGGTGCATGGGAGGGGTGCAGAGATCCACGCACAGCCCGTGAAGAAGAGTATTCACGTTGAAGTGTGGGGACACTGAAAAGCTGCAATCTAGTGAGGAACTTGGACAGAGGGAGAGATGACCTTTGTTTTTAGAGATAGAGGAAGAAAGCTGTCACTTCCAATCTAAAATAGCTCATTGTTAAAAGACTAAACCCCATGAACTAAAATGACCCTCACTTGTGGGAAGACTGCTTGACCCGTGGGAGGGATTCACATTGCAGCAGGTTCAGGCGGGACTGTTGCTTGTGGAAGCTAAAACCACGCTAGAAAAGTTCACAGAGAATTATCTCCTGTAGGAAAGATCCCACAGCACAGCAGAAGATGCTCTTTTCCTTAAGCATACTGAAGAAAGACTTTTAAGAAGTGAAATACTGACCAAAATCCCATGTTTTGTTTCCTTGCACGGCTGGTGGAAAGAGGGAGGGACTGGGAAAGAAAGGCGTTCTGAAAGTTCGCTTTGGTTCTCATTTACCCTTTTTACTTTTAATTCTGTTAATAATAAATCTTTATACTGTTTAAGTTTTAAACCTGTTTTGCCTTGAAATGTTTTTCCCCTAAGCCTTATCTCAACTCATGAAGTTTTCATGTTAATTTCCCCTCCTCTTCTCAGCTATAGCAAAGGAAAATAAGTGAATAGTTTTTCATGGGTGGCTGGCAATTAACCAGCATCAAACCACAACATTGATGTATTAGAGAAAATTGTAAGCTTTTGTTTATGTATATCTATTTCCCTGTCCTTTGTAGTAGCTCAGAACTTTACATAAATTATACTTAGCCTCACAAACCTTGTGGAAAAATGGAGTCCCAGCAGTTCTCTCAGGCTATTTTCCCAATGAATATGGACCCAGGTGCAGATCCATAGAAGGTTTTAAGAAAGTAACTGCTATTTAAAGTGGGTTTCAGCTGTTACCAATGGGAGCAAGAAGTCTTTGTAGGTCTGGACCAGTATGTCTCACCTGGGACAACATAAGAAACGTCAAGTAGTGGATGAACCAAACCCATTTTACCATAATGCAGGCTGGTATCCAAAGTGCTTGGATGTTCCTCAGCTTCTCAAATGCTTGAAAGTCAAGGCAGATTTGCAAGTTTAGTCATCCGTTTCATTACTGCGATTAGCAGACAATTATTCCCCAAGCAGGGAGAAAATTACGTGTGTTTAAAAAAGATAACACATTTTAGATACGGTACTATCCATCATTTCAAAACCTGGCATGGCTAAAGATCTTCAGCATTAACTTTTATGCCATCGTGTGGTATCAGACAGTCTCTCATGTCCTGTCTGATTGCTTAAAATAACACATTGCCATTCCTTTGGGGTTACACCACTGCTTTATGGTGATATAAATAATAGCTGTGGTTTAAGCTTTCTTGTAAGATGCACCATAAAACTTGCTAGGTCTAATTTCAGAAACAACTTCTTCAGAATGGCAACACCATGACTAAACGAGACAGATCTTTTCTCCCTGAAATGTCTGTATCTGTCAGAAAGATTGGTCAATAAGAGGAATATCTGCATTTTAGGATATTATGATACAAGAATGTCGCCACTACAGCCAGCTAGACAGCATCTGATAGAATAAAAAATATTACATGGAGAGGCTTCCAGGCTGCTGTGCTGGTTTGCTCTGCCTAAAGCTTTTGCTTTTAGGCCAGCATTTACTCTTGGTACTTCCTGCTGAGTACTGTGTTATTTCAGAAAACATCCTGATACGCCCAGCAGACTGAGGAAAATGTACTGAAGTTGCACATAAGGCAAGGTCTTCGCAGTCACTTTCCACATAGCTGCACTTGGTCTATAACCATTTCTTCAGTCCAGCCAAATAGTTATCACGGACACAGATTTACACAGTAAAATCACCAATCTAATTAATGAAGCTAACAGTTTAAAGCTGTTCTGTTATTTTGGTGAGTTCAGTGAAAATTAATGTGATTCCAATCAGATCAGAACCTGTACTTAGATATTGTAGAAGAGATGACACTGGTGAAAGACAGGCTGGTGTCTGCAAGAACCAAGGGTGTGCAATAGGGTTTTAGCAGCATTTAGCTGGTTTAAATGATGTCTAGCATCTACTGGATGTGGTAAAAATACACTATACTTCTCAAGATTAAATCTGAAGTCTTATAAAAAGGAACAAATATTCACTTGTTATAATACGAAAGTAAACAACAAAAAGAGACAACACTCATCTGGAGGTGAATTCACTGGAAATATCACCGATTAACTTCCACCAGACTCTCACACTGTATATGTATATGATATCTGTAAACTTTTCAGAGCACAAATAAAGCTCGTGTTCCTCCACAGATGTTTGAAATATCTCTCTGTGCCAGAAGTATTTTCTTTTTGGCAAATCAGTTTACTATTGAAGCAAAAGATTTCAACCAAGTAAATTAGACATTCATTCAATATGTCAAGGTGGAAAGAAATGCAGGGAGACAATTAGTTTCTTTTTTGGTTGAGTTTCCGGATTGTGGCATTACAACATTTTCTTCCAGATTCTGCCATCTAATTATTGCACAAAACAGTTTAAAAATGCTTTCCTTACTGTTTTGAATAACACAATTTCTGACTGCCAACTCAGCGTAATCCTAGTTAATAGAAATGAAAAAATCTGGACAAAGGTAACCTTAAGGCTTATCTGCTAAAAGCTTCCATAGACAGTGGATGGCAGTGACTTATTCCTAGGGAAAATCTTACTTGACTTCTTGTTTATTAATATGGAAGTGCTGACCTAGGTCAGAAACATGTCTATGACTACAAATTCACTTAGCAACAAGAAATTTCTGGAAGCTGAATCTAGGTAATTCTAATCAACTCTGATCAGTCCTGTTAAATTAGTATATGCTGATACTTTTCAACAGCTTTCACAGAGTTTAGCAATTAGAGGGAACACAATACTTTAAAAAGGTACTCTCTTTCAAGCAGTCCATTCTCACATTTGATCCCTTTTAACTTCTTTACATTCCACATTTCTTAGAATTTCTTCTTTCTTATTCTCTTCTGAATATGCTACAATTGCCAAGTTTCTGGACTTTTTTGTGTCTTTTCACAAAAAAGCTCCACAACTACATCTGTCTGGGATCTATGAATGTGTGATTTCAGTTTCACCAAATACATATTTTTGTGGAAACATATAAAAAATAAGTTTTTGCTTCCAGTACCACTCAAAATATGTAGAGACAGAGGTGAAGCTGTGGTTCTGGGTAACTGTGATGGTTGTCTTCAGAGACGCACAGACTCAATTTTTGAAAGGAGTCTTTCTGCATCCTAACAGCTACTGAAATGAAGCAGGTTAACCATTAATATTTTGTTATTCTAATTCGTTATCTTCCAGGATCCTGTACATTGAAATACTTACTTTCCTATATAGCTGCAGATTACTTGTGTGAAAAATAATCTCATATATATGTTGTCTCTCTTATTCCAGCACTCAGAATAATCATCACTGTCATACCAGCAACACTTTCGGAGGGAAGATATTTTAACTCACTTGCTTTTAACCTATTTCCTAGGCAAGAATCCCCTCCTACTTCTTTCATTCCAGAGATTATGTCTCCTTTACTGGATGCAAGACAGAGAGCAGTAATTAAAATAGAAAGTAAATATCTATGATTACACATGAAAATTATTGTTGCTTACAGCAGAGCAAACACAATCTTACAGATAGATAATGTCCAAATCCTACATGGCATGATACCTTTGATTTCTCTACTTATGTTCTCTACAACTGTGGTGCTTCATTCAATTAAATCATTTTCTCAAACAGTGAGATGTCATTTTACAGTTTGATCTTATTTAGAGTGACACTGGAAATAATTTTTCCATCTCAAGCAAAATATAATCTTTTAAGTCTTCCCTTCAATTGAGGAGAAAAAGTAAAGATATCAGTAAGAGATTTAAAATATGAAGAGAAACTTAAGTATCTTATTTAAAAATTTAAAAACAATTTTAGTACAAAGTTTTAAACTATTTTAATTTTTTTAAATCAGATTTTCATCAAAAAATATTATACTTAACAAAGAAAACATATTCTGAAGGACTCCACATATATTTTTAGTAAAAAAGTAAATGGTATTCTCTGATTGAAAATTTTATCAGGTCTAATTTTAATCCAATGTCTCAAATACTTTCCCAAAATACAGTTTTTACAATGTCTTTCCAATCCATATGCAGTAAAAACTATCACTAATCCTGTCTCTCCTTTTCTCAAAGTCTACCTTCCATTTCAGCAGGAGTAAGTATTAGACTCACTTCAAACCCCAATTCAAGATTTGCATTTTCCTAGAGTAATCTTTTCTTCAACTCTAAGGAATATAATAAACCTCAAATGGCACATTCTAAAGCAAGACTTTGCTTATCTGTTACTTGCAGTATGTGCCAAAAACTATGGATTCCATGTATTTTTGTCTTCCAATCAATATAAAAAAGCAATCAAATACAAATCTGTAACATTTTTCTATACTTTCAGCAAGTTATGGTGATCCTTGGCCTGGAACTAACAACTGCAGTAGGCAGACGGCTACCCAAGCTGAATCATACATACTCTTATTCAAAGTTATTAGGGAAGTTTAACTTTAAACATTATGACTGAAGCTTGTGTTTGTATGGTTTAACTAAGGTTAATTGGTGGGGATTTTTAAAAATATATTTAAATAAATTGATACAAGCATCAGTGAGCTAATCTACATAAAATAAATTTGCTCATCTACTCAGGATTGTGTGGATTTATCAAACTCTAAAACTGGTAAGTGACATTGTGCATCAGCAAAGAGGTAAAGAAATCTGACTGATGTATCATCTAAATGTTGGCTCCCTAAGACAAGTTTGAAGTCCAGGAGCAAAGGATGAGGATGCCTCATGCCTGGAATGCAGAGAGTTCCCAGGGAGCACATTTCAATGAAGATTACATATACATATATATAAATATATATACATACATATATATATATATATATATATAATTTAGCATCACAAATATTTCTACTAAGGGTCATATTTCAGAGGATATGCGGTTGATTGTAGTTTAAAGCAAAATTTAGAGTGCAGATTAAAGTCTGAACAGAGGTCAGAGGACTAGCAAATATTGACTAGCACTGAAATGCAGATTGAACACATCTAGTTTATTCCTGAATGAACAGACAGACATGCTATTTTAATTCTGAAGATTTGGTAGAACTAGAACCTGATAGAAAAAAATTATCTGAGTAAAAACATTTGTAAGGTCAAGTGTTACTTGGAAGGTAACATTTCTAACAACAGAAGAAAAATCATCACAGAGGTGTAGACGTGTAGACACATGCTTCACTTCAGCTTTTCAAGGCAATCTTACAGCAACATTTTATTTGCAAAGGAGACAACCACAAGATGGCTCCTTTCATATGATGCAAGCTGAAATAGAAACCTTTTACTGATGACACAGGCTGTTTAGTCTTTTTCAATCCCTTCCCTGAACAACTGAAACACCAGGCTCCAACTTCCAATGAAAATGTGGTGCCACAATTGCTTTATTAAATCACAGTTTGGGGAGGAGCATGCTCTTTTTAAGCAGTAAGAACTAAAACCCTCAAATACAAGCATCTGATCTCACTGAACAGGGTGCAGGTTTCAAGAACACTTGCTAGGCTCGGACACAGATGTTTCACGTTCTTCACCTTCCTCCGGACTTTTGCTCCCTCTCTTTGTAAGTGGAAATGGCATGTTCACCCTTATTAAATACTTTCCCATGTGAAGGTTTCTAGATTATTACATGATTGATCCATCCTGTTTCAGATAGGAGTTACTTACTGAAAGTATTCAGCAAGTCAGATTTATATTCACCCTAAATGTCAACTTTGTTTTTTTCCTTTATTTTTATTTTTACAATCAGGACACAATTTGAACATGAGGACATTGAAGAACCTTCTCATTACAGTGGTTCAGACTCAACATAAATGGAAAATGAAAATGGGCTGGTATTGATTTCTTACAGTACTGTTTTTAATCACAATACTGGTATTTTGCCACTCAAGAAATGTTAATTTTCAGTTAAAACTGATAAGGAATGTGGGGGAAAAAAGATAGTTTGTCAAAAGCCAACAACTATAATAAACTCCCTTATCTTTTAAGGACTAGACCTCTCAGCTGAGCATGACCCAGATTCATATGTATGGAGAAGAGTTGCACGGAGGCAGAATTGACAAAGCCTTATGATGAAAAAGGTCACTCTTCCCAGGCTCATAAAAGATGGCAGCTTTACAACTGTAGTGCAACAAATCTGTTTTTATTTATTACCGACGAAATCGCATCGTTTCCTAAGCAGCAAAGTTTTTTAAAAGGGCTTCTTTACGCATGAGTAAATATTTTCCCAATGAACTCTTGGTTTGTCTTGCAACCCAACCCTAGTTTATTTAACAGTGAGATTGCTTTCTCCAGGGAAGGCAGTTAGAAATGGGGGATGGGAAAGGGAGAAGTTGGCTCTGTCTACAGGGCACAGCTGCTCTTCGCTACTAGCCTACAACAGAGTAATACATCAGTAATTATTTGAAAGTCAGACAGATTCCCTGCTTTTCTTGCCAGACAAAACTCTGAGAACTGAGGACTGGAAAGGAGGATAAAGGACTTTCAGTTTACTGTTTTTCCACTCATGACTTTTTTTTCCATGTTCGCAGCTACTGCTGCTATTAATTTTCTGATTTTTGTACCTCCAGAGGCCTCACATACTATACACAGTTTTAGCACTTGAGCACCAATGTTTCTAAGTTTATGAAATTAATTTTTACAAAATGTTTCAGCTGTTTTACCCAATAATTTCCATCTGAAAAAAAAAAAAGGTGTTTATTTCCAATTTTGTTTTAGGAGTGATTTAAATAGAACACTTGGTCTTTGCTCAAGAAAGGTGAAGACAGCCAAAAATCTAGATAAGAACAACATACTTCAAGTGGTGCACCACTCAGCTGTGGTTTAATTTAACCAAAAATAGGAAGTAATTCTAATCTTTGAACTACTCCCTGAAAATTATGAGTCAGTTTCTATTTACACTAGAAAAATGATGGACAGTTCCCACCATTGCTAAAAAAAAAATCATGGCATCTAAAGAAATGTCATATTTTCATCACAGTTCACTGAGAGGTTTGGGGAAAAAAAATGAAAAAAGGAAGATTAATAACATCTGAATAAGTTTGTCCTTTTGGAGAATCACCCTCAAAGACAGGAAAACAAAATGAAACACAAGCAGCTACTACAATGACCCACAGACCCAGCAGTAGATTCAGGTATAATGTAGGATGTGGACAGCGACTCTGTGACAACCTCCTCCAAAGACAAGAGGTTTTATGGGATTCAGGACCAGACAAAATTTGAGGAACTCCTTATGCGACTGGGCACATAAATTCAAATAACATTTATGGATAAGTGTTAGCCTAAGAAGCCTTCAGACTCTCAAGATATCTGTCAGCTCTGTGCAGGCACAACAGAGAACTTGTGTAAACTGATCCTGTTCTGCAGCAGCAGCTGACACCAGGGACAAATACTCTTGGGCATCTCAAATAGCACTAGATATGTATGTATGGGCAACTAAATAAAGCCCTAAGTGTTAACCAGTGTAAGCTCGCTACAGCAAGAATAGAGCAATATGAATGAATTCTGTATTTGATTAAATTCTACAGTATTTTACAAACAAAACCCTGACTTTGTTCAGTACTTGTTATTACAAAATGCTCCATATTCAACCTGTCTGAAAAGAAAAATGGGTAAATATAATTTATTTGTATCGGAGTGGCACAGAGAAGACAAGTACATTACAGCTAAGTAACCCAGCAAGCCCTTTTTCACAAACCACGTGTTTAAAATAACATGTTTAATTTTTAAATATATGCTTGTTAGACTAGTGAATATTCAAGACGTCCTCATTTACAGACCATTTTATTTCTGTGCCATTAGCCAAAAGAGAACATAAAAGCAAACTTAGTTAAAATAAAGTCAATCTCTTCTTCCACTCCACTTTGCCTATAAGCTCTTCTGTGTCTTTTGCTGTTTCTCTCTCAGGAGAAATTTAATTCTGTTAAACACCCCAACAAAATATGAAGTCTACCTCCTTGATCCAACAGAAACAGAAACAAAGCTTCTCACTTCCCTTAAAAGACCAAGAATAGAACTGAGGATGAAATTGATGCAAATAGGACTGCAAATAACTACTTTTTTTCAAATATACAAAAATGTGTTCTACTAAGTTTAGTACATGAACTCTGAGTAATTAAAAAAAAATCAAGAACGTATTTTTAAAATAAATAATACTGTAAGCATTTACAATACTATTTACTGCATTCCAATAAAGACTTCAGTTTAAAAAACATATTAAGTGCTAAAATTTCTTTATATAAAACAGAAAATGCTAAAAAACCAAAATGTTCTTTCTGTATGTATGTATTACTGTGCCCATTTTTTTCATAGAAGTTTGTAAATCACAGTTTAACCCATGACTGTCAATCTCTTGAATTATGCCATGTGCAAACAGACCATAATAGCAGGTCAGGGAAACCAAATCTATCATCTAGAAAGAAGCTAGAATTACAAAACAGATTTATATTTTATGTATCTGATCTTTTGCACAGCAAGATTGTTAAAAATCTCTTTAAGATTTGTCTTGTTCTGTAAAGAATCTAGCCACAATAATGATAGAGAAGTACAAAAGAATAAATTATAATGTAATTGAAGTGAAATGTTAAAAAAACCAGAATTTCCATATCCTTAGTTTCACAAGATATGACACTAGTTAAAGATTTTATTTCTATTAAATCTAATTAACTTTTAAAATCCATTGCCAAAATATTTTAAGGAAGTCAAAGGAAATGCAGAATATCAAAACATAGGTGTTTTTACCTTTATCTGGACAATGATTCACATTTCAAAAAATAGAAACAAATGCAATTTCACAAGTCATATGCCAACTACAGACTGATTAAGGAATCAGTCTCATATAGAGAACACTGTGCTTGTCTATTTTGGAACTTTTGGTGTAGATCACTAGCATGGAAATAAAAAAGGTTGACCTCATAACAAAGAATTTAGTCACGAAACAAGATATACCAGAGTTCAGTCCTACATGCAGAATTCCTGCACATCATTGTTAAAGCCTCTTCCCCTCTCTGCATTCTTTTTCCCCCTTTCCAAAAAGAATGCAGTGGTAGTTGTCTATCTTGTAGGAATTACTAGAAGGTAAATGAAGTCAGTGTCCGTAAGGGCACTAGCCAGACCCCTGCTTTTGTGTGGTGTGGCAGTTTCTATTTCCCTGTGTAAGATAAAAAACACATGCAAATCTTGAATATCTTACTCTTCTCAAGGTCAGGAATCTTCAAGTTTTGCTCATCTTCACTATAACCCACATTCTTTATTGCTTTTTATGATAGTTATAAATAATATGCGAACAACTATGTCAGTGCTTATACACAACACTATAAAAAACAGATTGCTTTTTTTAAACAGGGAAACTCTGTTCTTTAAGACCAAACCTCATGGTAAGGTCCATTTTTGTGACATAAGCTGTGGTATAGGTTGGGGGGTTTTGTTTTGGTTTGTCTTTTTCCTTGTTTCTTTTTGGGTTTTGTGAGGTTTGTTTTGGGGGTTTTTTGTTTTGGTTTGGTTTTTTTGGGGGTTTTTTTTTGCCTTTTTTCTTTCAACTGCTCCATCATACAGGATCTGCATTATTTAATCCTCAAACAAGGAATACAGATATAAGGTGTTAGCATCTGCCTACCTGTACATGGGGAACAAATCCCCATAACCCAGGATAGGAAGTGCATATAGGATGACGAGCTTTTAGAGCTTGTGAAAACAAAGGCCAAGTCCAACATAAAATGAACGTTTTTGTAAAGCAAAGGATAAGGGACTGAACTGAAAGTTGCTGTAGCTGAAAGTACTCCCTCCCCTGGCCAAAGCATTTAGCTTTCCCGTGCTTCAGTGTCACCATCTATAGAAGGGCTGATTTGTAATCCATCCTCCTTTGCACGTTATTCTGAGACCTATAACTTGGCAGCATTCTAGAAGCTGAAGCAATATTTTATTTTGGTGAATATATAATAACATATAGGGGATACAAATATTAGCTGCAGTAATGCCTCATGTTGAAATCCCTCGTCTGTATATTCATATCACAGTGTTATGTTTTTTACCCTAAAGCAGTTTGACCAATTGAGTTGCTTACCACCACCCAGGACAGGATTTTATTATTCCCATTGTGCAGATTTAAAGAAAAATGAAATAAGCCTCTACAGTTTAAATAAGAAGACATAAGGTTAAAACAAAAGTTTCTGAAAGCAAGATTTCCATCTTCATATTCTGACTTGATACAGCTATAAAAATATAGCTACATTTCAAGTTAATTATTTTTATGAATTTAGAGTTAAATTTCTTGATACCAGACTTGTGCTGCTAGTCCTAAGTACAGAGAGCTGTATGTTATTACTTGACTGTGCAGATCAAAACAAAACTTTGAGAACACTAAAAAGGTGTTTCATTTCGCTATGATTTTTACAGCCTAAATCCACTGATTCTAGCTCAGGCCATCCTTGTGATATTCTAAGGAAAATCTTAAGCCAAATCTTTTAACCGGTTTGCTGTTCCAACAGCTTTCTGGAAAGAACCTTCTCTACATGAGAGCAATACAATCCAGCCAAACACCCACTCTGTATCAGGGCCTTTCCACAGCGAATGAATTCCTTAATTGCCTTTTTGAAGGCTAAAAATTTGCCCCATATGCTGATTGTCCAATTCCTTTTCTAAGATTTAACATATGTACAAAAAGAGTACTTGCCCCAGGAAGTGTGTGTCAGAGGGATGTCTCATGCTGGGCTATAAGCCAAGGTACAGCTCCTTCTGTGTGCAGGTGTTTTTCTTTGTGCTGGAACCTTCTCTCTGAGCACTGGATACTGTACACACACAGCTTTATATATGCCCAAATGCAAAGAAGCCAAATAAATGTGAGGAATGCCTATGGAAACACAATTTCTGAGAAGTCAGAAGTCCTATATTAAGAAAAAAAGTATTTCACAATACCTTAATGATCAATGTAACCTAATGTTAAAGAAAAGCTTTTTAAATGCCTATGTTAGTTGATACTTTTAACAGAAATTTATTTGTACCTTCTTTCCCTCTGAACATAATTCCTGGCTTGCATTGCTTAATAATGTATACTGAAAAAGGAATATCCCTTCATGCCCAGAGAAGTTGTGGATACCCCTGGACTTGTTCAAGGCCGGGTTGGATGGAGATCTGAGCAACCTGGTCTAGTAGAAGGTGTGGCAGGGGGGGTTGGAAGGTCCCTTCCAACCAAAACCATTCCATGGTTCTGTGATTCTGTGATTTTCAAGGACAGATGAGCGTACTTAAACAATTTTACTCTTCATTACCATCAATAAAATTTTACCACTGTCAGAAAAAGTCGTTCACAAATACTTTGGACAGAAAACAATTAGGAGCAACCAACAGAAATTTCTTAAGCATTTTGTGAAGCCGTTACTCAAGGACTGGTTTCTGGCTGCAATTTAAAATCTGGCATTGTCATTTTAACCAGACACTGACAGGGTTATCCTTTGGTTTGCAATCCACTGAGCAGCACAAACCCATAGTGACCTCCGAGTGCTGAAGCTGGCTTGAGAGCACGTCCATGGTGTACGGGAACAAACACCACGATGGCCGGTGCCGCGGCACAGCCCTGTCGCCGGCACCTTTTCCTTGCGGACACACGGGCCGTCCCTGTCACCCGCGGCGCCGCAGGAGCACAAAGCGCTCCCGCCGGGCCCGGGCCGCTGCGGCCACACCGGCCCGAGGCGGCGGCGAGAGCAGCTCTGCCTCCTCGGACAACAGAAAACCCGGGCGCAGAGCGGAAGAGAAGGAGAGCGGAATGGAGGGAGCGGAGGGAGGGAAGGAGGGGAGGAGAGAGAAAGAGGGAGAGGGAGCGAGAAGAAAGAGAGGAGGAAACGGTGAGGGAAGGAAAGGGGGTGCGGAGAGAGAAAGGAGAGAGAGAGAGAAGAAAGACCGACAGAGGGAAGAAAGGACAGAAGGAGGAGCAGGCGACGGAGGAGGAAGGAGCACGGGAGGGAAGGAGGGAGGTAGGGGGCGGCCGCACTCTCCCCACCGCGCCCCGCCTGGCGCCGACCCCTCCACCCCGGTCCGGGCTCCCTCAGGGCCCCCCCAGCCCCGCCCGCGGGGGGGCGGAGCGTCGCGCGCGGCCCCGCCCGCTCCCTTTGTGCGGGGGCCGCGCGCGCCAGCCGCAGTCGCCGCCGCTTCCCGCCGGGGCAGCGCGCGCCCGCCCGCTCCTTTTCCCCCTTCTCCCTCCCCCATTCCT
>NW_024580667.1:21487002-21576875 GCF_017639235.1 Corvus kubaryi | reverse complement strand
CGCAAGCCCGGTGCTCTGCGGCTTCGTTCTTCGCCTCGCGTTGTCCGTGTTGGGGAGGATGAAACAGGAAAGCCTTGGAAATATGATTGCCTGACAAAAGATTTTGGGAATATGAAAACTACAGGCAACATCGAAATGAAAGCCACTCTTGAAATACCAGGTCTTAGTTACTGAACAACTAGAAAACAATGGTATGGCCACTGAAGATAATCCCCTCTTGATGGAACAATACCCTCTGCTTGCAAGCGGTCCAAGGGTCAGAGCAGACCCTACTAGCTCAGCAGAAGGGGTCCAAAGAGTAGTTTTTAGAAGTTAAGATGTAACACTCTATGGTAATATAAGAAGAACTCTTATATTACCATATATATATAAGATGGTAAGAACTCTTATAGGCTGTATGTAAGAACTCTTATAGGCTGTATGTATAAGAACTCTTATAGGCTGTATGTAAATGCTATAGGATTTGTATCTTGTATTAGATTGGTTAGTGACAATTAGAATATTCAGTACAGAAGATGATTTATTGTATTGTAACCAGGACTTCAGACATTCTCACTTCCATTCTCTCTACTCTTCCACTTCATTCCTTTCCTTCCTTACTTCCACTCTTGCTCTTACACTCTCTCTCTCTCACCTGCTTGCTCTCTTGGGCCTGCTCAGAGCTGAGTCTGGCAGCTCTGAGCAGTGCCCCTATACCCACGCCTTTACAATAAACCGACTGTGTCCCAAGACCTGCCTATAGAGATCTCTCCGTCTCCGTCCCGACCGAACCCGTCCGTAACCTATAGGCCTGCAACATGTTGTGCTTGTATTTGCCATATTCCTTCTTAGGTATGGGCAGATTTGATGGGTGGTATTGTTACGTATGGGGGGGAATCTGACAAATGAAATGAGACTTGCAAAGGTGACATAGACCATAAACAGGTTTTAGAGAATTTTGTGTATATGTATTTTCCTGAAAGCCATCAGATCTAGGCAACAACTTATGGAAGTTATCTGCACACTTTATAGTCTAGTTGTGTTCCTTTCTCAGAGCCAAAGACTGCACAACACACTGAAAAAGTTAAGAGGAGTGTAATTGGATCCCAAACCTGGCTGGCTTTGTGTTTATGTGGCATAGTTACACTTTTCCCTTTCACTAGTCAACAGAGTGTTGCCAGCAGTGACACAAGAGCTGCTCAGATGCGTGTCTTACATTCACATTTATGGCTTTTTTGTTTCCCAAATTCACATTCATCTAAACAAAATGGAGAATTCTTCTGTTTCTCAAAGTACCACAGTTTTCAAATGTTAATTTTTGAACTGTTCATTGACAGTTACTGAACAGGACTCTTCCTCTTCACTTCTTTGTTTTTCTAGATTTTGTGGAATTTTCACTTGTTTGGTTTTTTTCTTTTCCTCAAAGAAATTATGTGATGACAGAACTTCATGTCTGTCTGTCTGATATAGGGCCATTTAGCAACATGGTCCATCAGACATGTATTGGTTCTCGCTGCAGCTCTGTAGGAGGCTGAAAAGACAAAACTGATTTAGTTCCCTTCTGGAAGAAGTCCTTTCTGGAGCTACTCTAAGCTGTGAAGTCTAAGCCAGTTCATACATGTACACATGTGTGTGTGCCTGTGCACACAGCAAGAGTCCAGGTTTGGTGAACTTCAAAGAGAGGTTTCTTTTCTTTTACCTGTGGCACAGGCTGAACATGGAAGATGGCCCTCCCTGTATCAAAGGGCAGTACAAAAGAATTTTACAGTAAAGCTGTGTAGAACTACATTCTTGCATGCAGTTGTAGATATGCTTCAGTAAGGAAGTAGTAGCAGTGGTCGAGTTGGTTATAAATGAATATGTGAAAGAGGAAAGGTGGCTTATGGGGGGGAATACTGGTGTAACACTAGTACCAGTAAAAATGGAGTCTCTTATGACCAAAAGTGAAAACACAGAGTTCTTGAATAACTTACCCCAAAACATACTTCTACAGCTTACAAGTAACACTTAAAATACCAGCAGAGTCAATAGGAGGTGATAGATATTATGGGTTGTGTTTTTGGTTGTAATATCTGGGTGTTTAATGACAGCATGGACCTCCTTTTAGAGATAGTAGCAAGTGCAAATTTACTTGCTATGTTGAGTACCTGTGGTGGAGTTCACGTTTTCAGGACATTCTCTGACTGCAGAAAAGTGCTTGTCTCCTGAGATGTAAATTAATTACCATTAGAGTTTCTGTATTTTAATTGGAGTTAATTATATCATGCCCTAAATTACCCTGGTATTCCATAGATTTCTGAGAAGATGGGTCAGAATATAAAAATGTTAACAATCTGAAAAAGCTACCAGAGAGGTAGAAAATACAGGACTTGCATAAAAAAATTGATTTTGGTCTTAATTTTAATTCACTTTGTTTTGGACTAGCCTTAATTATCTTTTTAATCACTTGCATGTGAATTTTTATTTTCTCTGACCACATCTATTTGCTTGTGCTCTTCTCTGGCTTTTGTTTTTTGCTATTTGATTGTTTACGTTATAGGAACCAAAACAGTAGTAAATATAGTCTGTCTCTTTTGGAACAAAAGTAGTAGAGATAAAAATGCCTGTCTCTTCCTTGGTATTTTTGCCAGTGTTGTGGCCTATGTGGAGGCCTGTCTTTCTTTACTAAATCAATTTAACCTCTGCTTTAGGTTGGAAAATATCCACTGTATTAAATTTAGGTTATTTGATGAAAGTGGACTTGTGTGTCCTGATCTCAAGCATAAATGATCAAATGAGATACTGTTTTTTGTCACGTTGACTTTTCCTGTTCATGGATGTAATTCACCTCATTCTCCCATAATGTTGGAAGAAGCAGGTTTTTCTGACAGACATGATACAGAAGATCCATACTCAAGCTTTTAATGGGATGAAATGTTGTATTCATTGTTAAAGCCCTATGACTCTAAAGTCAGAGTATGCAAAGAAAAAGAAAAACCAATGTTTAAAAATGAAGTTGTAGGGATAATCATAGTGTGTAGCCATCTTATAAAACAGATTTAAACAGTGCAGGATAGTGCTGGTGAATCAGTTTCTGTGTTTTTGTTGATGGGCTGTAATGCCTGTCTAATTACGGAATTCTTTCAGCCCAGTGCCTGTGCAGGAAATATTATTCTTTCCTGAAGTTGTAATCCTTGTCTGGAAGTGTTTTCAAATTAACTCTATTAAAAGTCTATTGTTCTATAAACTGGCTGAAATTTATATTTGCTTTCAGTTACCACAGATGAACCTCTTGCTGTAGCTGGAGAGGTGGTTTCTTTCACATGACTTATTAATAATTACAATGTTACAATTTAATTAATAATCACTAAAGATTGACAGCAATATTACAGGTGCGAACGTGAACATCAAGGAAAGTCTAATATTGGCAAATACAAAATGTAGTACAGTAGTCTAGTGTTGGAGTTTAAAATAAATTTTAAACTTAAAATTTTTCTTACACCAGTTATTTGATGTAATTCTTTTTTCCAACAAAAGTGTTTGTTTTCTTTTGAAAAGGTGCTTTGGCAATGTTGATGTTTATGGAGCTAGAATCATTAATATGCAACATTCCAGGTGTCCTCACCTTTACTTCATGCAGTTAGTGAGTTCATGGTACAACTGTCTCCAGCCTTAACTCCATTACAGTCCAAAAAAATTACTTCTGCATATCGAGAAGGACAAGGTTCATATATGTTTGTTTGAATTATATGGGGGAAGGAAACAAATGAAGTTCACAATGCGTTTGCAAAACTAATATAAAATACTTTATTACAGTGGTTGGTACTTTTATCTCATGTGTATAATTCAGCAAGATCAGGAATTTACAGATTGAGAAAGGGAGAAAGAAAGGCTGACATACAGCAGCAGAGAAGAATGTTATAATCCTGGTGTTGATGCTTCTATCTGAGTCAAGCTGCCAGCCTACATTCAGATGATTTTTAATTGTCCCTTTATGGACAGACTATTCCACAGCTGTGGTGTGGCTGATGTTTTCTGTAACTGAGACACTGAGAGACCCATAGATTTGTTACATGTGGACCAATGCCTGAGCCAGTGTGAGGGTCTTTGTTTCGCTGTTGCGTTTGTGTGCAGTGATATTTGTTTTCTACCCGCAATAAATGGATGCCTAGACTAAATTGTTTATTTCAGTGTAGTCAGTTCCTTTTCCTGTGAGCAAGAAGACAATGTTACTGTGTGACAGGAAAGAAGTGTTGTTTTGACTATTTTTGAAAGTTGAGGTCATCGTAGCTGTGGTTTGCCTAGTTTCTACAAATGAGAAGTTATGAACATTTAAAAATAGTATCTGGTTATCTGACACTTCTGGTTAGTATGTTAGAAAAAAAAGGTGGAATATAGTTTGACAAAATAATGCGATTTTTTACAACAAAAAGGGCTTTTATTGCCACAAACATGCAACCTGTTTTGTTTTGATCAGTTCCTCATCAGTAATAACAAGAAAGTGTTGAAATTAATTTATTCCTTTTATAGATTTAGCATATTATAGATATTGTTAAGTATTACTTTTCTTTACCAATCTTCTGTCACTCCAGGAATACATTAATGAAATGAAAAATCTTATGTTCTTCTGATTTAGCTTTCTGTAAACTCTTCTGCGAGTATGAGTGCATCTATGTATCTCCTAAGAACACTTTTTTTTTTTTGCAAATGTTATCTAATAATACCTGGTTAGTATCATGTTTGCTGGATCACAACCCCCTCTCTTTGTTTCCTGCCCTCCCACCCTCTTAACAAAAGTGAATTGGATATCTCTTGTAGTTAGGATTGAAGTATTTATGTCCTGTTTTCCTCTTTCCTGAAAATAAAGGTGAAATTCAGTTTTGGAGGTGAGAATTAAGTGCTTTTCGGGTATAGTCTATGACTAAATGAGGGAGAAGTGAAGGAGGAGGGAGGAAATCCCAGATTTCATATTCTGTCTTGTTTTTCATTTATGTGGTCTTACTAGAAAGTTTAGCTTTTTTAGGTTTTATATATTTATTTAGCACATGCTAATTGTCATAGCACATCTGTGTAACATTTTTGGTTTTATTTTCCCTCATGTCTTTAAAGCTGGAGTGCCTAATGCAGTTAGTAAGAGCTGGAGCTTCAGTAAATGCCAGTACAACACGTTTTGCTCAAACACCAGCCCACATTGCTGCTTTTGGAGGACATCCACAGTGCCTGAATTGGTTGATTCAAGTGGGGGCCAACATAAACAAACAGGTATGGATTCATGTTTATTTCACGTATGCATATAGTTTTGGAAGGAGTGTCTTGATCCCTTTTTATGACATGTATGATCCTTACATTAACATACAGACACTTTCTTTTTGACATCAGCTGAAGTCAGATAACTTAATGATCAGTTATAGACATTTTACATGGCAGTAGAGATAGGACTAATAAATGTTCTTTAAGCCCCTAGGGGTTTTGAGGACATTTGTTTTAGGAATTGACATCTCGCTACTTCTTGAACAAAATGGTAATGTTGCTTTGGTGTTGGCAGCATTAGCAAATACTCTGATATTGTAGTGCTGCTGTAGGGGCACGAAAAAGACTGGTGAGGAGCACAATGCTTACTAAATATGCTAAGAATTGAAAAATTTACAGTTACCCACAGAGCCATGAGACCTTTGTGGTGCTTCATGATTTACTCGTACATATAACTAGTAAGGTCTGCCTTGATTTATTTCAAGGTGCATCTGGTTTTATGTTTTCCTTTTAGATTATTTCTAAAGCTTTTCTAGTAACTTTCTGAAAACAGATCAGAAACATGTACTTTACTAAGAATGGGTGATTAAAAAATTTTTTTTTGCTTTCTTTTTACTATAATTTTCATTAGTTTTACTGTATGTAATTTATTTGGTAGCAGAGAGTGCATTAATATAGCAAAATTCCTGCAAAGGACTGTTGTACTCTGGTACAGTAACAGAATCAATGCTTAAAATCTATCATGTTTTTGAAGAAAATGTTTGAAGTACTGAATGAATCTGTTGTGTATGCTGGGCATACATAACGTCCTTTTTAATGGTAATCAAAAGTATTTTTAATATTCTATGAGAGTAATTAATACTACAGCATATGCTGTTATTAAAAGCTGTGATAAAGCACAGGTTCCATAAAATGTCTGGCCTGTTAAACCTTGCATCATACTTTCCTTAAAATATTTAAGGGCCAGACTGTGTTTTCTATGCAGTAGAGTTAAGCTAAGTCTGCTGAAGAACTTAAACATTTGCATTTCTAGAGTTTGGTTCTTTTTTTTTTTAAGCTGTGCAAAAATAAGAAATGGGGAAGTTTGTGTTGAGTTTTCAGAAAAGAAGTCTGGTGCATTGAGAACAGCTGTGAGACACCAGGAGAATTGTAGAAACAATGAAGGTGACTGGATGCAGAGGCTATAGATCGCATCTTCTCCTTGATACCTGACAAAAGTAACTTATGCAATAAGTTATTGCTGCATAGTGGTAGAATCTTCAGAAGAGAAAATACAAGAACTATAAATGCATCTGGAGACCAGGTAAGAATGTAAAGAAACGGTGATTAGAGAGGAAACATGGCATGCACAGAATAAAGATACACAAATAACTGCTAAATGAGAAGAGAAGAATGAATGAAAGTGAATGAATGAGAAGAATGAAAGTTTCCAGCTATGAGGATAAAGAGAAGAACTGACCAGTGAGGTTGAAATGGAGTTGAAGAACAAGCTTGATGTCCTGGAACATGATGAGGGGGAAAAAATCACATGTAGTAGATGAGGGAGGTTGTAGCAAAGAAGAAAGTAGCAGCTAGCTCCCAGAAGAAGAGGAGAAGAGTGTGGAGAGGTCTCTCCATGGGCTGAGGGCAGCATGCAGATGACTAAAAGAAAGCAGAAGGAGTATAATATGCAGTGTTAAAAATGGGCAGGAGACTCATCCAGCTTAAAGAAGTCACTAAGGCAAGCCAGTGACTCAGGAGTCTATGTTGATGGCTTGTTGCCAGAGCAAATGGTCCTCCACATTGTCAAGTTTTCAGATAGTGGTGATAGTATCCTATAGACTTCTAAGGGCAGGTAATGATAGACCACAGATACAAATATAGATGGGTACACTGAGGATTGACACTGTGAGTGCTGTGTATGTATTTCATGGTAGGCTCAAGTTACACATGAATGTAGTAACTTTTTTTTGTCCCCACAAAATACTAATTGAACATACTACAAGAGATATTTTAGACTCAGTTCAGTGATAAAATAAGATACCTCTGGTTAATTGAAATGGTAGTGGAAACAAAATAGTCTCTTAAGTTCTTAGGATGCAACTGGTCAGTCACACATCAATTTTCAAATGCACAGGCACTGAAAGCTAGGCAGTGTGCCTTGGTGATAACTAAAGCAGAAAACTTATCCCTCAGATAGTTGGAATGTTTCATAAATGGCTATGTAAAGCACAGTGCATGCTTTGCTCTCCCTACTTCCCTCAGCTGTTTATTGAATTGCAGTCAAATTCTACTGTTCTTGTTTGATATGAACTCCTTAAATGACCTCGGTTCCTTATTTAACTTGCCAGCACTTTTAGGTGATCATCTAGGGCTTCCACCCACACTTTTGAGCTTTTGGAGCACTATTTCCTGATGTGTATTTTGTTTATTCCTTCCAGCTCGCTGACTGATGCTGTACTCCAAACAGACATAGTCACTGGCTAATGCTTGTGTGAGGACAAGTGTTCCATGGACACTGGATACAAAACACATGCTGAGAAAGATCTGGGAATGCTTGATATTTAAACTAGTAAACTTTTCCTTCCAAACTGACTTCTGGTCATTGGCTACAGACTAACCCTTCACTTCTGGAAAAAGAAAAGGATAGCTTCTGAAAAGGAATCCACTCGAGTCTCTCAGTTTTACTGTAAACCTCCGGTACTCAGTAGAATTTGCATGCATGCTTTCTCATATCTGCCCTGAGGTATTGTATTGTAGCTCATGCTGCCTGCCCTGAAGTTTAGGAAAACTTTAAAATGTCTTATCTCGTTGCTGGTGACAGTTGCCCAGGACACTTCTCAGGCAACAGCAATGAAGGACAAATGCTGAAAACTGCTTGTCCCAACTGTACTTTGCTCCCCAAATAAATTCTGTGAGTATATCCTGTCATGCCCAGCCCTCTTATATAACTGTATGTGCTGGCTAGAATCATATCTCTCTCTCATCAGTGGGCAGTTCTTTCCCGCCAGGATTGCCATATAGAAATGCACAGGAGGAAAGATGACGTGCCAAGCAATGGTCTCTCTGTTTCTACCCAGCAGTGGATTCAAGAGAGTGTTGTACTGTTTCTGATTTTTCTTTTTTTTTTTACCTCAGCAGGCAGTGCCTGCTAATAGTTCTTAGTAATGTGACTCAGGACCTGCATTTGGCTGCCTGCCTGCTCTAGTTCACTGTAACAGTGCAAAGCAATTATCCTGCTACTTTTCCTGAGGATTTTTTTCTGATGTTTATCCTTGTCACAACACAGATTGATTCTGGTCTGTTGTACATATTAATGTCAGATAATAACAAGTACTTTCTGATTTAGAAAACTATTAACTTCATTTAAGTATATTTCCGCTCTAGCCTCAGGCTATTAAACATTTCTATTGTATGTTGCCTTTGTTGATTGGCCAAAATAAGTGTTGTGTGGCCTGTCATAAAGAGGAGGGAAAAGAAATACTGCACCCTTGCAGGGGATGCAACTTATTATTCATGCAGTCAGTTACCATCACCTGGCAGTGGTGGCAGATAGTTTTAGGATGGTTAGACTGCCCATAGTAGCAAGAACTGTGAACAGGCTGATAACCTTGGTGGGGAGGAAGAAAACATACTTTTAGTGTATTACAGTTTTTATTTTAATCAACAATTAGGACTAAATCCAGATCAAAAGATTCCATCAGTTCTCATGTGCTCTCAAAAGCCTTTTTAGCAAAGGAGGAAAAGTACTCAGTGTTCTTTAGTTTCTACTTCCTAGCTTCTGAAAGGGTTAGGGTACTGGTTCTAAGAAATGTAAGAAATGAGTAGTGTTTGGAAATGTGATCATGTAATAGAGCTTGAAATTCAGTCAGTTGAGTTAAGGAATGGAGTTCGTTTATATTTCTTATCAAGTAAAATAGGGCTTCTGTGTCTTAGTCAGGTGTCAATACTAGAAGTATTTCGGAAGTGTTTGCATAGTGCTGAGGTTTAACCCCAGTAGACACGTAAGTACCACACAGCTACTTCCTTGTTCCCCCCACCGAGTGAGGTGAGGGCGAGAATCAGAAGGGAAGTGTGAGAACTCAGGGGTTGAAAGACAGTTTAACAGGTAAAAAAGGAAACATCCTGGCAAACTTCTCCCCCTGCCCCAGTTTTACTTGCTGAGCATGATGTCATATGGTATGGGATAATCCTCTGGTCCATTTGGGTCAGTGGTTCCAGCTGTGCCACATCCCAGCACACTCCTAGCTAGAACATTGGTGTATTAAAAACACTTTGCTGGTCACAAATCCAAAACATCTTACCAGGTGCTATGAAGAAAATTAACTGTCCCAGCCAAAACAGTACACACAGTTCAAAGCTTTCATTGTAAATGTGTGGGAGCTTTTTATCTTAAAAATAAATACCTGTAAGTAAGTTGGTTTTGGTTGGGTGTTTGGGGTTTTTTTTTTGTTTTGGGTTGTTTTGTTGTTGTTGTTTTGGCTGTGTTGTTTTGTCTTTTGGGGGTTTTTTTGGGTTGTTTTTGTTTTGTTTTGTTTTTTTGATAAATGGAAGGAATGTAAAGGTACCAGTGAGTGAAATCAATTGAATCATATCCAGGGACTTGGAAGTTGGAGAATGAAATAGGAAATGTACTCTGAATTCAACTGGACTATCCTCAAGCCAACAGAACTTGGGGTCCCAAAAAGACAGACAGAGTAAAAAATTGCTTTAGACTGAATTGAAAAAATACCCATGCATGAAAGAGGCCTTGGAAGGGAGTTTGAGCAGAGTCTTTAATCAGTAGAGGAAATGTCTTTTGAGGTTAAGCAGCATAGTGAGGAACTGCAAACTGATTAATCAAGCTGAGATAGATTTACTGATTAAAGCCAAAAAGAAAAAGACTCTTCAGCCACATAAATAAAAAGAGAATAAGAAAGGAAGCTAGATGTTTATTCAGTAAAATGGAATAGAAGTCAAAGGTAATCTAGTCATGACCCCAAGCTAGAGAGGACTGCCCTTGTCTGTGTGAAAGGGGTAGCCATTCTTTCCAAGGGGTAGGAGGAAGGCATTCAGCAGTGAGTTGCAAAAACTAAATGTGTCTGTGATGCTTCACGAATTTTTTGCCATTTCTTCGAGAGCACTGAGCACAAAATATTTAGTAGCCACAGAAGCAATCAAATGTATTATATTGAATGCTAAATTAATGATACTTAATTTGAGTTTCTACTAATTTATTTATAATGCGTCCTCTAGATTGTGAGACAAGTTTGGGCTGTTGGTGCAGTGTTGCAACAGAGGGACAAGTTCTGCTCTAGTTGTGAAAGGCCAGTACAAGTTATTGATGCTTCCTTTCCTGGCATATTACTACAAAAGGCACAAGCACAGATGGGAAGTGTGAACAATTTAAAGGATTATGAGGTGTTATCAAGGATAATCAGGAATTTGTAGATCCTCTCAAAATAAAATAACTTCCTTTGCTCCACATAGCTAAAAAGGGATAGGGAAGAGGTGTCTTACACATGAAAATGTGTTGGCGGGCTAGACCCTGAAGAGCTCTCAGAAGCTTCTTGGAAAAAAATGTTACTTTGTTTTTCTGTTGGTCACATTCATTCCAGTTGTTGAATCAAAACAGAACTGTTCTGAGATTCAGAGTACTTTTTGTTTTTTCTGTATGCATGGTTTTGGATGCATTGAAAAATAAGTAAATTTAAAAGCCATCTTTCAGTGGGATATTTTTTTTTTCCTTTCAGTCTAGCTCATAATCCAGAGAGAATTTCTGAGGGGAGCTAGGAAACTGTTTCAGTGCAAATATATTTGGCCCCTTAAGAGAATTTCAAAGCAACATGATAGTAATGGTGACTGAAATTTAAGTGCTGTAATTAAAAGGAATGCCATAAAAATCTAAATCTATGTATTCTGGCATTTTCTAAGTATTTTCTGAACTCCTTAGCTTTAGGCACATGCTTTCCTGGGCCAGTGATTAAAAGCAGCCCTTCTCAAGATATATATTCTCTTCTGAAATACTAACCTCTTCTGTTTGGTGATGGAAGTGGTAGCTGCTATAAGCTTAGCTCATTCTTCTAATGCAGTGTTAAGGAGTCCTTTTGCAAAGGTCTTCTCTCATCCTTTTTGTGTTTCCCCACAGCAAGACATCATAATTTAGTTCTCTAGGTCCTACTGTGGGCAGTGTGCCAGGTTTATGGGCTAGGGAGATTTTGTTATCTTTGTCATATGCATGGCCAACTAACCCTAAACTGAGCTTCATATTGAGTTATTATCTTTTAACTTAGGGTTGACCTTGTAGATACTAATGCTGACCAAAAGTGGCAAATCACTTACTTTCTATACTTTCACCACTTTAACAAAAGGGGGGAGGGGAGGAAACTGTAACAGAATGATGAATTGAAGACAGCTTCTATGATTAAAAAATTTATTACACAAAGAATTTTTTTCTGGATAAATTAGTGTCAAATGAATTTCCATGTATGATAGTTAACAAAATTGTATCCTCTCTTAAACTTCTCTCTGTTCCTGTTACTTCAGGGAGAGTTATAAATAGAAAAAATTGCGTAAACTTCATTGGAAAGCAGTCTTCTATTCATCAGCTGATGGCATCCACTTTGGAAGAAAGGCTGTAAAGCCCTTTTCTAATCTCTAAGGCATTTGCTGCTCTTTTCTGTCTCCAAACTTTGTCAGCCTCAACAATTTTCCTTAGTTTATAAGAAAGTAAACTTTGGTGCCATTATTGTTCCCTCCTGGGTGGCTAGGTAGTTCAGTGTTTGGTTGAATATATGTCTTAAGCACTGGTAAGCTGGTTTACCCTCAGTGAATTTGTAACTTCTTGTAAAGATATTTTACCATGAAATAAAATTGTCAAGTAGAAAATTGAGAATACATACCTCATAATCCAAAATTCACTTTCAAGTTATACTTACATGGTCTAAAAGATAGGATTACATTTCTCAAAAGCTTGGTAGACAATTTAGGACACTTAGTAGCTTCTAGGTAGTATGGTAAGATAACATTTTGAATATATTCACATTTCAAGTAGAGATGAAGTGCGGAGATAGGTTGTGTGTAAACACTGGTGAATCAGTAAAGGTGCTGTGTTAAATTTAGTAGCTAGTGTTGATATTTTAATAAAAGGAACAGGGAAGCTAAACTGAGGCACATACAGTTAGAACATGTTTAATATCTGGAACAGACTAGTGAAGTCCATCAAAAGTTTGGAGAGAAAGAGAAGGGGGAAGAAAATGAAACAAACAAAAAAAAACCGTTGCTACACTGGAAGTGTTGAGGACTGAATCACATTAACAAACTAGTAACAACATTTACTTGTACTCCAAGGCAATGTTTCATTACAGATTCTTTGTGATTCTTAATACTGATGGTTAATTGCAAGTACTGAATTTCCTCTACAGCCTGTAGATCATGATGCATGAATTTACCTGCTGCTTGCTTGGATTTGTAAAATAGATGTAGATTCTCTCTGTTACCTAAGACAGCTAGTGGGGAGGAGTTGCCTGAAAAGCAATATACTACCCCGTGTATGTTTGCACATTATGCAAAAAAATTAAATTATTGGATGTGCTGGTTAATAATAATGGAATATGAATGGACAAAGAAAATTTAAAAAGACAAGTATATAGGATGTGAATCAATGTGTTTGAGTTGGGAGAGATCTGGCCTGTCCTATAAACACGGGGCACACCTCTGTTACAGCAGAGCTCTGTGTATGTGCTCCTCTCCTGCCGAGTACTGATGGTGCAACACTCAAGGACTGAGTCAGTGTGTCAGCAAGATCTGAAAGCAGCACAGTCCCACAGATTCAGCCTTGCTGCTCTCAGGTTCAAGAGGACTTGCTCAGCCCAATGTATTGGGGAACAAAAGTGCCAGGAAGTGAAGGTGTTAGAATAAGTAATGTGTTATGGTGGTATATGTTGGGAGGGTTAACCAGTTTTGCTGAATATGAGTCTGCTGATTGCCTAGTTATTGGATAAGGCTTACCATGTGAGTTAAATGCCTTTAGCATTATTTCTTGCTAAATGCCTAATGTACCTGACAGCCAACCACAGACTTTAAAGTAATGATAAAGTACCTGATGTCTTTGCTAGCTAGTAATAAATGCTGCTTTTATATATCTGCTTTCTTAATTAAAGTCAGTAATGTAATTACAAGATTTTAATTTTTAAAAAGATTATGCTTGACAAAATGTAGTTTGTCTTTGCAGGATTATGTTGGTGAAACTCCTATTCATAAAGCAGCACGGTCTGGTAGTATGGATTCCATAAGTGCCCTTGTGGCTCATGGTGCGCAAATAGAGTAAGTGAGGTATTTTTTTTGTTGTTGATTGTTGTGTGTGTAGCTGACTAACTTAGATTGGTAAACATAGGTACTAATTTCAGAAAGAAAAGTCAAAACAGCAGACACATGATCAAAATAATAATGACAGCTAGACATGTTTAACTGTAATGAAACCTAAGATGCTTAGCATGTCTAGTAGTAAAGTGTATTTTCTTTAAATGATACCATTGTGCTACATAAGTATTGCACTTATATCTGATATGTTAAAATATTTATCATGCTTCTGTCAGATGACCCCGAACTGTACACTTTATTCAGCATGTAGTTATTTTTTACAAGAAATCTACACCTTGCACTGGTGAATAAATATAGAAAACAATGCAAAAGCAACATCAAGTGCAAAACAGCAATCCACACACTCTTCAGCATTAGTTTAATACTGTTTGTTAGTGTATTGTGTATTTGCCTTGTTAACTTTTTTCTTTAAAGGTTTATGTACTGCAAAAACATTCAGAAAAGCTCACAAACTTTTGCAACTTACAGCATGGACAAAATGGATGCAGTTTTCACCTAGAAATGTTGAGTATAAGCTCTATGGCTTATAAATAATATCAATACTTTAGCAATTTGTTTTAATTAGAACTAGCTTTATTATCTTAAATGGTAACTAGTTACTGTATTTTAACCTGCAATATGAAACTTTGAAATTGTAAGTGAAATAAGATCATGTAGTTAATTTCTTGTTTTACCCTTTGGTTTCCATCTTACTGTTTTTGTAATGCTGCCTTGATAAATCTAACATAGAATTTAACTCTTTTAGTGGTATCATAGAGTATTTGGGAAATATATTACCTTTTAAGTTAACAGTAGTGAACAACTTGCTTTGTATGAAGAGATTGCTTCATAGAAAAACTAAATAAGCTGTCTCAGTTATTGACAAGCCCATTAAACCAGTCATAAATGTATAACTTCCCATTTTTCACTCACTTTTGGATATTTTTAAGATAAACTTGGAATTAAATTTACTGTGGAATTGAGCAAACCTTAATTATCATCATCAATTAGTATGTAATCTTGTGGTTTTTGCAAAGCAGCTAACCAAAAGAGAAGTTGTGGAACTGCATAAACAATGTGAAATGGGTGATATCTGTCTTTGACCAAAGCTATTTGCAGTAGTAGCAGTGTAGATTTGTAGCAGTTTAGTGAATGGGAAATACTTTGAATTCTCAGTTTTCTAACTTTGAATTCCATCTATGTTTTAGTAGATTTGTCACAAGTTTTATAGGTAATTAAACATCAGGTCCTATCATGGGAATGGTAAAGTCAGGGATGCAAATGCAATAGGCTTGTGGAGCAACCCATGTTTAATCATTTAGAGGATAAAGACTTGGCCTTGTTACCTGAGGGAGTTAGCTATTGACTGATAGGGGTGAGGATTTTTTTCCTTAAGAGTCCAGTTTCCAGGTTCAATATGTTAAATTAAGCCAAATCCATATATGCTTTTGACACTGGTTAATTTTGGGTCATCTGGTTTTGAAAGCTGGCCCCTATTAATGGTTATGTCGATTCCCGGGTTTTTGTAAAAACTTGAAAATGGAGATGCTCTGAAAGTTTTGATTCCTTTATTTTATGACTTCAGTTAGAAAAAAAGGAGAGGGGTTTTAGCCATATATTTGAGTTCTAATTTGTATATATAAACTGAGATGATAATTGACTGTATAAGACCAAGGCAAGGATTTTATGAAATACAGAACTAAGCACTAACTAGAACTGAAGTGCTGATCTGTACTGAGGATGAGTAAGTGCTTTTTATTTTTACCGGGATTAGATCTTCTAATCTGTTTTTTTCTTTATTTCTTCGTATAGTTCATGGTATTCAAGTCTAGTTTCATAAGGACGAATGGAATACCCTTTGTGACTTCAAGTAGTCAAATATACTACTTATACATGATATTTATATTATAAAGTCCAGAATGGTATCACCCCTAGTTTTTTATAGCAAGTAGAACAGGGATGCTAAGATTTCATTATTACACAAGCACTAGTAACCAATAATGTAATATTGCAAGAAATGTATTTTTGTTAATGAGTGGTTTTTGAGATACTGCTGTTAAAATGAAGTAACTTGGGCTAGTGTAATCTTGTTATTAGTGTTTACCACGTTTCTACTTTATTACCTTCTTTGGTTATATTGAAAGCCAAAGAATATTGATAATAGTCAAGTTAAGGATCAAAGTAAGAATTTTAGTTTTAATAAAGTAGCCTCACTTGAATTTTTCGAGTTTACTATATTTCAGGCTTGTTAGTGTATTGCTTTTACAGAGAAAAACAGTATGTTTCAGTCTGTAAATCTCATTAAGCTGTTGCATTGTTTTCCTAATTGATGAGAGAGAATTTGGGTCTCTATTCCTGTGTAAATTTTTAATATTAAAAAATAATAATTGTACCCTAGTGAAAATATTTTGATTTTTTTTGTGGTATTTACCTTCTCATTTTAGCTGAAGCATATTCTGTGCACAGTATGTCCTACAGCCATAAAAATGGTTGCTCCACTAACTATGGTATTCATGGACCCTTGAAGAGGGGGAAGCAGGTGGTCACAATGTCCTCATATGAGTGAAAAGGTTTGCTGTGTAACTGACTTTTTAATGTGGATAGTACCTTTTAAAGTATCCATAATAACTGCTGGATTTTCACTAAAAGGCATATTTATGCAATTTCTGTATGGTTAATTGTGTATTATTTATCTTGGTGACAGACAAGTGTTCACAGCTCTTTGTGGAGGAAAAGCCTTCTTGGTGCCATGTTTTGTTTTGCTTTTTTGCACTGTTACGTAAATGCTGTGTATTATTGTAGTTACATAAATTGTATCACAGCATATATAAAAATACAAAATTCATCTGTAAACACAGGACACTGTTGAATCAAAAAAAAAAGAAGCAAATGCAAGCGTTGATTATCCTGACTTGAACCTCTTTGTTTCATGTCCATTTGCATGTGGTGCACTTGTGCATTGTGTCCACTTATTTCTGAATAAAAATTCTTCTGCAGCTGTCGTTTAAGCAGTTGTGTATTCCTTAATGTCTTGATTTAGAGCTAAGAGGGAAGTTTCAAACACTATATTATCCTGGGATAGAGAGAGGTGTAACTTGTGGAATGGGGTGTGTGTGGCTTGGTCTGCACCCATCCAATTGAGCTTAAATTCTTGTTTGCTTAAGAGTTTTATTGATCATGATATTTGAATAGTAGTGTAGAAAAACTTTTTATTTGCCTGCCAGAAATCTTCCGGTTTTAGATAAAATTGGGTTGTATACCATGGCAGAATGTTATGAGACCCTAAAGATATAATTTCCTTTCTAGTTTAATATACTCTGGTATCGAGGTTTGAGTAGAAGAACTGACATGCTGGGATAAATATACCAGTACATCTGTTTCTACCAGATGACAGATTCATGCTGTAATGTTGATTTCGTTCAGGCAGACACTTCAGCCACTTTCTCATTAAAGCTGTCTGGCATTCATCTGAGTGTGTAAATTCAATGCCAGAAGTGTCCTATCGCTGATATTAAGTTTTTCAGCAAGACTTCTATTCTCATTCTTTGACAGGGACTTAATTTTATTTCTTTTCAAATTCATCTGTTACAAACTGCCTTGTGTTGTTTAAAAAGGGAACATGAATTTCTTTTTTCTTCACAACTGCTCTCCATCCTTCATAACAGAAGTCTGTACACTGTGGTTTTTTTTAGTGCTGCTACATTAGCCCTTTGTGAAATTCTTGTAATATATTTCTATTTCAAGTGACCATTCTTCTGCTAGCTCAGCTTTTACTCTTCTCGTACTTTTGAGATTTCTTGACTTTCTGAAAATCAGTCACCTCCAGTGAAGAGACAGAAGAGGAGCGATGTGTCATTTTGATGACAACACAGAAATTGGCCAACACAGAAACTGGCCATTCCTTTGTGATGCAAACCCTCGGTTCCTTTTCAGACTGGAGGGGAAGCTTACATGGCCTGTTCTCTTCAAGGATCTCAGGGTTCAGAAATCTCCTGCCTTAGTTTCTGGATATCTTCCTGATTTCTTAAAATCTTAGGAGCTGAGGGTTTGTAATGTGTGCTTATTTTTCTTGCCTAGCAAACTTAACTACCAAACTTGTAATACTGAACTGCAGTCCATTTCTGGTGTTTACCTACTTGTGAAGTGCCACGACTGTTCATCTTTTTACTTCAGAAGCTGTATAATGGCATGGATTCAGTGTAGAAGAACCACTTCTTCTTTCCTACAGTCATTAAATTAACCTCATCTTGAGAATAATGCTTCAGGTTCTTACTGATCATTTGGATTTAGGTGCTTTTTCAACAGAGAGGTTCTTATCTGTTAATTAGTATATTTATTAATGCTTGTATAATCTGTTTCCAAACTCAGAACACTTCATATGCATTCTTTTTGTAAACCTGATTGCCTCCAGATAGCAGTTAAACTGCTGGATTAATTGCTATTGCTGCATTATTAGGCATTGCTGTATAGTTAAGGGAAAAAATGTGGCAGTTCTTGTTTAATTGTATGTAACAAGCATTTTAAGGGCCATCACTGTAGTACTCTTGCATTGACCATTTTTCAGTGTAGAGGATACACATGTTGGAATTTATTCTGCCTTTCTCATTTAATATAAATTCTTATGGAACGGCAAATTCAAAGTGGCATGTACATTTCAGTGGTAAAATACTAAATCTCCTTCAAAAAAAATCTGCAAGTAAAGTTTGGTAATTTCTTCCATGTTTGGTTTCCTGTTTGGTTGCTATGGTTGTAGAAGTGCTTGAGGTGGTTTGTAGGAGCTTGTGGTTGTGAAGTAAGGCAGTAGTTTGGACTTAGTCTGAAGAAAAGATCTGGAAATACCAAAGCAGAATGTATATGCATGGATACCTGATAAAAAATGAGAGAGGCTCAGTCTTAGAGTAAACCAGTGTGGAAAAGGGTTGTTCTCATGGATACAGTCATTCCAAATAATTGCAGGAAGCTGAGGCAAACTCGTACCACTGAATTCCTGTTCAGTTTGAATGCAGATTATTGGCGGTGGAATAACAACCGTGATTAGTGACATCAGTTTGAAAATAGAGCAGAATATGAGAGGTTCTGCTTTTTATGAGTAAAGTAAAATCCATCATTAAAGCAGTGATACTTAAGACCTTTCTGGAGCATAAAGAGGAAGTTCACAAGATACATGTGAGGTTGATAGGGTAGCTTATTCATTAGTGAGAAGCCTTATAGCGCTGGTTTCTTGGCTTTTCTTCAGTCTAAGAGAGCTGGGTAAAGAATATGGAAGTGTTACCAAGACTTTTATATGCAGATAGCTCAGATTTCTGACAGGAATGTTTGGGGTTTTTTGTTGGGATTGATCTGTCTTCACTTAAGATATTGTGCTAATGTTCACATTAATGTGTGCATTTTCCCTTCAGATAGAGATTTTTTTTTCTCTCTTTTTTTTTTTTTTTTTTCTCCTGCAAGATAAGCTATTCTGTTGCTATTCCGGCAACAGAAGCTTGGGTACAGTTAAGTCAGGTGGAGAAACCAAAATGTTACAAAGTGGAGCTTGGCCAGAGTTAAATACAGTGAAAGAACCAATTATATCCCAAATATAATAGTCTGATTCGTTCCGATGGTTAGTCCAGATGTCAGTGGTGGTGATCTGTAGGGGTGCTGTGTTTGATCAGGCAGTAGTTTTTGACTAGATATGTGATGAGAGGATTGTTTATTGCAATGTGTGCTCTAGCCTGCTGTGTTGATTTGGTTTTGTGTGCTGATCTAGTTGGTGTCTTTTCAGTATAGTTGTTCATAGGTCAACTAGTACCTAGTAGCATCTGGACAAAAAAACCCAGGAGGTAGTTGTGGCATAGCCCAGAACATGTTCAGGTTGGTCAGAAGAGTTTTCTAATATGTGTCAAGAACTATTGGTTACAAGATGTATATCATTGCATGGAGGCTTAACAAACCCTGGAAGAGCTTTGATAATTATAACTTAGAGAAAATATCACTCTTCAGCTTCATTCTGTTTTGCTTGGTTATGCTTGTATGAGATAAATTTTCTTATAAAGGGAGAAAAATCTATCTGAGTTGGAAAAACTTTTTTGTGAAGTGCATTTAAACTGGTTTTACGCACTTCAGCAGTTCCTTAATCCAAAAGATTTTGTTTGCTTGAGTAAACACATCAAGTTATTTTTGACGCCAAAAAAAAAGTGTAGTTTGATAGTGTCCCTCTCTGTGCCCATTATGGGAAAATAATGAAACCATCTTATACCTATAGTCCTTTCGTTCTTGATTTTTTTTTCCTGCTTTTGGCACAAAAATACCTTAAAATTAATTTACCTCTTTACTTAAGTTTTATTTCCAAACTTTCACTGTCCATGCTTTTTGTACTGAATAGCTTGAACTTTCTTCCAAGTTTGGCACATTGGAGAGAAGCTTGCTTCCTTCATTTCTCTAATTCTAAGCTATCTTTGGGTTTCAGTTGCTGTGTTGAGGAGAAATAATGTCATATTATTTGCTACTAGAGTCCTCTTGGTAGAACTCTTGTGTTGCAAGCTGTTTTGTCTTTTCAAGTCAGAGTTTGCACTGAACCTGTCCTCAGTAGTTATCCATTACACTTTCTTCATTGTTAGCAACTTTATTTGCAATTCTTGCTCTGTTTCTAGAAACGTGAAAGCAACAGCAGTGATAGTTCTCATTGCCATAAGGCTGGCGAAGTAACTCTTACATTCTCTTTGTATTTAAAGTGGCTGCAGTACTGTAAAGACACTTATTCGGAATTTCATTTTGCTAGTGATCTAGGAAATATTTTCATTTTAATAGGAAAGGTCTTTCCTGTTATGCTGTATTGCAGTCAGACTGTTGTTCCAAGAGTCACCATGATCTTCCATACCTTCCCTTTGTGAAGGGTTTTTAGGAATCACTTCTTAAATAATGAAATATGAATTTAAAAATATTGTTGCTCGTACCATGCCAAGTCAGGCCTATCTTGTTCAGGGAAAAGTTTACTTGGAAATGCAAATATTTTTTACAAAAGATGCTGAAAATGAAGTGGACTGTTTGAAGTCTTTAGTAAAGCATATAAACAGGAATACAGGTACAACAAAAAATCCTGATGGTGATGTTTGTGGTAATTGCAACATCGCCTACCATGGTTAATGAGTTCTTTCTTCTGCCAGTGTTTGCTCAGTCAGGAGTTGAAGTATCGAGGAGCTAATTACAGCTGCATAATTCAGAGTGAACCTTGATTTTTATGTGGAAAAAGTGGCTTCACAAAGCAGAGTCCTTCTGTCCAGTATGTTCCTCTTGTTATGATTTTGGACGATGTTCACAGGAACTCTACCACTGGTTTTAAAAGTGTAAAATAATTTCAGCTGCCAAATGCTTTGTTGTGAAATAAAAACTTGGCACCAACTTGTGCTTTTGTAGATGCCCAGTATGTAATTCTAGCATGAATTTGTATAGCTGTCCCCAGCAGTAACACACATTTGTTTAGTTAAGATTATTTTTCTCTTGGTATCTGGAAAAAAAAAGTTGGAAACAATTTTATAACTTCCGTATTTGGACACCAAAGGGTTAAAACACTTAAAGTTTAGTATTTGAAAATAATTTTGCTTTAGAAATTTTAGACTAGTATACTACTGTTTATATAGGAAACAATTTTTCTCACTGTGGGCATTTTAGTGTTCTGATCTTTTTTTTTCTCTTTCTTCTTTTGTTTTGTTTTAATCCTTGTATCTGCTAATTTTTGTATAGGAATAGCTACTAATTCTTTTGAGATACAGCCTACTAAATTTAAAGTAATTGAAGCCATGAGTTGACCGGTAACTTTAATCCATTCTATATAAATTTCAGT
Source organism: Corvus kubaryi (assembly GCF_017639235.1). Classification (NCBI taxonomy): domain Eukaryota; kingdom Metazoa; phylum Chordata; class Aves; order Passeriformes; family Corvidae; genus Corvus; species Corvus kubaryi. Next base: position 21,555,526 of record NW_024580667.1, on the reverse strand, counting down.
GAAGAACTGAAAAATTGGTTTCAGGATGAAAGTTATAATGCTTTTAAAGGCATAAAAGGCTTAGTATCTTGTTGTTAAGGTGGTCACATGACAATGGCTTACATATTGAATAATGTGCTACCGCACTTTATGTATGTTAATGTACTTTTAATCTTAATGTTGCCTGCAAATATGTGATCCCTTATGATATAAGTTTCCTGTTTATGCACCATTGCCCGTTTAAATCAAACAGAAGATTCTGAAACTGTAAAAACTACACATGTCAATGTTTTACAGCTACGTAATTCGAATTGACTTGATTTTTTCAAGTAATCCTAGAAAGGGGGAGCATTCCATATAGAAACTGCTGAAACTGCCACAGGTGCTTCTCCGAAAACCTTACAGTTGTGGCATTGAATGTTCAGTATCGCTTCCTTTCTGCACACAAGGCATACTGTTGAGGTATTTGTTGCGGTGATTGGTTTTAATGCTAATCTAGGAATTCAGATATAGAATCTATAGATTTGCATGCTTTGCTTACCCTAATTTACAATTATCTACATTTTTATTTGTAAACTAACAATAGATAAGTTGAGATCAGTAATTTTTAACAGATTTTACATTGATATACGAAAACTGTGGTTTATTTTCTTAGATTGTCGCATGGCATTAACAAAAACACAGTAAGCTGTAGGTGCTGTAATCACTATTTCAAATTAAGCACTTAGGAGATTTTTTTTTCATATATGATTTTCAAAAAGATTTATTGCTGACTTTTTGTAGCAAATGTTTGTTTTGTTTTTCAAAGTATGTGACATTATAAGTTGAAGATAGTGTATTTCTATGTTAAAAAGACGTAGAAATCTACTTGCCTTTTTTCTGCCAATGAATATGAAAAATTAACAACTAAAGCAACTTAGAAGCAATTTTTTTTAAAGTAAATTCAATAGCATTTATAATTCTATATGAGAAGCACAAGTCTTTGTTTTCTTTCCACAGATCTTTCAAAGAGTAAATTTTGTAAGTTACGCTGAAGTAAATCTTCCTTGCACAAAATCATTTTTAATCAATTCTAGATTTTGAGTTGGTTTCTTTCTTTTTTACTTTCTATGGCTTAGCCATAGTGGAAGTGTCTTGAATATTTTTTAAAAGCTTGCCTTAAATTTTTTCCTTCCTTTAGTAAACTTCTTAAATTAGATTGAAATAATAAACATTTCCTCCTAAATAAAGCGAATCTGAAAGTTAACTTCATGTTTCTGTACACCAATCCTGTTTGGCCAGATAATGCACTTGTCTCTTGGTTTTGAGCAACAATTGAATTACACTAACAGCCAACATTTTTGAAAAAGCATTTCAGAAGAAGGAAATACCTAAACTCATGCTTCATCAGTGTCCTCTTTATAGCTGCTTTAACTGGATACCAGGACTCTCAGATGAACTGGGCATTTAGAATGGGAGTTCAGATGATGTCAACCAGAGGGAGAAAAATGGATACTAAAGAAAAGTCCTCTTCATGCCAAGATTAGTCGGTTTTGAAGACTGCCTGTGGACATCACTTGATGGAAGAAGAAAAACATGTTTAAGTGTTGTTTTAAGCACTGTAGGTCTGTGAATAAATGCATATGCAAAAGTCAGAGCATTAACTCAATATATCAGTGTGCATTTTGAGTTTATTTATAAAACACCTGTCACTACAGAACAATGCAAGTGTCATATGTCAAGAAACTTCACAATCACGTACTCATCCCTATTCAGAATTTCACCAGCTTTTCTTGTGGATTTTTTTCTATCTAGAATAACTTTATAATATGAAAATATATCCTTCCTTACATTTGGCTTTCTTCTTTTGCCTTGGAGTTAGCATCTTATGCTTCTGTACTTTGAAGAAAACAAGATGTTTTTATTCCTATCTCCTGGATTTTAGCCTACAAGAAGGCTGAGGGTAAATAATACCATGCTTCATGATTTAAATTCATTTCTAGTAATAATGGAAACAGTGGATAAACTATATAGCAAAAAAATTTTAAAATGCTGCTAAGTGAAAAAAACCTGAACAGGACTCAGTCATTTTTCAAATACTTGAATTGCCTTGGAAAGGATGCAAGGTATGTGTTTTCTAAACGTGGAGTGAACTGATTTTCGGACAACTGCCTTTAGCCCTGGGCAATGTTAAGTAAGGAATTTTTCTTCTGTTTGTCAGTTCATGCTTTCATGTATGTTCCTGTCTGGAGCAGGTGCCAAAAAAGGAATTATATTTTCAGAGCTTCTGTTTTCAGTGTCCTTTCTTCAGTTTTTCAACCCGTTCATGCAGCTGGAGTGACCTTGAGAGTTGTCTTTAGTTTTTGACTTTTTTCTTTTTTACTGGAGAGAGAAAGAATTTTTTGGAGCACTGCTTGTCTGATTTGACAGTAACTATGCCACCCTTTAGTGCAGAATTTTCTAAGTCAATGAATACTGTTTAATAAAGGCTGACGAAACATAAAGCACATCACTTTTCAGGACTTACTCTGCTTTTCTTATTTATGTCTTCATTCCATCCTTACACACCTTCCTTGCTGCTGGCTTTTTCCTTCATAAGGAATTCATTTGAAAAATGCAGTGTTTGTAACTTGTTCTTTGGCTTGTTTCAGTTAGCCTAGAGACAAACCTTGAATAGAAACATAAGTTTGTCCTTAAGTTTGGCATCTATGACATGAAACAAGAAGTTTTTAAAAAAGAGCTAACAACAACAAAAGCCCATACGAAACAAAATGTAAAACCTGCTAGAACTTTCTGTACTCATTTTTTAATTCTGAGTAATGCAGTTGCAGAAATAGAGCTGTCATATTTGCTGTATGATTAGCAGTAACAAAAGGACAGTTTGCCTGAAGATTTAATATCAGTGTGTTTTGAGTTTCTTTGGAGCTTCCACTCTTTCAAGATGTTTAGGATAAAAGATCAAAGCTGGTACCAAAGGGACTTTTAACTTTTTTAAGAAGTGGAGGATGGGTGGAAAAGATTGGGTTTTTTTCAAGACATAACAGTGAGGTAATTCTGTCCATGCTGTCCACTGGTTTACTTTTTTTTCCAGTGTTTTTCTTTCACAGCCCAGGTCTTGAAGTTACTTTCAGTTATAATATCCTTTCCCAATATTTTTCCTTTATGTCAGCAGGTACGATAAATGAAGTACCTTTCAAGGGACACAATAACTGAAATAGTTGAAAATTTACTTGAATATAGTGATTATCTTTGAGTTTTCTCCTTGTTGATTTTTGTTTCATTTTCTTTCCTGTCATAGCCATTTGACACTTTGTAGCCAAATGAATCACATACTATTTCTCCTCCTTTTAACTTGATAGTCAGTTCACATATAATTGCAGTTCATAGCCAAGGGCTGACCTAGGGGTTGCGCATCAGAGGTTGAACTCCTCTTAAGTCTTATGTGTGGTCGGAACAGTGAACCATTTCTATTTTCATCTATATAATCTAGTCTGTCTACAGTAATGACACTTAAATTCTTAGCTCCTGGGATAAGCTGAGGCAGACGCTTCACTGTCAGACATGGGCAGCATTTGAGGTAGATCATACACTGCAGGTTTAGTATTAGATGTATTCTCAGTTCCTTGTAATTACAGCTATAACAGGGTGGTTCCACTCCAAGTCCAGATTAACACTTTTAAAGAATGGTCTAGTAGCTATCCAGCTTTTTAATTTATTCAAGTACTCCAGGGTTTCTGGAAGGACTGTATGACACTTTTTCTGTTACAGACTCAGAATCTGACAATATGTCTAAATTACTTTGAAAATACATAAAACTATTCCAGTCTGGTTAAACTCTGTGATACCTGTTAAGAGCATTTTCTTTCCTATTTTGTTCCTACTTACATTAGCCTTTTTTTTTTTTTTTGATTGCTTGCATTTTGTTATGATAGGCTGATATAGCACAGCTAGCTCTTGCTGCCTTTTGTGTTCCCACTGACAGATTTTTTCTTCCTAGAAAAAGCTAGAAAAATCAGCTAAAGAAGTAGGTCTTTTTTATCTTTCTAGCCTGCTTTTGAGAAAGTGACAGAAGGTTTCTGCAAAATTTGTCAGCTTTTCTTTTTCTTCTTCCTGTTAATACTGGAATGTAAGCCAGTTTAATGGAAATTTGAAAGTATATGAAAGTCCAATAATCATGCTTTGATTAATTGACAAATGGATATAGAAAAGATACTCAAATTAGTGTTCCCACTGTAAGTGAGCAGGGAGAACTTAACAACTGTGTTATCTTCCATAACATTTGTGCAAAAAGTTTCTAGTAATCTAGAGCCTATAATCTTATTTTATTAAGCTTCTTTTCTTTTTTCATTGCTAACTTGATAGGCTAAATTCAGATTCGCACATTTAAGAGGGGTGTTTCTAAACTCACAGAAGCAAGAATGTTACATCCAATAGTCTTGAGTCCCTTGGAAACCTATGCAGTGCTTCCAGAATATTTCTGTAGAACAAGCACATCTTTGTTTACCTGTTTAGAGTAATTTGTTCAGGAAGAGGTTAGGAGTGGGAGAGATCTATGAATAGTGAAGATCATTGCATTTTAAAATTTGGCGAACTCTTTTTTCATTTCTGGGAAATTTAGTTTTTCTTTCCCAGAGTTTGGTCGTGTAGCTTTACACGCTTTGATCTTTGTTTGTACATCTCCAAATGCCTCTGGCATCTTATATTGATGTTCCTTTGGAAAATGGTGACTTAACTGTAGTCTTTTACAGTCAACTTTTCAAAGCAGAGTTAGTGTTCAGTAGTACTTGCTAAATAATAGAATTACTGACTCCTTGAACTTCTATTAAATTAGGTGGCCATTCAATACTGTATTGGTTTTGTCATTTTTATCTTTGTGTAACTTTATTTATTTTGCTATTACTTAGATTTCTTTTACTGTTCTTTTGGGGCTCGCAAATTTAAGAAAGGTATCGGAGAACTGAGCTTTTCTTTTTGACCAGAACAGATCTGTTAAAATTTCTATTTCCTAAGCTGTAGTTTCATTGTTCTACATCCTTACGCTGCACAAGTAAATTAGAATTACTAAAGGAGTATCAAATGTTGCTTAGCAGCAACTTCAGCAGGTCATCCAGTTCAGCAGGGGAAAGATTTGACTGTAGAATTTCTGATATCATAGACCACTCTTAAAATGAGGGGAAGAGACCCCTCTCAAGATTCAGCAACTTTTATACTCTGAAACTTTCTCCTGATGCTAACTTTAATTATCCTTTGTTCATATTAATCCCATTTGTATACTGCCTGCACTGGATGCACAGAACAGATTATTCACTTTGCAGCTCTTCTGACTGATACCACCACCTCAAAGTTTCACTTCTTTTGACTTACTAGGTTTTTCAATGTTCTGAAGTCTTCCTTTCTAGACTGCTCTTGACTGGTGTTCTGTGGATTTTCACTAGAGGTCCAAGTAAATAGTGACTTAGAATAGTGTAATATAGAATGAAATTACCCTGGTTTAGGTTGTGGGTTTTGTGACTGTAGTATTTTGACTTAGCAATTTATGGAAGTAGTCTTGCTGTAATAGTTTCTAAAGATTTTCTTATAGCAAATAAGTTACAGTGACCTAGGAAGCAAATCTGGGCTTTGTTCCTTGATTTCTTCTCATGAGCTGGAGTTTGAAGAGAATCAGGTCTATCAATCTTCTGAATTCTTATTCTGTTAGCTGTTCTGTTTCTGGATTTTTAAGTAATGGTCTTGTCTAAACGACTGAAGCCAAGAAACAAAAATTCCATTTTTCTGACTAGTTATGTCTGTCTGGAAAAATAATAGGAAAGATTAATTGGCATCTTTTGCTTCACCATCTAGTTTCGTCATTCCTGGCCCTCTTGTCTCCACTTCTATGCTGTTCCTTATGAAGTTAGCCTAAATTGCTAAGCATAAGGTATCCTGTATGTTTGTGTAAGTGCATGTGATACAGCACTTTCTCAAATTAAACCTCTACATCTCTACATATCCTCCCTGATTTCATTCCTAACCTCCTTGATGCACTAGAATATGCAAAATCCAGTGCCATTCTCTTGTGCACAGAAAAGTCTTAGTTGAAATTACCAAAGCAAGTCCTAGTACTTATGATGTCACACACTTTGAAATGAGAAACAAACCAGAAACAAAAGTATAAGCAAAGCATACCTAAGTATAGCATCTTTATCTATCTATCTTTTACTATATATGTATATATTTTGTTGTTAGGAAGAATGGTGATGTTGTTGTTACCTTAGAAACCAGAATGCCATGGACAATTGCCAAGTCATGTTAAGTTTGTTTTGAGTATTTGATCTCTTGCTCAAGTTAAAGCAATAGATTTCAGAATAAACTGCAGAAGATGGTAAAATTCGACACTTAAATTAGTCTGAAGTTTATGTAAAGGTCAGCTACTTCAGACTATTTTAGAATAAAGCATTTTGAGAAGTTTAAATAGGAAGATGGTTTAAGGCACATAGTATATTGATTTTATTTAAAAGTGTATTGTCTCCCAAATTTTGCTTAGAAGTGAGATATATGTGCAAAAAGTTAAGTTAGTTATAAAACTAAGATTGATAACTAATTTCTTAATGGAAAATTTGCTAAGTGTATGTTTTCTCTCATCACCAGCAGATAGATAGTCAGTAAGGGCAGCAGCAGCAGCCAGCTAGCCTGATGAATGAGTGTAATCCAGTTTCTTTGTATTGTACAGCTTGAGAAATGCCAGTGGCCTGACAGCAGCAGACCTTGCACATACCCAGGGCTTCCAAGAATGTGCCCAGTTTCTCTTGAACCTCCAGAACTGTCACCTGAATCGTTTCTATAGCAATGGCACCTTAAATGGGGTTCATCAGAATGCAGGTCCCAATCCATTCAGTGGTGGGACAAGTCGAAAGAGATCCTTTGAAGATACGGAGTCTGCTGGAGTAAAGAAGGCTAGAACAGAAGGTGAGACCCCAGAGGTAAAAGGGATGGGTTGATACTGTTGCTGAGAAAGGAAAATAAACGTTTTAAAGCCTTTTGGAGTGGATGTTGAGTATTATTGACAAACTCACATATCTAAATTACATATTAATACAAGAAGCAGATTAATACAATTATTCCATGCTGCAAGATCCCAGTTTTTCCTATCATCATCTTGGCGTGTTCAGAAATTTCTATTTCCAGAAAGTGCTAAAGCTGTATGATGCCAAGAATATTTACGCAGAGGAGTAGGAGCTGAAATTAGCTTCTACTCCTTCCTCAGTTTCTTCAGCTTTAGGAGAGTCAAATAACATTCCATGGATTCACAGAGATGCCCAGATGTTCTGATAATTTTCTGTTCAGGGATTAATTCACAGTTCAGAAACTGCTAGGTAGGGTGGATGGAAGAAATTGAATGCAGAAAGGTTTCTCAAATCTAGAGGGGTTATGTCTGTAAGTTAACATTCTTTAAGTTTCCAGGATTGTTTTCCAAGGGGAACTGCTATCTTACCAGAAGGGTGTTAGACTAGAATGAACCTTAAGGTTTCCTATCCAGCCTTGAATTGAGGATACTGCTTCTTTGCCAGGAATAATGGAGTAGTATAACCTAAAGATACCTTTTGGCAGCTCTATGTAGAAATGGTTTTTTACATCTTAGGAACACCTTGAGTAACATGATTAAGGAGAATTATCTTCTTCCTTTCTATTGGTCATCCCACTAAATTCTTATTAAAAACAAGGGAGTAGTTCTGAACTCAAACCTCCTTTTTCCTAATGATGCTAAAGGATGCTTTTCTTTAGCATCAGGAAAGGGACTTTGTAGGTCTTCATTGAAGATGCTTTCTAACATATGTGACTTTCAGTGAGCCAAATAGAATGGGCTTTAACAGTGCCTAATTCCAGATAGCAAGGGCAATTGAGACCTAAACCATGTTTTTAAATATGACCTGGGTAACATAAATCACATTGATATCTACTCTAGTATTTGTTCAGTACTTGCTATCCAGACGCCGTTTTGCCTATAGCAGGATCAGAGACCATAACTGGGTACTCCATTGCCAGTCATAAACAGGATATGTTGCTTCATGTAGCTAGTCTAAATGATAAATTTCATTATGGAGAAGAGTCCCTGTGCAGTTAAATACAAGACTTCAGGAGTAAGTATTTCCCAGGTCGCTACATAGGATAAGAGAACTTGCACTTACAAGTGCCCATAACAACTACAGAAAGATGTTTTCAGTCCATTGATCTGCTACCAGGAGGCACTACCTGAAGTCAGGTTAATTTATCTTGCATTTTGAAGAGCTGCTCCATCTGAATGTTCCTAAGCAGCTGTCTCTTTCAGTCGATAGGCAGCATTTCCCCACAGTCTGGAGGGGTGGCACTGGGCTACACATGTTCTCTCTTTTGCCATGAAGTAGCAGTATCTGCATTACCTTTCGCTGTACAGAGCTGGTCCAGTACCTAAATTAGATTGAGCAAATGGACAATGCTTGAAGTGAATGAGTGCTCCTGTGCAATTACAGAAATGTTGGAAAAGGAATTGGAGTCGGTAATTTTTGAAAGTGTTACCAGTATGACTTCTTAAGACCTTCACAAACAAATGCAAAAGCTTTGCTGCTTTTGCTTGAAGGTGTTTGGAGTAACTAAGAGACGCATCCCAGCTGCGGAAGCTGCAGTTTCTAATCTGACGTGTTTGCCCTCAAAGACATCAGCATCAGTAATAACTATTGCATCGATGTAAAAAGTCTGTTGCACTGAGAATGAGTCACTGTTCCTGAGGCTTTTTGGTAAACAACAGAGCTGAGTAATGAGGTGGTATCAGTACATCTTTGTGCTTAGCTGGCCTTTGTAAAGAATAAGCCCAATTTTGTGTTAATTTTAAACTTACTAAAACCACACTGGTCTGTTGTCCTTCAAAGTCTATTTGCACAGGAGATTCCAGATGTTCAGAGAGTGAAGGCAACCTGTATTTGCAGGGAGGAGTCAGATTTTGATGGCCATACCCCAAATCAGAACAATTCACTGCTTTGAAAAAAACTACTTGCTGTGACAACATACATCCCTTACAAGAACCTGTAAGCACTAGAGTTGAGAGAAGATAAATGCTTAAGGTGTGCTGTGCCCTGGAATAACTAAACTGGGCAGTGGATAAACATTACTTGCAATTGTTCATATGCACACAGGTCTATCTCCTAACAAGTCCATAGTATTAAAAAAAGGCTTAAACCTCAAAATTAGGCAACGCTGATACACTGTACACTGTGATAAAAACTAATTACTCAAGTGTAATTAACAGAAGTAAATTGGTGAGCACTCTCAGGATATATGCCAAAAATTTTGACTTAAAAACATAAACTGGATTTTATGTTCATTTTTCTGAAATCAATTTCAGAAATTTCATCCTGCTTCCTGGGCGGGTCAGCAGAGGGTGGTGCGCAGGTTCAGAGATGGTGATGATGATGATGCACACTGGGCCAACTGGACACACAGCTGTATTCATGTCAGTCCTGATCCTGGCCCCTCTAGTCCAGCCCTCAGCAGGTTGACTTGTGCTCTGTGCTGTGTGTGCTGGTCACAACCAGTGTCTCAGTGTCACGAGCCTCAGCACAGATGCTTTGGGTGTTCTATGTGAGGTGTGATGGAGGGCATTCCTGGAATTGCACCGTGGAAGTGACCAAAATGAAACTGCACTTTCATACTTGTCTAGGTAACTAAAAGAAAATGTCTTTCCCTTCCTGGTTTAGGGTAATTTGAAGCCTGCTGATCCAAGGGCCCTGATGTGATTTAGGCCCTCAGTGATCTCTTTGGCCCTGGAACACTTCAGAGCTTAAGGTTCTTTAAAAATGAGTGGTTTATGAAAATTTTGGTCGTGCCCAAGGTAATGGGAGCTGAATTGCAGTCCACCAAAGCAGGCATTTATAACATAATATTACGAGTGTGTGCAGTGTGTGCAGGAAAGCGTGTTAATGTCAGCGTGAGAGCCAGGCAGGGCCTGCTGGGATGATACTGGAGCAGTGCTCTGGGTAGATACAAGAAGCAGTAGTGAAGTCAAGCCCATCGTGCTTATTAAAGCATTCCCTCCAGCAGTCTAACCACTTGTCAGCTTCTCTCAGAAGACAGATCTGCTTGTTCAGCTCTATGAAGAGATCCCTGGAGCAGTCTGGTATGGATAGGGGTGGGTTACTGGGACCTGACCCTTGGGAGTGAAAAAGAGAGCAGTTTAGACTTACAGTAGACAAATGTGAGTTGGGCACATCACCTGTAAAGCCTAAATATGAGTAACTTAAATTTCTATTTATTAACCTATTTGTACATCAGACTAGGAACTTTGATATGTGGGTGCAAAGTCTAATAGGTACCCTGGTAATTCTCTCTTTTGCTTTAATAATGGAAGTACTCATCTTTTTGTTGGCTGAGTTTTCAAGTGGGAACTAATGGCTAAACATGACTCTCTTTTTGTCAGCTTACAGTTTCGATGGCTTAATACCCATGCTGAATGGAGGAGTTGAGGACGATGCTGACAATATGCACGTTGATAGAGAGTTTGCTGTTGTATCAGGTGGGAGTGGACAGTTTCCTGTTAACTACAACAACATTCAAATGGTTGAAGACACCAAACAACAGGAGAGTACTTCTGTTGGACCAAAAGAAATTGAAATATACACTGTTTCTGCAATGCAAACTCCTTGTCGTTGCAAGAATCAATATGCGTTTTATTTTTAATTTAAGTATAAAACTTAGTCCTTTATTTTTGCACATTGTTGTCTGGAGTCTTGAAAACTATTGTATTGCTGTTAACACACCCATTATATTGGGGGTTTAGTAGGTATTGAAAATTAGCTGTTTCATGCAATGTATTGTAATGGTGAAAGAGAAGTTTATTAGTCATTTCTTAATATTTCAGGTAAACAGAAGTCCATGATGGCTGTTCACTTTTAACCTGAGGCTTGTATTACGTTGTGCCTTGCTTCTAGTTACTATAATTTTGGGTTAAAGGAAGTTCAGAAATAAGTTAAATTATTCATTTAATTTTGATTGAGTAGATAGTAAGAAGACTTGATAGGGAAACATCCTAGCTTTGAAAATAACGTGTTGTGACAAAACTATATTCAAAACAGTGCAACAAATACTAGAGAATAGTCTGGACATATATCCTGTGTTCAGAATTTGTTCAGACACAATGACGTAAGTGCAGGATCCTGCTACGGGATTTTTTAATGTAAATTGAAGATTAGACATCACAGTTTTAATCTTACTATTTGGAACTAGTGTACCTTGGAAAACAGATTTTGTGTTTTGTACCAATCATCATGAAACAGTCAAAAATGTTGCTAGGATTGGTATATTAATGCTCTAGATTTTTTAAGGGCTGCTTAATCAAGATGCTTTTGGTAACCCCAGGATGTGTATAGAGTTTGATTTAAACTGTCTGGGGTCAGCTTTTTTTGCACTTTGTAGGTTAAGACATGGTGTTACTACAATAGTGCGTTACTACATTCAGAAATGAATTTCCTATTTATCAATTTTTTTCTGCCAGAAGTATGTTTATGCTTTGTACCACAGATCCAATTCAACAAAGGGAATGATAATTAATAGATTTTAATATATTAGGAATAAATATATATGCATATATATAATCAATACTTTAGAAGTAGACTATGATATTTTCCAGTGATAATTACTAAGTGTTCTTACTTATGAAAAACTATTTTTTTTCATAAATATACTCTATTACTCTATTACTATAGGTGCTCATTTTTAACCAATGATAACATTCTATAATTATCACTAGAACTATTCGTTACCTACTTTTGCATATTAACTAATAGAAGTGCCAGATTTATTAAATTTGATTTGGCAAAACCAGCCTATAAGGGTTTATTTTTAAACAGTTAAAATTTTGCACTTTTCAGTTAATAAACAAAATATGAAACTCCTTCTGTGCGTTTTCATCACTGAAGTATTAACTTTGAAGTCTTGATGGGTTTGTGGGGGGTTTTTTCCACTTTTAATGAGAATTCATGGTTAGTGAGTTTAGCTGATGTGGTTATTTTAACTGATGTAGGGACTAAACAGGAAACTCCAGTTAGTACTTCCAGGGAGTTACAAATTGGACACATTTCTTGTGTTACCTATTGGTGTCTGTGGAGTATCAGTGCTGTAATTTGTATTTCAAATAATAGCCATGCAAAAGACTGAAAGAGAACCAAAACTCCAGATTTTTCCTTGTCAGACAGTGGTACTCATTACGTGTCACTTAAATGGGAACCCAGTGTTTTACAAATGTGGGAAGTTGCCAACAGACTAAATTAACTGAATTAATTAGTATACATGCAGTAAATGCAATCCTGTTTTGCACATGGGTTTATGCGGTCATGGAGACATAAACATATGTGCATGTATCCAAGGATAATCACAGAATGTAAAATCTTTAAATGTCACCACATAGCTCTGTAGTTGCTATGTTTGCCTTGCTCATCTTTACCGATATAGACATAAATTATATTTTTAAGGTGGAACATATCATGCATTTTTTGTGCTAGTACTTTTGAGTACCACTGCAAAAACATGCATTTCAGACAGACTGATGAAATCTGTTCGTGGAAACAAAACCTATTGTACTAATTACTAACGTCAAAGGGGAAATTGCTTCAAAACAATTGTCAGTGATTTTTGCATGCACATTTTTAGAATTTTGTTTCCTACTACTAGTATTTTTTAGTCTTCTGTGCACTCTGCTGTTGCTATTGTATGGCATTTTGCATGTGGATTGTACACATGCTATTATAAATGTAGAATTAAATACAAACCTGCCCAGTATGTTATCTAGCAAGCTGCTAGGTACATTGAAGTACTTTCTGAATAAAGGAACTTAAAAACATTTTATATTAGCACCCCAATGTACCATTTCTCTGTTTGACTTACTTCAGTGCATACTGTACTGTGAGAGTTACAACTAAAAAGAAAAAAAAGCCACAGTTAAATCACAGCTGAAAAATAAAAAAAAAAACCAACTCTTCACCCTCTCACAGATACTCACTTCTTGTATGTACATAATCTTCCATCCCAAGAGGGCATTACAGTTAAGGTGGAAAGATGCCTTTTATTCCACCCTTGAATACACTGCCCAGAATGTTGTCTGCTGCACTTATTTCATACAGTTAAATGAAAAAAAAAAAAAATCGGAGAATTTCACGTTGTCTTTGCAAAGACTAACATAGGCATATTTTCAAAACAGATGTAGATAGATAGTTGCATTTTTAACATAAGAATCCATGCCACAAACTTACTGGTCAGATCTCATTACTTGGAACTACCTGCATTGTTATAAAGAAAGGATAGATTTATTTTCAAAGTTGTGTATGGAAACATTTTTTAAGTAAGTGAAGTATAGTGGAGACATTTTGATGTATTTCAATCTATTCTTAATTGTTGGTGACAGGTGTATTTCTTAATGCAGATATGAATAGCAGTAGCTCCATATTGAATGCACTGACAAATGGATGTGCCATCAATGGACATTTGGATTTCACCGCCGCACAACAGCTCAGTGGGATGGATGCCAGGCGTGAGGAGTGCTTAGCATTAACACCTAACGGAGTCATTCCTGGAGTAACTTCTCCCAGTAGGCATCGAATTCATGCCAGTAACGGCACCGAGGAACCGGAAAAAGCCATGAGTAATTCCACCGATATGTGTGGATCTCTCCACCTGAATGGAAGCCCGAGTAGCTGTGTTTCTAACCGGCCCTCATGGGTGGAAGACCCTGGAGATACTTTGCACTATGGACACTATCATGGTTTTGGGGATACTGCTGAGAGCATCCCCGAACTCAGTAGTGTTGTTGAGCATTCCAATTCTGTCAAGGTTGAGCAGAGATATGACAATACTGTCCTAGGCACAATGTATTTGTACCACGGTTCCTAGGTGAATGACATTTATATCAAATGCATATTGAAATTGCTACCAAATGATACTAGGGGGACAGAATCCTCACATAGCATTAAATTTGAAGATTGCAACTTGTTGCTATTTTTACACTTTGTTTATATGAAAAGTAAACCTTTAATTTGACGGCCTTATACAATAGTTGTAGTTTGTTGCATGTATGGGGCTTATTTAGTGATAAAATAGGTGCTGTCATGATGGAATGTTTATTGTTTTCATTTTTTTATTATGGAATGTTCCGGTTTTGTATTTTTTTCCTAAGCTTGTGAACACTATCTTTCCCTTTTTAGAGCTGTTTCCCTTTTATTAAGTTTAACTGAATTTTGTGAAGAAAATGTTACGTATGTGCATCACTTAGAGGTAAAGATTTTTCTTTTCCGTATCTTCTGCTGAAGCTATGGTAGCAATATCAATGCCAGCTCTCACTATGCAAGGTTGAAAGTGGCAATCTTCTGGAGCTTCTCTGACTTTATAGTTTGTACATTTGTTTGGTATAATTAGATGTTCATCTTTAAATTTTACAAACAAGTTTGTTTAAAAATGCAGAGACAAATTTGGAAGAAGTTGCTGTTTCACTTTCTGTAGCGTAGAAGTGCTTTCTGTTGTTGTTGGGCTCCTTGCATTACAGAGTGGGAAAGTGGGCTGCCTTTGTTTGGTCGCAGTTGGGTGTGCCTCAGGTTAGCTCTGTGGTGGGTTTCTTTGGCTTCTCTCCTTTATGTGTGTGCTTGATATTTTACCATAGCTCGCAGACTGGAGGCATGTTGGCACTGTTCTGCTTTGTACGCAGTTGAAAATTGCTGTTACTCGTTATAGAATTTGCCAAGTCAAAATATTTGAGTTTGACTGTCTTGGATATACATTTATTGTCTTTTTTTTTTAACATATGCTTTGAAAATGTAATGTTGTGTACTCTTTGGGCTATGCTCACGGAAAATACATTGTATTTAATGCTTAATACACAAATCAAAATTCATATAAGTGCACTATATGAGCACTAATACTATAAGTTGCTGCTTGTGTTATAAGTGAAGAGTGGGGAAGAATATGATAAATGAGATAAGCCCTCTGAATTGTGTTGATTTTTTTTGTTCTTGTTTTGTTTAAAAAGGGACCTTTACAAATTGGATTTTAAAAAAAAAAATAAACATATTACATTGTATCTGAATATTTTGTTCAGATGTTATTATTTAGCGGCAAGTCAAGAAAGCGTTAAATAAGTTATATGTCACAATTCTCATAATCTTTCTCAGTGCTGCTGTGGAATTTCTCTTTGTCAGTATATGAAAGCAAATGGAAACAGCCCAACAAGTTGTCCTTGACTGAATTACAGAAACACAAACTGGATATTTGGTGTATGACAGTCATATCAGCCTTCAGCTCAAAAAATACCGGGTTAAAATATTGCCTGTTTATAAATAAAAAATAAAATATGTATAGTCTCATTCAAACATTTTTAAGCAAAATGCTACTGACTGCAGGGAAGTCAGTGTTTGAAATAGCCTTTACACTCCACGTGGTTCACTACACACAAGATGCTCACAGTGTATTCAGGTTGAAAGTAGCACTGACAGGAAAATTGACCAGTTCTTTTGCAGATAGTTGGCCAGACCAGCAAAACTCCTCAGTGCCTTCTGGAGACAAAAAAGACCATTAGTGAAAGCTGAGTGTCACCTGAGATGAGATCTCTGGCATGCATATTAACCACTTGCTTGTGCTTGGACGACTGCACCCAGGCCCTGTTTTTAGATGGTTTAATTTGCTGGTGTAGTGCCCAGAGGAGCATGTGCCATTGCCATTGAACTGGCACAAGACAGCGACTCTCATTTGCTGTAGAATTTGGGTTTGGGGATCTTAGTATTTGCTGAGTTTGCTCCACATGCTTTCTTGTATTTTTTCAAATAAATCAAAGCAACTCATAGTAAGCGCTGCCATCTTCCCTTCATGGCCGTAAACTGATCCCTAGAGGGCTCGCTTGGGGACAACTAAATTGGCATATGAGGGTGTAATGTTAGGTACATAATTTTAGCATGGTAAGATTTATACTCTGTTCATAAGGCAAGATTTATAAAATCTGTGTACATTTGGTTTTCATTCACTTGCTCTTCACATGTTTTCACCTAAAAATACCTTGGAAGACATTGTACTTCAAATTCAAAGGGAGAACTTGTAGCTTTATTTTAAAAAGCACTTGTGTGCCTGTGTGTTCAGCCACGTGCTGATAGACAGATTCCAAGGTCTGTATCTGTTGTCAGGCCCCATTAAATCAACTGGTAAATTATGATTAAGTGGAGAAGACCAGTGAGGGCCGTAAGATGTAGATGCACTGTGTGTGTCCCCTGGGTGTGTCTTCATCTACAGTTAATGTTGCAAAAGTAGAACTCTGTGACAGAGTATGACTCAGGTAAGAGCTGAGGTGTCTTAATTTTAAAACATCAAATAAGGATAAGAATTCCAGGATGGCACTTTTGCAGGTGCTCTTAGAGACAATGTATTTACTTACTGCAAAGGCCATCTAAAGTCTTTTTTTAAAATTATCCCATAAATTTTCAATAGAACATGAAATAGGGAATCACAGAATCCCCATGTGGTTGAGGCTGGTGAATACATACCCAAGTGTATGCTGCTGTTGAGAGCCCATACCACACTCACAGGAAAAATATTTTCTCATGCTTACTTGGAATTTTCTGGTTTTCAGTTTGTCCTGTAATTTGAGATACATATGAGCAATGAAGTTATAAAAGTAATGAGCTCAGCAGATCCAGCTGCACTTCTGTGCTGAACTGGTAAGTAAAGAATTGTCAAGCACAGAATGAGTTCTGCCAGGTGTGGCTGCATCTTTCTGTATCACAGAATCATAGAACGGCCTGGGTTAGAAGTGACTTTAAAAGTCATTTACGTCCAATCCCCTGCCGTGGGCAGGCACATGTACCTGTTGATGATGCTGAGGCCTTGTTTTTAAATATCTTGCTGTTAAAATACAGAAGACTTCCTTGGGGTTGCTGTGCTAGACCAGCTGAGGTAGTTGGAGAAGCCTAGCAGAGCTCACAAACCCTCCTCAGGCCTGAGTTACCAAGTCTCAGATTCTGCTGACAACAGTGCTGAGCCATTAAGCTGTGCTTTGCAATTCCTGAAAAGACTGCTGGGTTTTAAACACCTGCAGTTAAAGTCTCACAAGCTTTTTGTCTGGCAAGGGCGGTAGTATTGAAGGACTGTTCATACTTGGGCCTTTTGTCCAAGTCTAGAATTTTCAAGGCTTTCATCAAGCGAACGCTGTTTTAGATGCTGCTTTGTCTTACTGTTATCTTGGTTCTGGAAATGGCTGTCCAAAACAAAGTTTTCTTTCTATCTGCCAGATGTAACTCGATAGCACCACTGCGAATGTCATATGGAATTCACTAACCAGTTATTCTCACCATCTTCCTCATTATCTCTTGACTCTCAGTTTTGTATGAACTTTCAGTTTATTTCTTTCTGGCTGATGCAGATGTTTTTGCCCTAATTCCCCCTCAGTGTAGCTCCTTTCCTATTTTGTTTTTCAAAACCATTTGCAGAGTTTTGGCAGAAATACAAGTCAGTACAGATTCAGGCCGTGTTTTGATACAGAGTACTTCTGACTGAGTAGTTAAAATTAGCAGCACTGCAAGAGGGAAAGGGAAGTGTTACACTACTTCTTACGTAGTTACAGTCTTTAATATTTTTAACAATCCCCCGATTCCAAATAAAATCTAGTCCAAACTTCTAACAGTGAAGGAAGAAGGCTTTCATTTGGGATACGTATTAGATTAAGATGAGATGCTGCTTGGCTTCAAGAGCCAAATACTTTCACACCCTTTGAACTTTCCTGATTGCTAGTCTTGTATCTTACTGATCAAATCCTGATGCTTGATCAGGCTCTCGTTCTGTAAGCTAGCAAAAGACACTCTGTAATACAGTGTATTTCACTGCTTTAACAAACTCTCATCCTCCTGCAGTCTGAAATTGAACCTCACCTTCGTCTTTATATCCAAGTTACAAATCACTACGGAGCTTCTTGGCATTCCGATTTACAAATGTAATACATCCAAAAGAGCTGCCTCACAACACATGGAAGTAAGTCCTGAGCACAAAACACACCTAGATGGAAAAGGATTCCTTGCTGTCCCCCGCACTAGAGCCGACCTACAGTACAGCTGTTATCAGTAGCACACACTCTGAACTACAGCCTTGCACACACCTCCACCTGTTTTGTGTACTGCCACTCTCTCCCAGCCAGTGAAAAACCACCTTCCCCCGGCACAGAACTGCCCAGTTTGTGTTTCCATGCTGACACAGCCAGTGCAGTATGTCCTTTATGTCCCCTAGTTTGGGAATGTGGGGCAGCAGCAGCAGAGGGTGAAGTAGCTGGACCACTCCTCCCTTGCTGTGCCATTACATGTGACACATGCTGCAACTTCCCACTAGTGTATTCAAACCCTGATCTATTTTCTCCAGGCTGGTTACTAACCTGGTGAAATTCTTTTAAATTGTGCTTTTAGGGGGCTTTGTGACAAAAAATCCCATACCTTCTCTGCCGCTCTAATAAGTGATTTTTTAAGTTTGGGGTGTTCTGTGGTTTTTTGTTGTTGTTGTTGTTATTTGCCCCTAAATCCCAAATATGACTTCCTGTCAAGGTACAGCTAAAATTAATTTCTTAATGTTGCAGGGGGTGGAAGTCCTGGATGCCATGTTTGGGGTCAGGTAGCCTGGGGATGGAGCAGTGTTGTGGGTGTCCTACAGGGACAAAAAGGAATGGAAGTGGCATCTTCCTGTGCTGGACAGTGCTGTGCAGCAATTAGGCTGAAGCATAAGAGGCAGGAGTGGAAGGTGGTACCCTGGGAGCATCCCTTCTGCTGCTGCTGCTGGACTGGGGAATGCAGATTCACAGAGCAGGAAATCCTTGGGACCCAGCTGAATCAGGGAAAAGGGGGGGGAAAAAAGAGTCTTGTGTAAGCAGGATTTACTATTCCTGGCAACTGGTAACTACATTTCTGCTGCACTGCTTAATGACTCCCAGACATTTCACACCTCTCCTTCCTTTCCCAGAGTTTCCTGTCTCATATTGGTGCCTAGTTGTTCACAGGCAAGGATCGAAAGAACTCTGGTTTAAGGCAGATGGTTTATTTTAAAAGCATATCTGGCTGTAAAATTTTTTTAATACACTGCAATGAATTATAAAAGAGCTATCTACTTGGCTCTGTTATGAACATTATTAATACCCAATTTGAAAGCTTTGCCACACTCACATCGTACCCCACCCCCCAGAAAGGATAATGACTGTTACCTGTGGTATGAGAATGAAAGCTGGGCATCATCTCTCTTACCAAAAAGTGTTACTGAGTAACTTCTCTTTGTTTCCTTGAGATGGAGCTGCACATACAGGACTTGATAACCATTTCCAAAGCAGTAGGAATTAGCCTCAACTGACTGAAGTGCAATCAGGGGAGACACATATTTGACACTGAGGACAAGTGCCCTGGCTCCATCACTGATCTGAGCAGTGTTCCACAAGGGAAATAACCAAGTACTTGAAGCTGAACGCAAAACTAATTTGTGTAGTCTTAATTACATTTCTTCTTGCCAGCTAAAACTGTGAGCTAAAGGAGAAAGATAAGTTTGTCTGAGTTTCTTTCGCTTCAAAGGCAGGATGTAACCTTACTACAGAGGAAATACCATGTATTAGTAGAGTTCTCCTTTCGATGTCACTGAAAGGTCAAGCGCTTTTTGTAAGTGCTAGCTGGCAGCTCAATCTCACCAAAGATACTTGTGCTCTCCTGTGGCAACCACAAACTTCTTAGTGTCTGCAGTTTTGGCAGGTCTTGTATGGGGAGGAGAAGTGGAGATTTGTTTCTTTAATTTTATTCTCACTGTTTCTAAAAGGTGTTGGGAGTTGAATCAAGTGTCAGTAATATTAGCTATGTAGCTTAGAACCTGAGTTTATTCTATTTTATATTTGACATACAGTATAATACAAATATTTTCTAAAAATCAGTACCAAAAATAAAAATTATGAAAGTCAAGTAGGTACACAGTGTAAGAAGAACCAAGCAAAAAGTATATGCATGATGTAGAGAAGCACTTACTTAAATGGTAGTTCCTGAGGTCAAGCAATTCTTCCTACTCTGAGATGTCCAACCAGAAAATTCTATAAATTCCAGGAAGTGAAAAATTCTTAGGATTTTTTTATATACAACACATCTGAGAAAATGCCTAGGGATTTATTTATTGGACTATATTCATACTAATATTTCAAGTCTGCATTTTCAGCTGAAATTCTAGTCTTGATAAATCACAGATGTGTTTTCCATTAGCTGATGGGTTGGACACTGTTACACTTAAACTGTCACCATTTGCCAGATAGACCTTCAGTCTTCATCTTGGAGCATCATCCTGCAGGTACAGGTTAGCATTGTGACAGTGATCAAGTACAACGTGGTTGATCACCCCTTTTTTGAATGCACAACGATTTTCTACATGAGCAGAGCTGCCTCCATCAATGGGGCAGTTGTCCTGTACATCTGGTAGATGGCAGTTTTACAGGAGGTAAGAGTATTCCAGCTGCTGTTTTAGAGCTAAAGAATCACCATTATCCATGCTGATGTGAAATGGAACAAGGATCTGAACTACAGTGGCAGCACCCACCTTTACATTTTCAAGGTGTCTACAAATCCAACTTTTCCTATCATGGGCAGCCCCTGCCCATCAGCAGGGTAGAATTGTTGTGCCAGACCTGTCATGTGGCCTGCAGGGGCAAAGGGGTGGAGGATGCAAGGTTCCAGATAGAAGTAAAGCAGCAGTGGCAGAGTGGCCCTCACCCCTGGCAGATCCCTCTCCACACCAGGACCAGCAGCCCTCCCAGTCCCTGGAGCCATGCCTGCCCTGCTGGGAATGGCACAGACTGGGTGGGCACATTGGCTGCAACACGTTGTTAATAAGCTGCTCTGACCAGCACTGTGCAGCCCCAGCCAGATGTGTGCCAGCTGGATAGCTCTATAACCAGGTTAGCGTGGCACCAAGCCCAAAATAACAAGCCCTATTTTTTGGGTCTTTGGTAGTCTGCCTGAGGTTAAGCCTGTCATGACCCCAATAGTAAAAGGCAGAACAGCTGAGGGAATAATCCTGCTGAATCCAGAGACTGGAGAATAAGATCACCCCTTGGACTCAATTTGCAGAGCGAAAGAACTGAGTTATGCACAGGTGACCTCTTGGACAGGTCAGCTGGCCAGTGTGAGACTGAAGACAGCAAACATGAGCATGGTTGCCTCTTTTCATCCTGAAAGAAGTTCAGAAAACAGCAGCTCCAACATGGAGTGGCAGTAACACTGAGATGTCATTTCTCCTTTTCTACATGTTCTCCCATAGGAACCTATTTGAAAATATCAGATACTCTGAATGTTACAGATTGTGTCCCACTGTGATTATTTGCTAGAGAAGTTTGATTTATTATACATTTAAGAACAGTCTTCCTCCACATCCTGCTCCTGTAATGTGTCAGTCTGAAAAAAAATCCTTTCTTTACCTCAGATTTCATTTTAAGACCCCCTTCTGGCTTCTCAGTCAACACAAATGTGTAGGATTCCCCACCCATCATTACACTATTTCCAGCTCTGCTCTCACCCCACCCTGGATTCTCTGCTTCTCCCTGAGGGTGTGCAGAGCTTGGGCAATACCCTAGAACTGAAAGTGAAGAGGCACCAGCAAAGTGAGGGAGAGAGAGAAACCAAAACTGATTATTCCAAATCTGCTAGGAAAAAAACCCCAAACCAAAACAAGGAGAAACAATACATAGGATATCAAACTGCAGCGATGGAGGTGCATAGCTCACAGGAGGAGGAAGGATGGGAAGGAGGTCTCAGTCCTGGAGAGGGCTTCCTTGCTTTGTGGAAGCCTAAACGCTGCAGGAAGACTGGAGTGAGAAGCAGATTCCACATCCGATTTCCCACCTGAAAAGGATTAACTGGATCAAACAGGACTGAAATAGAGGACAACCAGCTAAGAGGTTGGAAGAACCCTTCCAACAGCTGCTTTGTTCCTCTGTCCCTTCCCTGTGTCTGAACCCAAAGGTGAGCAGAACCATTGGCTCTTCCTAGCAAGATGCAGCACAGCTCCTTCGTCACTGTTGCCTGCAGCAAGCAGATGTTCCCCCACCCTGCCTGGGGCTGCTAACAAGGGGCAGCTCCCCTACCCAGCAGAAGCCACGGCTGCCAGGAGAGAGTAGGTGGTTTTTTGTGGCAGATCAAAAGCAAGCTCCAGTCACTCCCGTAATTTCCACTACCGAGGGTTTCAAGGAGGTGTGCTGGTGCAGTGAGAACAAAGTCACCTCTCAAATGGCGAGGGGAGTAAATTGGGAGACAGTTGTGAGAACTGATGTTTGACACAGAATAAAAATGGGAAAGGACAAAAGCAAAGTGGGGAAGGCATTTAATGAAGCCCCAGCAAACACTTCATGCACTCCCACACAATCCCTTGTCTGCTCCAAATGGCTAGATGTGGGTTTCAGTGTACTTAGGAACCTCTAAAGGAGTCTAATCATTGCACATTGCAGGAAGGGGAGCTCAGCATGTGCCTTGTGTAGCATCTAAAATGTGGGAGGTTTCTATCTTGCAGATTATTACACGTTGAGTGTACTGGTTGAGTTGGTCTCTGGTTGCACCTGTATTTCTGCTGTGCACATCAGCTCTGGTGCCCTCTTGAGAACCTTCTCCCTGAGACTGCTTTGTACTGTAAATGGGAAAGACATCGTGCCAAGGAGTGTGTTTTGGCTTGCACAAGGGACTACAGAGCACTTTTTCCAAATAGTGATTTGCTATGCTTTAGAGCACATGGGCTGTGGAAACATATGGGCCTCTCTGCACAATTTAGTTGTTAGGAAGACAAGCCTTTGTAAGGAAAGAAATGGTATTGTATATGCAAAGAGACAGACTGAGAACTATGCCAGATCCTGGGTCAGAGCTATAGAACTAGGAAGTTACTGATAGATCTGAAACCAAAGTGAAATGGGGAGAGAGAAACTATCAATAAAAACCCAAGCAAACAAACAAACAAAACAACAACAAAAAAAGGAAAGAACAAAAAAAGACAGACTCTCATCAAATACAGACTCAATAGATAAAAACAGCAAGTGTCAATTGGGGTGCACAATAAAAGCCAAATCCAGAGAGAAATAAACCAGTATTAGCTGAGGAGTCTGAAGACAGAAGCCACAGGCATTGAGGTCGACCTGCCCAGCACCGTGGGAGGAGCGATCCTGCCTGCTTGGTGACCTGCCAGGGGATGGGGTGAGCAGGAGCAGTGAAAACACCACAGCAGCTCGGTCCCCACGTGCAAGCTGTAGAGATAGATCACTGGAGCTCAGGAGAGCTGACTCAGGAGAGCTGTCTCTCACTTTCATAACCCTCATACAGCTCTAATGAAAGCCTGAATCATTGTTACTCTCTGCCGTGATTAAGCGAACAAAGGCAGCAGAAAGCTTCTTGGGGATCTCTGTGGATTACTGACTGCTCTACCCATCCTCTGACAGGTGGCTGTAGTAAAGCATCAGAGAAATATTCTTGCCTGTTCAGTAAGCTACTGACTCAACTGGCTGAATTAACAAATGTCCCAGAGTCCAATCACAAATCTCTGCTACGCTAAGTGAGGGCCATGTACCACCTCACTCCCTGAACCCCTTATTGTTACATGGGCAGTTTAAATTAGTGCTTGTTGTAATGAATTTATGGGCATTTTTTGCCACCTTTCCCCTTTTGAATATATGGTGTTGCACATGTGGAACACTACAGCCAAATGGTCACCTCAGTCCTGTGTTTATTCTCAGGAGGGATAGAGTGCAAGTACTGGCAGATTGCGTTGTCCTCCAGTCTTTCATGACACCTGTCCCAGAGCAACCAGAGACTGTACAGATCATCCCAGTCTCAGCTCCAAGGAAGTCATTGACCTGCAGTTCCTTCAGCCCTCTGTCCGTACCTCATGTTCATCGTAAGCCCTGTCCTTCTCCACATCTTCTATTACTCGGTGAAGACGAGATGGAGATAAATATCAGCCCACAGCAGCTAATGATGAGCCCTTCTTGGGTTTCACTACCACACCAGCTACTGCTGCAAATTAAAGTGAATAAATTTTTATTGAAGTTTTTTTTATTGAAGGTTTTGAACTCTGACATTCAGCACTCCAGTCCCTCCTGTGGCTGGACTAGGGCAGCTGCTGGAACCAAAGGAGATGACCCAAACAAAAGCCCACTTGTGTAGCTTTCATGTGTTATGAGTATCTCTTGCCGAACTGCCTTAGTCAATTCAAAAGTAATGGAGACAAAACCCAGCTTCTAAAACCTCTATAGAAAAATAGAGCCTGAAATGCGTTTTTGTTACCAGGTGTATACATTTTCTGGGGAGAAAGTTGTATGTGAATTGAAGACTTGAAAGAAATTAAATTACTTGAGAGAGTACTGTAATTGAAAAGAAGAGAAACGTGTGCGTTTGAAACAAATTTATTTTCTACCACAGGAGAACTGTAATTGAAAAGAAGAGAAACTTGTTGAGTGAAGCTCAACTGATTTGAGAGGGAAAGAAAGTATAGGGCTCCTGCACTCTGAAATTAATTTCTTGCTTGATTTGTAGCATCAAACTTTGGAAATATCTATATCAATTAATTTGAAAGGGTGATGTCTTGCCCTAGGAAATCAGGCATTGCTGTTCAGGGATAGAAAAATATGATGCTTTAAGCCTGTTCCTCAGCTCTTACACGAAGTGGAACAAGGCATTGATTAGGATGCAACCAATGGTGTCCCAGTCTGGGGTCCTCAGTACAAAGGAGACATGGGGCTCCGGGAGTGGGTCCAGTGGAGGACTACGGAGATGATTAAGGGACGGGAGCATCTCTCTTATGAGGAAAGGCTGAGAGAGCTGGGCCTGTTCGGCCTCAAGCAGAGACAACTGAGAGGTGACCTCATCGATCTCTGTCAGTATCTGAAGGGAGGGTGTCAGAGGATGGACCAGGCTCTGCTCAGCAGTGCCAAGCAAGAGGCAATGGGCACAAACTGGTGCACGGGAAGTTCCTGAACATAAGGAAGAAATTATTTACATGAAGGTGATGGTGCACAGGAACAGATTGCCCAGAGAGGCTGTGGAGTTTCCCTCGCTGGAGATACTCAAGAACTGCCTGGATGCACTCCTGTGCCATGTGCTCTGGGATGGCCCTGCTTGAGCAGGGAGGTTGGATGAGATGACCACTGTGGTCCCTTCTAACCTGACCCATTCTGTGGCTCTGTGATTCTGTGATGGCAGTGCTAGGTCTAGATTTCAGATGCAATGTCACCAAGGTTTTCTTCTCTGCCCAGGAAAGCCCACTTGTGCCTAAAATTTACCTGAGGGTAAAATGAATATGCATCATGAAATGACTCATGAACACACATCTATCTTGAAACAACACTGTTTGCCAGCATCTGCCTAGTACTTGATGGAGGAGTTGATTTGTCCTTCTTATAAAAAGCTAAAAAGATATAAAGATAAAAAGATGGATGTTGCTGAACACCACAGAGATTTCTCTGTAACCAAGAAATGGCTGGGAATGTCTCTCACACTGTTCCCACGCCGCAGCCCATGCAGCAACTGTTCTGCACCAGGTGAGCTGCAGCCTCCCAGCACCATGGACATTTGTGAAACATCACCCTGGGACTTCCAAGAGACCAACAGCTCTTTCACTGTAGTTTCCACTTGCAATCCTTTCAGGAATTCACTCAGTACCAAAACATGGGCTGAAATCAGGTGAGAAATGGCCTTGTGTGAAATTAAGTGAAAAACACCTCTGTGTTTTCTGCACTACAGATCCAGTAGCTCGGGTCACTCTGGAAAACACCTGTGCTATGTCTTCTCAGCCACAAAACCTGCAAACTCAGCCTAAGAACACAGGTCTGAGCTTGTTTTTATCTCTGCCTGACACACCACTGAGTGCATTCAGGACCATGCAGGGTACTGAAGGCTTTCATTGACACCTCTGCAGCCACAGGGCAGGAGTGATTGATTGGCTGAGTAATAGGAACTTGCAAGAGGAACCAGCTGAAGATGTACAAGACAGAGTGGATGCCTTAAACTACTTTCTCTTCCTTGAAATAGCTCCGTAGGGTAGACATGAATCAACTGCAGTTACAGTTTCATATTGTCATAAGGCTCAGGTCACTGTCAGGCTTCAGAGCTTCTCCTCATGTGCTCTATTATGCCCAGAATTGTGCTCCATTTTTTATAAAATTTACTTTTTTTTTTTTCTTACTGTCTACATTTACTTCTTTGTACAAACACATTAAAAATAAACAGATAGAGTTCAAATCAGGGGAATCTTGTTCGATATAATATTTTCCCCCATATATCTTTCTGACCTCTGACAATTTCTCCCTAAAGGAATTAGGATTAGAGAATCAGAGGATAAGAGGATAGGATCACTGGGAAATTCAGGCTGGAGGGGACCTCAGGAGGTGCCTCATGCATCACTGCTCCAAGCAGGGCCAGCTGTGAGGTCAGACCAGGTTGCTCGGGGCTTTGCCCAGCCAGGTTTCATAATCCCCCAAGGATGGAGCCTGCCCAGCCTCCCCGTGCAGGACCTGCTTGTCCTCACGGAAAAGGTTTCAGCGCCCAGCCTGAAGCCCTCTCATTCCAGTCCCTGCTGCCTTGTCCACGCTGGCTGGGAAGGGCCTGGCTGCCTCCTCTCGCTCCCCTCCGCACGGGCTCCGGGCTGTCTGTGCGGTGCCCCCGAGGCCGTCTCTGCCCAGGCTGGACCAGCCCAGCCTCTGCTCAGGGGCCAGCTCCAGCCCTGAGCACTGCAGGGGTGACCTCACGCCGGGTTATCGACGTCTTTCTGCGCTGGGGCACCAAACTGCTGCTGCCCAGATGTGCTCTGACAACAAGTGCTGGCCACAGGGGACCTGCCCCAAGCTCCTCATTGTGCTCCTGCTGTGGCAGCCCCCGATGCTGCTGCCTGGCTTTGCTATCAGCTCCTGCCCAGCTCGCTGGTCCAGTCAGAGTGTGTCTCTGCACACCAGTTTTCCATATCTCTTGACTTCCTCCTCTCCATCAGTTTGTCTCATTACTTTTGAACCTCCTCATAATTTTGACTACTAGAACATCCTTTGCCAATGAGCTCAAAAAAATCAGTATTTCGTGAAAATTCAATTTTCATGAAAAAGTGCTCCTTTTCATTTGCTGTCTCTGGTGGCTTCATTTGGTGACCCACAGTTCTGTGAAAAGCAGTGAATAAATTTTCTTATGCATCACACAGTTTTGTAGAGAAACATCATATTTCTCCTTATGACTTTCTCTAATCATCCAATTTCCAAGCAGAAGAATCACGTTCTGTTCAGTACTTTTTTGAAGTGGATCTATACCGCAAATTCTTGTTATTTCCTGCACTTCTTTTCCATTTCCATGATAACCTTTTGAGATGAGATGACAGTATATGAAAAGAGGATGCATCATAAATTTACAGTGTAACGATGCATGCTGATTTGTGCTCCCTTATTTTCCTAGTATTTACCAAGAGTCTCTCTACTACTTAACACTGAAATGGTGTTCTCAAGGCACTACCAGATAATTCTTACGCGTTTAGAGGAGATAGAGAGCCCACCAATACCTGTGTGTACATAGTTAAGATTGTTTTCCTTATGTGACCTATCATGAATGCAGTAACAGCAGCTTTCACCTCTGCCTTTATTTCCAGTTAATTGGTACCTTGAGCTCTTCTGCAACCGTCTGCAGCTGGTCACAGGTTAATTTTGCAGATGTGGCCTTAGGGACATGGCTTAGTGGCGGACATGGCGTGCTGCTTTAACAGGTGGGCTCATGATCTGAGACGTCTTTTCCAACCTGAACAAACCCATGATTGACCAACAAACCCTCCCACCTCATGATGGATGCTTTCCTTCCTACATCACTTACAAGTATTTTGAATAATGTAGGTCACAACACAAATTTCTCTCAGACTTCACCCATATCCTCTCTTCAGCTGCTTATTTATCTCTACTTTTATATCCCTACTTCTAAAGGTACTGTTAAAGCTTTTCTGTATCCTTGTTTCCTCAAAGATCTTAGATAAAGGGGCCTAGAGGAGGAAGGGCAGCATTGTCCACTGGCCTGAACTGACCTTTCAGAAAATGGTCAGTCTGCACCAGAAGGTGGCCACAATCTAAAATCTGCACCAGTTGTTAGGTAGGAAACTACATGGAGCTGGCCCTTCTCAAATAATGCAAGCTCTAAACAAATATTTAGCAGAAGGTCACTTCTACCAGGATAGGTAAGTGGTATTACATCAGTGGCCCTGCTAGGAGGAGAGCTGGGCGTTTCCCTTCAGGCAGGACAAAGCCTCCTTTGAGAAAGCTGTGCCTGAGTGAGCTACAGGCTGTGCTGCCACACGGTTATCGCAGATGAGAAGGGGTGGGCTCCTGCTCGCTGGGTCTGCAAGGGGAAACAGTCTCATCCCTGAGAGAGGAGGACCATTCCTACTGCTTTGTGGAGACTCCAGGCTGCCCAGCTCTGTACCGGGAGGCACCACGGCCAGTCTCACCACATGCCTCTTTGCAGGCAGAGTTACAGCTTTGTTAGGAAAGAGGAAGAGCCTCTGCCTGGAGCAAACCCAGCATTTTTCCATAACCTTCCTGAAATGAAGTGGACCTGGTGTAAGTGTGTCACCTGTATGCCTCTTGCTGTAACATTTGAGAAATGCTTTTACACCTGGGGAGATTCTCTTAACAGGGAGACTGTGCATGTTTTAATGGAAAGCCATCAGGAGAACTCACCTAGAAAAGCCCTGAAAGCCCAAAGAAGACAGCAACAGCTGCTCACTGACACGGGCCAGGACTGTGTGGTTATCACCCTGAGGGTCATCAGCCTGACAGGTGATTCCTCTTTATGAGGAGAGCAGGAGGACTGGGGGAGTCAAGGGAGATGGAGAGTTGGAAATGCTGGAGCTGAGGCCATCCCCCTTTGAGCCACAACACTTCTACACTGTCAGCCCCAATAACCCGTGGTGGCCTTGCCAGTCTTCTGCCGTGAAACCCCAAAGGTGGCACTTGAGGGAGGACAGTGCACTGGTTCCACGGCAGCACAGAGCACCCTGTGAGGGCAGACATGCCACAGAAGCTCGTGTTTGTGCACACACAAGGTCAGTCAGACCCCCATCCTTTCTGCAGCTGTGGCCTAAGAAACACACGTGAGAGAGCTGAGACAGACGTGAGAGGGGACTGCTCAGAAATGTCTGCCACAGCTTCGCAGTGTCACTGGTCCAAGGGCAGCCTGATCAGAGATGGGGTGGAACCCGGAGAAGCACATTACCCACTAAATGGACTCTCCTGCAAGCCCACCTCCCCCATATGCCTCCTGGGCTGTCAGGATAAAGGGAGGAACCCCTTGCTTCTTCAGGCAGGATGTGCAGGACACAGATATCAATGGTCCTGTTCCTCCAGCTCTTGACTCACCACAGGGCGTGGAGACCAGCTCTCCATAAGGCAGGACCTCTAGGTGTTTCCAGCCCAGAGCAAATAAGGCATCTCCATCCTGTACACATCACACACCGCTTGCTCCTGGACCCGGCTGGTGTGCAGCACTGAGACAGAAAACGTGTCTGTGGCCCATACCTGGTCTTGCATGTCCAGTGCTGGGGGAACACTTGAAGCATGAGGCATTTCTTGAGCTACTCTCACTTGGATGAAGCCACCAAGTGAGTAAGGAAACTGCTGTTAACCCTGTGTCTGTCACAGTACAGACAGACCAGCTTGCCCACTCCTGGGGTTTTTTGCCTGTTGTTTCTCCTACAGCCTAATCCGAGGGCTAGAGAACTCAATTCTGAACTCAGTACTCGATATAAGACAGAGGTCTGCAGATCCTTCAATTTTTATTACTTTAGCGGGAATGATTATTGTGCAAGAGGGACAAAAATCCCTTTAAATAAAAAATAGTTTTACTTTTTTTGTTCACTAGCCTCAAACCATGTTAGCATTGAATTTTAAAGGTCAGGGCTGGAGTAATACAACTCACCAGTTAGGTCTTCACTAGCCTATTATTGCACTAATTTCAGAAGGAGAAATCTGAAAAAATTGCCAAGGGAGATCAAGATCAGACTGGTGACAAAAAAGCTGAAATGAAACAATGAGGCTCATTGTGTTGGTGACTTCATTAGTTTCTCTACTTTCTCCTGAAGTGTGCTTCTCTCACAAAACTTAAACACCAGTGCTCTGCCAGAGAATCCCCCGGCACTTGGCCTGTTGGGTCAGACATCTGTGACACCACAGTCATGTGCAGCCCCTGCAGATACTGAGGGCACCACACGAACCACACTAATAGAAGTGTGTCAAAGTCAGGCATTTTAGACTCTGTAAGTGGCAAATTTTCATGCAGCTCACGAAAAGGTTCCCATCGTCTCTGAGAAGACAAAAAAGTGCTGTCCCCAAGGGCTCCTTCTGTATGTGTGATTTGTAAAATGTTAGGAAGTCAGCTGATGGTTGCAAATTGCTTGACACTCAAGAGAAAGGGTAAATAGATGAAAAACTGGGAGATCAAGGACTCTCTACTCAAACAGCTCACATTTAAAAGATACTTAATTAGTATCAACATATCAACACAACATGGAGGTACTCCACTTTTGTAAAGCCACATGCTTTGGCACTTCAAGAGAAAACATAAAATGTCCCCGTGCAAACAGGAATAAAAAAGTTAAGAAAAGGATTCCTTGCTAAAAATATATTGTTTGAAGTAAAGCTGTGCCAAGCGGGGGGAGCAGTTAAAGAGAAAAGAGCAGCTAAAACACAGGATGGGCAGCAGGTATAGTCTTTAGTAAGCAGGCTAGCACTTTACACTTGTTTAACATTTTACTTTAAAATAAATAAAAATAAACCTGGTTTATTTCCATTTTGAGTCTTGTCTAGCAATAAAGTGATCTCAAAGCAAGCCAGGAGGTGATGATGTTCCTTACAGAAATAGCAAATTGCTGAACAGGATGCCTTGGGACAGGCTAACAGTGCATACAGTTCAGCAAGTGTGTTGGAGGATGCCAGGCACAGTGATGTTTCTCTCATAAGTCATCTGGCAAGTGTAAGAGCTAGTAATATCAAGTGATAGCCAAAGGAGAAATATTTTCTCTAACAGCGTCTTTGGCAAAAATCTGCAGCTTTTCCACAGCTGAGAAGAGTATGCTCAATGCTCAGTGAGTAATAAATAAGTGAGGGGCACATGAAATGGGAGTCCTGATACACATGGAGGACTTCAGTGCCTGAACCTGCGTGTGCAGTGCCTTCACCCACAAACTCTGTTCACCCTCTGCTCAGGCATTGCCTAGCAAAGAAGTCCTGGCAGCCAGCCCTTGGCCCTTGGAAATGCCTCTGATGGAGAGTGACTTGCCATGGAGGGCTTTGTCATTTAAGGAGACCATTTATTACCTCCTTGACTCTACTCAGGTTGATTTATGCCACTGAAGGATTTGGACCACGTACATGTCGGAAAAGTGTTTGCAATACCTCTGACTTTATGATGGTTATTAGCCTGACCTTGCTGACCTTGATATCCACACTAGGGACTGTGATACACTCAAAGTGCTTGAGCATTTGGGGGGATTTGGGGTAGTTATTTTAGAAGCCCTGGTAGACTGCAGAAATATCACAGCTTTGGATTTTCCTGCCTTACGTCAGATAGCTTTTGCACTCCAGTGCTAACAAAATTCTGCACTGCCCCTTCTGAACTTCAGCTTTACTACTACAATGTAGTAGAGAAAATCAGAGCTGTGCAACATCTCCTGGAGGTGGGTTCATGTTGCAATATTAGTGTCATGTAATTCTTTCTAGGTCAACTTTGAATGGCATTTGTGCATTTGTAATGAAGGAACAGCCGGCTGAAAACAACGTCCTAGACTTTCAAACGACTTGGCATGGCCTTCTGGGCCTGAATGTCAAGTCTAGCTAAATACATCTTCAGGGGTCAGATTTGAGTTTTCAGTCTTCAAAAACATATTGTGGTATCAATATTCCTTATGGTGTTGCTTCCTGGGGAGCTTGGAATGATCAGGCTTTGTCAGTGTGATATTTAACCTCCTAAAAATTTTGAGAAGTCATTCCATCAAAAGCAATGTTATTGTTGTTGGAGGGGGTTTAAATTTTTTTTTGTTTGATTACCTCTGAGCCTTATACTGTACTTGCTCACCATGTGTGGACCACACTGCAAAGTGACACAGAATCCACTTAATGTATGGTTCAAATGTTAACTTTGAAATTCCATCCAATCTTTCCAGACCCAAGTGTCTTATTAATTAATTCTCATTTTCAAATCCTAAATACATTTGTACCTACCTTAGCAGGCCACAGGTTTCCTGACACTGGGATGAATGAAATTACCTGATTTACTGTTTGGGAATTGTGAACATACCCTATGATATCTCTGAATGTCACCATTCATTTTAAAATGCTCTAAGCTAATGGCACTCTGAGGACTAATTACTGTGCTGTGATTCTAGGTGTGCTACATCAGTCTTAATAATTACATGCTTGATTTAAGATTAACATATTGTGAAACATGCTTGTATTAAGATATTGTTTGTGGCAAATGGGGCATCAAATATAACAACAGTTCTCTCCACAGTGTTAGAAGAATCTTTTCTCCTTTTCCCTACAGGCCATACTAAATCACCATTTTCCTCACTTCAGTGCTGAAGTTTTCTGACGTTGTTGGGAAGTCAGAGGGCAGCAGGGTTGCATGGAGAAATGTGTGGATTGAATGGAATAGATAGAAATGGTATGAGTTAATCCAGCCAGGATGGATCTTCATATGAGAAAGGATATGCCAGTGCCTTCACAGGTTTAGCCTGGATTAAAAAGAAAACAGCTGGGTAGGTCTCTCTTTTCCCTGGAGAGAAAGTTATTTTGCTTACAAGAATTAAAATGAATACTTCAGGGTCCAGACATAAGAAAAGTATTTTTCAAAGCTTCAGCACCCTGCTTCTGTGCTAGTTTTGTCTGGAGAAGCTTTCCTCTTTTTGCGTGACTGAGTCTGTAATAGCAAATAGCACCGTCCTGCCAAAAGGGAGGGCTTGAAATTCTCCCTGGCATTTCTCCTGCGAGCATGGGCACCTGGCACCCTCACACAGCACACAGCGTGTGTCTGCCTGAACCCGAGGGCTCTTCCCTTCTGCTTCGAGAGAGCACTTGCAGAAAGAAAGCTGAGCTGCTGCTTGCAGCTGAAGCTGGATGCCCAGCTGAGCCGGCAGAGCTGCCCATGGCTGAGAAAAGGGAGTGGGTCCCACTTCTGCTGGCCCCACTACCCCACCACTTCCCTTGCATGCCTAGCACCTACTTAGACCCTCTCCTGTGCCCATTCACCTACCAAAATGGCAAAACCTGGCCACTGCTTTTGCTCAGAGAGGAACCTGGTGCATGACATCCCTGGCAGAGGCGGTGGTAGGAACTTCGGCCAGGGGCTGGGATGGGAACCACCCCCTTCTGGCAGCAGGGGGCTGTCTTATGAAACCTTACGCCAAGACAGCTGCAAAAGGAGGAACAGCAGAAACAGGAGCCTGGAAAGGAGGCAAAGCAGCTTCTTCCACCTCAGCCTGACCTTTCCCCTGTGGCAGTTGGCTTTAAGAAGCTGGCAAGGGGGCAGGAGTAGAAAGATCAACAGTAGTGGAAACAGCTGCCCAATAAAGGTGTAGCATGAAGGCAAAGAGCAGATTGAAGCCCTGTGTGCCTTCTCTAGTGGTGTGTCTTTTTAGAAACAAGCTATTCATATCCAGGACTAAAATATAACTTCCCATAAGGAGAGGAAAGCACAAAGATAAGTTCTCTGGGTGACCAAGAGCTCATGGGACTGGCCAGGACAGCATCCCTGCTGCCAGGGCCATGTGCAGATGCGTGGTCTTCTTCTTCCCCCTTCATAAACTGCAGACTCTTGGTACCCCGGAAAACAGCCCTTGAGACATCCATGAATATAAGGGCAGTGTGCAGGTCTGGGGCTGGTTCCCAAACTGCTCCACAGAAGTTAAGGGGCAAAACCTCAAGTCAGATTTAAAAGTCCCTTAAGACACAAGGGATATTGATGGTAGATTTACTCCTACTCCTTTACTCTCCCTCTCCATCCCCCTGATATTTCTTCAGTTGATATTGATCCATTTAAGATGTATAAAGCAAATAACTGTATTTAACAGCCCTAGTTGTGAGCAATCAGAGAGCTCTTAGAAGATCTCAGAATGTGAATCTACAATGTTTACCCTCAGGCAGGAATTCCATTAATAATTTAAGATGTCTGTGTGCCATTGAACATTAATGGTAATTTTCAGCTACAAGGGATCAATCTAACAGTGTATTCCAGACGTCTGTATGCTGTGGAAAGAGGTCTTCTCTGGGTAAATGTCATCTTTATATACAGTGAGCTCTGAAAAATTACAGTCATTTTTCTCTATGGTTCCTTTACAAAGCTTTCCTGAATCCCAGGAAAAGTCCTTACAATGTGACCCTCAGTTTGCACACGTGTCATTGCCTTGCACAGCCAGCAGAGTTGCTGCTGCCTTGCCCTGCAAGTCCAATGCTTCTTAAGTGTCCAAAGCCTCAGAAGTGAATCACAGAATCATAGAATACACTGAGCTGGAAGGGGCCCACAAGGATAATAAGTCTAAATTCTGTCCTTACATAAGACAGCATGAAGAATCACACCATGTGCCTGAGAGCATTAAGCAGGGGGCACTGGCTTCAGTGTGCCTTCCTGAGCAGCAGCACTGGATCCACCTGGAGCTGGATCAGCTGCTGGCTCAACCCAGGGCACAATCACACATCAGATGCATGAGGTCAAAGGGTGCAGTTATGTATCAGACAATGTGCTGTTTCTACAAGAAAACATCTATCAGTAGGATGCCTGGCTATCAGCCTGGTTTCACAGTGGGATCCAAGGGCAAAAATCCATGGTGTGTCTGCCCACAGGGTCAGCAGCTCCATGCCAGCCTGGTGTGGGCTCCTTGCTCATGTGGAGGTCTGGTTGCATAGGTACAGAAAAGGCTCCATCAAGACCAGGGTGTAAACCTCTGCAAAAATATTTTCAGGAGGGGCAACAACTGAGAAACCAAGGAAGGAATATATCAGTGCAAGTAAATTTCACATGAAAGCAACAGTTGTAAGAACATCCAGCCAGGCACCTCTTTGTCTGGAGGCTCCTAAAATCTCTGGTGACATGGTTTCCCACAGGTGGGCAGTGCAACCCCTGAGGTACTGTAAATAAAATTCCGTAACACCACTCTGGAAGGAGTACACCATAAACTAAGCTTTGGTCCAAGGTCTCTGCTGTCTTCCTCCAGCTGGAGGATGGTGCCCAAGCTTGTCTTCACCCTCCTTCAGAAGCTGCCAAATGCTTTCCATGCTGGCTGTCCCTACTGACGGCCTTTGAGCTATGGAAATTTTACCAGCTGTGGTTGGCACTGTAAAAACAAATACTAGCCTGACAGTCAAGGCTAATCATGGGGGAGGGGTAAAATAATCAGTTTTTACCAGACTTTTCTGAATTCAGCCTCCCTCAACAAGGATGATTATAACTAATTAGGCAGAACATGGTAACAACACTCACATTTGGATGTGTGGTGTCTCGATGGAAGAGGAAATTAAGTAGGATGCGATCAGAGAGCTGCAGACAAAGAGAAAATGAGGCCAGTCCAAACAAGTAGCTTTTCATCAGAGAATAGATGGATAGATTAGTCAATTTATTTTGTTGTACCTAGAACATTAATAAGCATTACATAGTATTGTAATTTGCCATTCAAGGAAGCATCTGACATGCCATCCTTGAGGACATCTTTTCCCTCCTGCCCTGAGCAGACACACACACACGAGACCCTCTTCACCAAGTGTCCTGGCGAAATGTATTTGTTAAGTGCTCAGGATTGTCACCCTGGAAGGATGCCAGGGCTCAGCAAACTGAGGAACAAAATAAGGATTACAGATTCATTAAGGCTGGAAAAGCCTCTTGAGATTAAATCCACTGAGGAGGTGCAAGGTGGACCAGGTGACTGGGTCCAGTGAAGGTACTGGCAGCTTTGGCATAACTCAGAGACACCTAGAAAAACTTCTGGATGTCTTTTGATATAGTAAAGGAGACTTGTGCTGCTTGGTTGCTAGAAGGTGTGATCCCAGCTCTGAGACGCACAGCTCTGCTCTGACCATCCTGCAAAACTACATCCCCAAGCTTGTAGCCACTCTTGAAAATGTAGATCTCCAGTCAAAAGTCTTTTTTACATTACTCTACCATATAAAAACTGGGAAGCATATATATCTTGAGCTGGCAGTACTTTTTTCTTGCCTGCTGTTGGCTGTGCTCCCAGTGTGGTCAGAGACATGAAGTAACCTGAGGGGAAGCAGGAATCAGCTCTGTCATCCTCCTCAGCATGAGCAAACAGCAGGATTGCACCTAGTGGTCACTGTTTGCAGTCATGGTTGAACACCAAACACCTGTCCACGTGCTGCTAATGCAGAAAGCAAGGGATTGAAAAATTCTTGCTGATTAAAGGTAATGTCAAGGGAAATCCCTCGGGCTATGAATTCTGCACAGCACAGATAGGGGAATTTCACCTGGCAATTCCTGCTTCACACTCTCCCCATACCAAAATTGCATCACACTTTCAAGCTGGGCACTTGGCTCTGAACATCCTTTTGGGACAGTGATTTTCTCTCTCCTATGAGCTGAAAGAACAAAATCACAAACAAGTATATGAGAAAATTATTGCCTCAGCAATAACCTCTCCATAACCTAGTGGGGAGGAATAATGTGCAAAAGAGAATTTGCAGTAAGATACAACAGTTGCCAATAAAAGCTTCAGGCCATGTCACTGAAGCTGTATATTATCCATGCAATTTACTGAATCTATTCTAATTTAGCCACTATCTCAAGAATATGAAAGAGGCAAATAAAAGGCTTCATAGGAGCAGAAACAAAAGTGAAGCTATGGAGGTGTCCAAGTAGGGACTGGCAGCTCAGGCTTCAGGCAAGATGACAAATAACCCAAGACCCAGAGCCCAGCAGTGTGTGGTTTCTCCCATGTGCCCCCTACTGCAGCATCACTCCTTGCAGGAGAGCCACAGCCACATGAGGAGGGCAGGTGATGGCTGCCTGTATGGGTAAGGCTGGGCAGTGTGCATGGAGAAACTCTCCCCAGACTGAGGGACAGGGCATCGCTCCCTAGGGCTGCCAGCCACCCCTGTCCATAAGTGTCCTGACTGCTAAACAGTGTTTTAAATAATAAAAAAACAGAGTTGAAATTTAGCCAACCTTAAGATAAAGAGGAATAGTAACCACAGCCCCGTTTAAGGATACATTGGCTGCCAAAATGTCACCTTCTGCTCTGCCCTCCTCAGAACGTGCTACAAGTTCCCAGTTTGCTCCATCCATGCTTTCCATCAGCTTGCTGTGACACTTGAACCCATTGATACCTCCTGTTTCCTTCAGCCTTCACTTTCACATAGGGATGGTGTGACAAACTTGTTTCTGCAGACCACACTGGAAATTCTCAAATAACAACTTGTTGGTCTTTAAAAGCAAGTATTGATATTTTTCAACTCTTCTAAAAATACAGATTTCAATTTTTCTAACTGGTGCTATTTTTAAAATTTTATTTTCCGAGCACTTTTCAGAGAAGACTTAGTCTGAGAAGCTGCTTGAGCAAAGATGGACTGAGAACATCAGTGTTCAAAGGGGGACCGGTTCATTTAAACCTCGACCTATTCACATTCTGTTAAAGCACCCCTTCTAATACTGCATGTTTGCTGATTTGCTTATTTCTAAGAGAGAAAAAACTTACATAATACCTAGTACAGACAAAAAAAAAAACCTAAACAAAAACCCCTGTACAAAAAATTTATGGGTCTACAACAGTAGCCAACAACTACATCATGGAAAGCTGGCCTGCAATTAATTAGCTTACCAGTTGCATTGCCCAGCTGAACCAGGCTCCAGTCAGTACATGTACTCATTTGGATCAATGGTTATCCCAGGTTGCAGAGATCCCACATGACACCAGCATCCTGGTGTCAGCTTTCCACTCATAGAGACCTTTTTTTAAATCTCCCTTTGTTTCCTTCTCTTCCTCTGCTACTAGCTGCTAGCTGTCTCTTTTATTTCATATCTCCCTTAAGGCTGAGCAAGACATAACCCTTGTAGATCTCATTCCTGCACCATGGGGAGGAGAGACCACGCTAGTGCTACTACCCTAGCTCCTGATGCCATTCCTTCACTGTCTTGCCAAAAGGATCAGCTCATCATCTGCAAGATAAACACAGGGTCTGCTGGGGAAGTGACAAGAAAATGTGTAATAGGGCTCGTAGTCACCATGCCTCACCTACACTTACTCATCTGGCTCCTGCAAAGCAGAGCGTGGGTGGCCCCATGGGAAGGGACTGGGGGCAGCCAAAAGCTTTTCCTTTTGGGTGTCTCCAGACTCTCTTTGTGTGTGAATGGGGACTTCCATGGGCCCAGCATGGACTGCAGGAAAATCTGCTCTGGACAGAGGTCTGGCTTTGAGCTGCAAACTTCAGCAGAGGGGTAGCTGCCATTCCCTGGATGGCATCATGGGAAAAGGTGTGGGATTCCCTGAGCAGCATGGCTCAGGTCAGGTCAGTGTCTGGTCTTTCAGGGTGAAAATTTAGGTCTTGGATCACAACATGGTGATAACTGGAGAGGTGTTGATGCTGATCCTGGAAGTGGATCTGATGTAAGGCAGGTGAATGCAGACAGGTCTTTGCTCGAGTGGGTAACAGGACACAGGAGCAGAGAAGTGTTTTGATATGAGTGTCTCAAGGTTTCAATCCATATTACTTCAATCTCTGCTTCTGTCCTTTTGTAAACAGTCACATTTTCAAAGGGCCACCATCCTATAACATAAATATTTTTAACATTTTAACAAGCAATTTCAACTTACAGACACCAATTTATTTTCCTTGTTGGTCTGTTAAGCAGATTTCTTTTACTTTCCCCATAGTATGATTAGAAAATCTGCACTTACCCAGTTATTGTGAGCAAGACATTTCATGATGACAGAGGGAATCATAAGGACCAATTTAATGTGTCCAATCTCATAAAAGCCCAGCAACATTTGCATTGTGAAAAATCAAGATATGCTAATACAACAAAATGAATTCCCAGTTGTACTGAACCTTGTGAAAACAAGACTTCTACTTAAAATATAATATAAAACATATTGTAAATTCCAGTTGGCTTTGGTGAAAACTGTAGGAATTTATTTGACAGCAGATTTGGTCACAGAAGATGGAAAGGATAGCAACGACAGGGTGACAAGACACTGTGTGTATAGATAGTAGAGATGTAAGATATGAAATCAGTAGGAATTGTGCTTGTGCATATGAATGACAGTTTAGTCCCAATTCCCAGTCTTCTACAGCAGCATCTGTTCTTTGGGTTCATTTATGTTCATCTTCACTCTTGATTCTTACAGTAGGGTTCCAGTATACACAAGAGAACTAGCTGGTCTTGCTTTGGGCTAAATAAATTCAAAATTTGCAGAAACAGCTCTCTATTAGCATAAAGCAGATAAGTTGCAGCAAACCAATAAACTGTGGCTTCACAGGCACACTACCACAATCAAGAAGAACACCCCTTGAAGGTCTACATGTTCTCTGGGGCTGGACATGACCCCTTGATCCTCTGGAGCACCTGACCCATGTCCTTCCAGGGCGTACAAAGGGACAGGGACTTGCTCATTCCATCCTTGGCTCATGCTAACCCTCCACAAGGCTCAAAGCTGCTACTTTTGCAACAGGATTAAAGTCTCCTGCTCCATGACTTTGCCAGACACTTGCACCTCTCTTCTGGCATCCTGAAGCAAAAGTGAGACATAATGTCCAGGAACATCTTGCTGCTACAGAGGGCTATTTCCCAAACCAGTCCCAAACACAACTGTGCACCTAAATAAACCTGCTGTATGGGACCCCCTCCCCAACTTCTCAGACACACTTTGGAACACGAAAGTGGACATGCATCACCAGTGCTTGAGTCTTTCAGGTCCCAGGACATGAAGCCTTGTGCACTTAAGCAAGTGGCATCCCATAGATGTCTCTTGGACCAGGTTCAGCTCCATTGGAAAAATTTCATTTTTTCCTGTAGCCTATAACATCACCGTAGTTTGGGTAGGTGTGGTGGTGCTGCTATGCCCACCACACACCTCCAGACATCACAGAGGCAGCCAGCACAGCCATTTCAGGCTGGGAATTCACACCTTGCACAGAGGGCAGAGTGGCAGAGGCATCAGCTCACAATCCACAATATAGGCCTGTGTGCAATTCTATGCTGTCTTCTCTCACCCTTTTCATGAAAAATTTCACCTTCCTTTCTGATAAATATGGTATCTTCGCTGGAAATCTCCTGTTTCCTAAGTTACAGGATATATAGAAAGAAAATTGCAAAGGTGAAAACACCACTCCAAGACCAGACAAGTACCGTGTTGCTCCAGTCGTATGGATGGCTAAACTCAGAAAATCCCATTGCTGTGGAATTTTATTTAAGAAACTCACAAGTAGTCTTCTGGCATGGAACTTCTTGTTACCACTGTGAGCATTTCAAACAGCTCTGTTCACTTCCAGGTGCTGAAGTAGTAACAAAAATACAGCAGCCTGAAATAGTTGTCAAGTTTTAAATTTGTCTAAAATTTATCATAAACAAGATGTGGGGAGCTGTGAACTTGCCTGAGGCACAGCAAAACTAAAACATAAATACTTACATAATGAATTACATAATCCAGGGATTCCCTTCTCCTTCATCCCAATTAAGGAAAAGGTTTAGAAAAGCTGGTGATATATTTTCATCCATTTGTATTTGACAGAAATCACCATGGAATATCTTTGTCCAAGGGAGAAACCAAACGAGGCATTTTGCAGAGCTGTAAACTTGTGTCAGGATCATTTAAGCGTGGGCTAATGGGGTTACTCTGCTTATTTGCTTTTTCTTTATGGTGCTGATCCCCACGGATGGAATAACAAGCTTGTCTCCAGTGCTTCAATGGATTCTTATCTCTGAAATAAGAGTTAGCACGTGTTTCCCTGTGGACTTCTGGAGAGCCGCATGAATTCAGCTGTCCTTGTTGAACTGTGCAAGATTCCTGCCTGACGCCCACGCCGGCCTGTCCAGGTCCCTCTGGATGGCAGCATCGAGCCTATTGATGGTACCACCATTCCAGCTCGGTGACACTGGCAGCCTTGTCAAGGTAAAGGGCTCTTCATCACTTCCTCCAGGGTAATGGTGTCAAACAGGACAGGTCACAGCACAGACCTGCAGCGCTCCACTCGTGACCGGCTCCCAGGAAGAAGGTATATGACCCATTAACCATGGTCCTCTGAGCCCAGCCATCCAAAGAGCTGCTTACCCGTCTAGATTCCCACCCATTCAAACTACAAATTCCAAATTTAGATGCATGAATATGATGGGAGACAACATTAAAAGCCTTGCTAAAGTTTACACGAACTGCACCCACATCATTAAAGCTGAAGTAAATGAGATCCAGTGCTCTCCCTACATTCACAGTTGTGGTCATTTTATCACAGAAGGCAAACAGGCTGGGTGGGTATGATTTGCCTGTACAACGCTGTGCTGAGGGCTCTCATTCTTCTTCATGTGCCCAGAAATGGACTCTGTGATTTTCCCAGAGACTGAAACAAGGCTGATTTGCCAATCATTCCCCAAATTTTGCTTCTGGCTTTTTTTAAGACAATAATATATAACAGCCTCTTCCACATGCTGCTACATACAAACAGTCATCTGCACACCTGGTACAGTTTATGTAAAATCCTTTCATCTCTCTCCTGTGGTCATCTTTTTGATGATCCCAGTTTACCTAAAATTATTTGGGGGGAGCGGAGGCGTGGAATGAGAAATGCTCACGTCCCTTTGAAGGGAAATGCTCCTTCAGACAGCTGGGAATTCCAATCCTATAACAATCCTTTCTGCTCCTAGTGAAGAAACCCAACCCTGTCCCCTAAAGTCTGTCCAAGTTCAGTAGTGCTGGACAAGGAGAAGTGGCTCTGTTGTTACCGTCATCTCATGCTGCAAGCATGTACAGAATTTGCCAATCCACAGTGTGCATCCACTGCCACAGACTGTCCACCAGAAGCAACTGACAGGTAAGGAGAAAGATAAGCTTTCAAAGGTTCATTCAGTATATTGCAGAAAATGAAACACATCCACTCATCTTGTCTACGACATCCCTCTGACACACACACCCGCACACACACACAGAGTGAAAAAAAGAGTGTGTGTGAGATCCTTGTCTACCTACCAGGAGGATGTGTCCTAATTGGTTTCCATAAAAGTACAGAGATCCCAGACAAAACCAAGCTTTGTTGACCAGTGTTTTCATGGTACTAATAAAACAGTCT
This sequence comes from Corvus kubaryi, assembly GCF_017639235.1. Taxonomy (NCBI): domain Eukaryota; kingdom Metazoa; phylum Chordata; class Aves; order Passeriformes; family Corvidae; genus Corvus; species Corvus kubaryi. Next base: position 21,513,270 of record NW_024580667.1, on the reverse strand, counting down.
CCAGCAGCTGCTTGCTACAGAGTAGAGATGCCTGACCTATATTTTCACTGGGGGAAATCTCAGCTGTCCAAGAACATTCAGGTGAAGGCCCAGCATAGAAAGGAGCCACCCACACTGATAGCATATCTGAGTCTGTGGCTCTAGTTTTTACTTCAAGCAAGAAATTGATCTAAAAAGCCCTGTGTTAGAAAGGAAGGGGCAATGAACCCTCCTAAAGTTAGATGAAACCTAAAATAATATTTACATCAGTTTTACAAATAAAGATACACCTGTTCTTTCTAACCTTTTGTACAAACCTTTTCAACTTGTCCTTCCAGAAGTTCCTTTGTTTTCATCTTTTATCACTAATAGCATTAGATAACAGATTTCTTCACCTAATATTTCCAGAAATACAAGTGTCTGACATTTGCCTCAGTCACCTATAGAAAACATGAACAGTTTACTCATGGAAGTTAATATTTGTGCTTTTTTGAGAACCTTGCTTAGCTATGGCTTGACAGTGAGTTGTCAAATATAATTTTGCCTGTTTCTGCTCTGTCAGACAGAATAAGACAACCCTTGGCCTCTGACTTGAACAGTGAAGGTTCCTTGGCTCCCCTTGAAATCTCCAAGGATGTGAGTGCTACCTTCTGGCCAATGGTGCCTTCCATAAAATAACAACTATAGATGGTAGGACATCCTGGAAACCCACTTCCAACAGTTCCTCAGTATCCTCTTGTGCAGCATGACACAATTCTGGCTTTGCAAAATGTCACTACTGCCCTGACATGTAACAGCCTCCAGTCCCTTCATCAAAGCTAGCAGGAGTGTCACGTAATTTGTGTTTATCTTTTTTTTGGAAATTCGATGTTCTATTTCCCTTGAAGCCATTTAGATAGAATTCCTTTGAATCTATTATAGCCCAGGGAGGATTACTTTTGATAGCAAAGTACCACTGTTTACCTTGGTATTGTAGCCTTACTTCCACTCTTTACAAGTCTCTCCCTTTTGTAGAAGTTCCTTTGTGCTGATTCTAAAGGCTCAGCATTAAGGAGCTCTCACCACATCTTCTACATTCCCAGAAAAAAAAAAATATTAGTGTGGATAACAAAGATTGAGAGCAGTATCAGTAATTTTAATTTAAAAATAGTACTTTTGTCTTCTTGAAGCTGTCTCCAATCCAAGCAGAATAGGGTCAGCAGATAAAAAATTGAGACAAAACATAAAATAAATAAAATCCTGATAAAGCATGGAAATGAAAAATCAGGGCATTCCAAAAATCATATTACTCTTCTGCAGTGACACTATGCCAAAATGATATGATCACGATCAAAGTTTTAAAGTAACTCTGACCATAGATTAGAGTTGATTAAAGTTTAAGACATGTTACATTTATTTCCCTCTACTTCCAGTGTCCTCCAAAGACACCTACAAACTGAAGCATTCAAACTCAGGGGACTTTCCTGAAAGGATTGCCCTTAATCTTTTAGCTGTTGAATAAAATCACTGTGTGGAACATGAATCTAACAATTCATCTTTTACTGATAGGGCTCTCTCTAAATTGTCTGTTCCCAAAGTTATGAGACTGAAGAAGCTATTATGAGAACAGAGCATTTTATTTCAGACATAACCACACAAATCTCAAGGAGAGAGGAGGCTGGCAGAAAGAACAGTCCCCTGATATATATCTTTTAATTAACATTGCAAAACATTCCTTTCTATGTGCAGGTGAATAATTTACGCACAATTCACTTGTATTTCTAATCCTTATCACTAAATACCTTTTTTTTCTTCCAAGTTTGATTTATTTTGAAAAAAAAATCGAACTAGTGGAGTGTATTGTATGATGCGGGCGTTCAGGATGTATACCACTGAGGGGACAACAGCCACCTAAATTGCACTAATTCTTCCACAAAGTGAGAGCATAAAGGCGATTCTATCTGTCTTGCCCACGTTTTGCATTATTCACTTAATGGATTCAAGTTTATTTTAAGGTTTTTGGGGGTTTTTTGGTTTTGGTTTTTTCCCTAATGCTGAGCTATGAGCTTGGGATATGTCAACCTTTTAGGGCCCCACTTGTCAGCAAGCCAAATGCAAGAGTCAACTCCCTATTCTTTGCATCAGGATCCTTTCCCCAGAGCAAGAAGCACAAGCAGAAGTTCAGGTCCAGTTCAGCCAGCATCAATGTGGGCAACAGATGTACCACCATCATGAGGGCACCTACTGCCTGCATCCCCTGTGGACCCCACAGAGTGTGTTCCAGCCCTCAGTCTCAGCTAATGGCCACAGAAGAAGGCTGACTTATTAAAGTAAGCCATGGAAAATAAAACCAATAACTTAAAGCAGCTTAAAAGTTGGTGTTACTGTTACTGTCCATAGGACTACATGGAGGAATTGCCTTGAAACATTTTTTGAAGGGGACAGACTCAGTGCACAGGCACATATAAACTCAAATTACTGTACTGCAAGGAATTCTGACATTTCAGACACATCTTTTGCTCCCTACATCACTGGTTTCCTAAAATTTGGATGGAGGTTAGATTTTCACCCTGACAACTGAAAAGAATTTTGGTTTCTGCAAAGTGTCCATCCATCTGGGTGGGATTAATTTTACACTCTTTGTTACTGCAGTATCTGTAGGAGTCATCTACTGTGACTACATGTATAGTATGCAAGTTCTTTAAAATGGTTACCCTGAACTATCAAGGTATTGGAGAGGACAGCAAAGCCAGCAGTCCTTCTCAAGGGTGTGTAGGGGATTGACCCAGGCTGGATGCCAGGTGTGCCCACCAAGCCACTCTATCACACACCCCCTTCTCAGCTGAACAGGGGAGAGAAAATAAGATGGAAAACCATTCATAGGTTGAGACAAGGCAGTTTACTAAAGCCAAATAAAAGGCGGTGTGCATACAAGCAAATGCAAAAACCCCAAAGATTTTATTCTCTACTTCCCATCAGCAAGCGATGTTCGGCCACTTCCCAGGAAGCAGGGCTTCTTCATATGTACAGGTTGTTCTGGAAGGCAAACGTTGTAAATAACGAATGCCCCCCGCTTCCTCCTCCTTTTCTTAGTTTTCATATCTGAGTAGGCATCATATGGTATGGAATATCCCTTTGGTCAGTTTGGGTCAGCTGGCCTAATTGTGTCCCCTCCCAAGATCTTGCCCACTCCCAGCCTACTGATGTGGGGGACAGAATGTTGGAGAGACAGCACTGAGGCTGTGCCAGCTCTGCTCAGCAGCAGCCAGAACACTGGAGTGTTATCAGCTCCTTTCTAGCTCCCAATGCAATGGGGAAAATGAACTCCATCTCAGCCAGACTGAATACAATCTCCACCCCTTATCCCATACCATTTGTGTCATACTCAGATCCCACAAAATTTAATCTTCTAACTATTCCACTGTATTTACTTCTCATTACTGAAATCCCTTTTTACCAACACTTACACCTTAAACCACAACCTTAAACCATCTTTATACCCAACATACAACTTCATACATTTTCATTAACTATTATCCCCAGTCCTTTCACAGGTACATATCATTTTCCCATTCCACGGGCTTCCTCTGCCCCTCCAGATGTTCAGAAACAGTCCATGACTTGGATTCCTCTCCCTCAGGATGGGTGCTCAGGACAGGAGAAGCAGCACACTTGATCACTGGGCACCAACATCAGCCTGGCTTGGGTTGTTGTCGCACTCGCTCCCCGCAAAATTCACTCTTCACCAGTTCATGTCACTCCTGCTGCTTTACCTACTGCAACATACAACTCACACCACAGATTATTTTTCCCCCAAGGTCAAATCTCCCTGAGGCAGACACCAGCTCTCCCCATCCTCCCGCATCACCCACCAAGTACACCCAGGTCCTTGGGCAAAGACAATCCCATGAATGGGTTTGCCTTTTCCCATGGGAGGAGAAATCCACCCTGACTTCCCCAGCCACTTCCCTGTGTGTAGTACAGGGACCTTATCTCCTCCCACAGTGTGTATGGGTTTAGCTTGGGCAGGACCAGGGCGGTTAGCAGATCCCCTAGTGTCAACCAGCCAAGTGGCTTCTGCTAAATTTGCATCCCAGTGCTTCCATGCCCCGTTGCCCAACACTCTCAACATAGTCTTCAGCAGTCCATTATACTTCTCAATCTTTACAGAGGCTTGTGGGTGATAGGGAATGTGATATACCCATGACAGATAATAGGATTGTGTTTCCACCCCCTGGGGCAGTCAATTCCAGGTTTATTTGACACTCTCCACAGCTGGAGTTCTAACATGTCTGATTCAGCAGCACTCAGGGGTGCTTTGACTTCATTTAGGCCACAATAGCCTATGCTAACCTCCATTCTCCATCAGACTTTTGCACTGCCATATGGGACTGTTAAAAGGTGATCGAGGCTTGCTGCTGGCTCCTTGGCTCTCCAGTTGATGAATCAGCTCATGGATGGGAGCCAGGGAATCTCAGTTGGTGCGATACTGCTGCTGGTGCACTGTCTTAGCAACTGGCACCTGCTGTTCTTCACCTTGCAGCAATCCCACGAGGAAGGGATGTTCTAAGAGGCCAGGCGGGGTGGACAACGGTTTGATCTTCTCTGTATTCACTGTAGCTACACCAAAAAGCCATTGGTACCCCTTTAGGTCCTTGAAGTACCCTCTCCTGAGGCAGTGAATTCCAAGGATACAAGGAGCCTCTGGGCTAGTCACAATGGGGCACTTTTCCCACTTGTCCCCTTTTAAGCTCCCTTCAGCCTCCAAAACAGACAATTCTTGGCATTCTCTATCACTCCAGAGATCCAAATGGGTTCTGAACCCCAATGGCACCAGCATACACTATGCACCAGTATCTACCAAAGCCTTATATACTTCTGTGGGTCTGATGTGCCAGGCTATCAAATCCAATATACTCAGTCATCCCTTTCCTCCTCCTGGCAGAAGGGAGGGACCCTCTATTCCTGTTCCTGGTTAGAGCATTCACTGTCTGACCCTCGCAGTGCCAGACCAGAAGTCTTCTCACCAGGATCAAGAGAGGTAATGTCAGTTCTTCTGTGTCTGGGAGGTTGCTGATTGCTGTCTTGTATCTGCAGAAAGTAAACTCACAACTTTCTTGGGTGGCCCCTTCGTAACAGCCCTCTTCTCTCTCAGTTCACGGGCACGGGCTTCCAGCTTAAAGGTAGGTTCACCATCCCACTTCCTCATGTCCTCCCCCTGATCACACAGAAAGAACCAGAGTGCACCACGTGTCATGTGTCTGGGGATCTCTTTCCCTCTGATGAGGGCAGGAGAAGACTGATTTCTTGGACTACCCTTGACAGCTGAGGTGCTGGCCTGTAGGGATGAGGAGGTACAAAGAGTTTCTTCTAAGTTTTGGAGCCAGAAAGACACTCTCTCTACAGTTGGTGTATCCATTTCTGGGTAATACATTGCTGCCAAGCTGTTAGAATATGATGCAGGGGCACTTTGAATTACCTTCCTCCACATGGCCATTGTGCAAGGGACATCCTCTGGATCTTTAGAGATGTTATCATTTTTTAGATCACTATAGATGATTTCCAGCACTGCTAATTCTCTCAGGTACTGGATACCTTCATCTGCAGTGGTCCACTTTCCTGGGGAGTTCACAAGATCTTCCTTAAATGGATGTCTTGCCTTCACACCTGAGAGGAGTCTTCTCCAGAGACTGCAAATTGCTGTCTCTTTTCCAATTCCTCTTTCAATTCCCCGATCTCTAGCAAGGGATCCCAGCAGTTGGGCTTCCCTACCTACCAGTAGGTGACCATCAGCCCCATAATCCCAGCATCGAAGCAGCCAGGCTGAAATCCGCTCATCTGGCTGGCGACTGTAATTTTTCTGCAAGTCTTGAAGTTCTGATGATGTCAGAGACCGGATAATTTCTGTTTCTTGTTTGAATTCTTTCACTCCTTTCTTTGATTTATTTGTTGAAGGACTGGTTTCTTGATCAGACCCTTCCTTTCCTGATGATTCTTCTCCTTTTTCTTCTTCCTTTTCTTCTTTTTCTTTATCTTCTTTTTCTTTTTCTTCTTCCTTTTCTTCTTTTTCTTCTTCCTCTTCTTTTTTTTCTTCTTCCTTTTCTTCTTTTTCTTTTTCTTCTTCCTCTTCTTTTTTTTCTTCCTCTTCTTCCTCCCTTTCTAATTGATGATAGGGACTTGTAATTATCCTTGTCCACTTTTTCTTTTCCATTACAGGCACAGTTACAGTAATTGTTGTGGTCTGGGTCCCTATCTCAACCATCATGTCCTCGAACACAGTTTGTGTCCCTGCCTCAGTCACAGTCCTCTGAGAGTACTGAACTACGGCTCGGTAGGCACAGGCCAGGCCCCAGCACAGGGCGAGAAGCTGCTGGTTTTCACTGGGTTGGGCAAGGCACCCCTCTATCAGCTGATGGGTCAGTTTGTCAGGGTTGACCACCTGCTCAGGTGTAAAGTCCCAGGCAACGGGAGGTGATAACTGCCCTAGGAACCTGCCCAAATCCTTCCATGCACCGTGCCACCCAGGAACTGACCTCTTCAGGGAACATTTTGATATCACCTCACTCAAAATTTGTTTTCTCATACACCAGCAAGACATCAGATTCCACAAACCCCATGATATGCTTACAGTACTAATTAAACAGATCATGTAAGGATGAACAAGGACCACGGGAGCCTGCATAATGAAAGCACCTGCATCAGTTCCGGGTAGGAAGAGAGAGATGTATTCCCTCATTGTCTCCACAGGATAGCTCCCCCAGCACAGCAAGGCCATCAATGCCAGGGAAAAGCACAGAGCCGTTGTTTGTATTAACATGTTCCCAAACTCAGCAAAATAAAGAGATAAGCAGTGCAGCTGACAAACTGTGCTCCACACAGGAGCTTGCTACTGGATAACTAATATTACCATAGCATGTGATGTATATCAATAGGTGCTGTTTTCTCACCCCACATCAGGCAGTAAAAAGGACTGTGGTGGGTTGACCCAGGCTGGATGCCAGGTGCCCACCAAGCCACTCTATCACTTCCCCTTCTCAGCTGGTCAGGGGAGAGAAAAATAAGGGGGAAAAACAGCTCGTAGGTTGCGATAAGGCAGGTCAGCAAAGCAAAAGCGAAGGGTTGTGCATGCACAAGCAGAGGAAAAAAGCCCAAAGATTTTATTCTCTACTTCCCATCAGCAAGAGATGTTCGGCCACTTCCCAGGAAGCAGGGCTTCAGGACACGTAGCAGCTGCTCTGGAAGGCAAATGTTGCAAATAACGAATGTCCCCCACTTCCTCCTCCTTTTCCTAGCTTTTATATCCAAGCAGACGTCATATGGTATGGAATATCCCTTTGGTCAGTTTGGGTCAGCTGGCCTAATTGTGTCCCCTCCCAAGATCTTGCCCACTCCCAGCCTACTGATGTGGGGGCAGAATGTTGGAGAGACAGCACTGAGGCTGTGCCAGCTCTGCTCAGCAGCAGCCAGAACACTGGAGTGTTATCAGCTCCTTTCTAGCTCCCAATGAAAAGCACAGCACTGTGAGGGCTGAGCTCCATCTCAGCCAGACCCAATGCAGGATCTTAAGCCACAAAATTAACCCACAATTCTCAAGTAAGAGAAATTTAAATACTGTTACCTGTTTTTAAAAGTTTGTTATCACCCACCTTTCTTCTCCTTCCACCATTGGCAAGCTGTTTATAAAGTGAACTGAAGGAATAATTTAACCTGCAAATCCTGCCTGCAACTGGGGAGCACCACCAGCCCCCACACAACTGTCCTGGCCACTAATGCAGCTTTTTCTGCTCTGAGACAGGACAGAGATTCCTTCAATTTTTTTGACTACCAACAAAAATAAATGCCTACTGGGAAAAGTAATCTTGGAAATGTAATCCTAAACTCAGGAGAAAACCTTACTACTGTTTACAGCACTTCCTATGCATACTACATTTGCTTTGCTGCTCTTCCTTACTGTATCATTCCTCCTGTTTTTTATATTTGGGATTTCAGTAACAGCTGGGAAGGTAGGAAACTGCACGGACCATTATTAGCTTGATTATTTTTTGACATTACAGTACTCACATTACTCTTTTGATACTCACACTACTTTTGCTTGCACTACTTTTCATATGCAGAAATTATTAGCTCTTTTGAGCTATTCCTGCACAAGGGTGGGGGGCTTTTAGGTACATATAACAAATAGGCCATGAGAATGATGATAAATCTAACTAAAACAACAGACTTCACTACAAAGATATTGATTTGAAGCATTTCTCTTACAGAATTTTAAAATTATATTCTGTGAAACAGTTTACAGTATTTTTATCTCTTTCATTATTATTACAATTTAAAAGATTAACTAAAAATACCCTATGAAAAATTAAAGCAGTGGAACAGTTCAATTTGATTGTATTTTTTCTGCACACTCCAAGAAATTAGGATACAGTTTATCAGCAACTGTGCTTAATTAGTAAGAAACCTATTTAAACCTAATGATATGCATGGCAAAGGTTGCTGCTGTTCAGTGGAGACAGAAGTTCTGCTTAATTGGGATGGTTTCAGATGGTACAATCGTTGAAACTGATGCTCTGCTCTGCTGGTTCAGGCTTGCAGTGGTTCTCTCGCTCTCTCTCCAACTTGTTGGGAACATTTTGCAATTGGAACTGACATAGCACCCAAAGGGCTCCCTGACTGATGCCTTTTACTTCCCAGCTCATGCCTCTGGCACCAGCTCTGCACTGCCAGCTGCCCCACTGCACAACAAATCTGCTGCCAAGGACAGGGACGACTCAGGGGCAAGGTCTGCTGTCAGCTCCCTTGAGTGTTGAACTGGAGCTTTTCAGTAGCTGGAAGGACTTTACCATCAGCTCAAGGGTTCAGCAACACAACACAGACATACCTGCTACACCTACCACACAGAGGAGCAGCAGTTACAGCTGCCTGAACGATGATTTCAGTGAGAAGTTTAACAGGTTTGTGACTCCTGCTGCTGTGACTTCCTCCTCAGCAAACACCTGATGATTTTTATACTTTGCATTACTGCTACAACACCTGAGAGCTGCTCACTAACCTGTGGGAAATGGAGATGAAGCCTTAGCTCAGCTCCTAGAAGAGCCTCACTCAAACTTTTTGTTGGCAGCTCCAGCGGGAAAGGGTCACCAAGAGAGTCACATATTTTCTCAAACCTGCAGATGATCTCCCCAAATCACTCTGCTGGCCAATATAAGGAAGCTTGCAAAGCAGCTGATCTGTCACTCAGAAATAACAAAAATTGGCTCAAAAGATGGAAGTTTCTTGTGGCCATTAAATTCACTCTGAATCACTAAGGCAGCATTTTAGACAAAGTACCAAAGGCAGGACAAAGTTTGCACAGTCCGCAGCACTTGGCAGTGTGTCAGTATAACACGAGATGGCTCCACTTCCATCGACAAAGAGCTTAGTGCCACTGCAGAGTCCCTTGCATCCAACTAATCGTGCCCATCGACTGAAACCAGACCTGTCAAACTGTCCCGTGCCAGTCCACTCAGCCCTCAGGGCCAAGGAGCAGAACACTGTTGCAGCCTGTAACAGGGTGAGTTGGGGAGGTAACACAAGCCTGGGAAAAAAATGTGGAAATGGACGTAACTCCAAGCTGCTTTACAGAACAGCAGCTGTCATCAGCAACAGACTGAAATACGGGAGACCACATACGGGAGCCAGCCTGCAGTAGCTGGAAATATTTAATGGCAGTATAGGTATGATCCATCTTTAGCTGAACATTCTTACCATCCTCTTTTGCACTTTTGTTGTTTCCTTCTGGCTTTTCATATTCAAAATATCCTGCAGAATCAATGCAGACATTTTGTGGAAAAGGCTTGGTTTGAAACCATGTCTGCACTAGTTCCTATACAAAGTTTCACTGGGGTTTTGCTAGTACAGTCCTGCTGCTTTGTATTGATGTTCTCAGCACAGGCTGGTGGGAGGATGACAGAACAGCTGAAGCAGAAAAGACCAGAAACATCAGCATTAGCCACAACAACAGCAGGTGGAGGGAGGGAGGAGTGGGAAAGACCAGTAAGTGTGTAGGGAGAATGGAAAACCAGAAGGCTTTAGAGAAAAGAAGGAAGGGTAAGAGAGTAGAAAACCGGGCACAGTGTAACATGACAGTCTGTAGGGACTGGAAACACAAATGCAGATGTGCACACTTAGTGCACCTATTTAGAAGTAAAACAGGACTTCTACTTGCCACTGTGAGCATGTCTGTCTGGCAGGGAATATCCATGCAAGATGATGCAGCGCATTTTAGCGTCTGTCAGTACCTCTTTAGAAAACACTGAGCCCCTTCAGCTGTCTCATGTTTGGCTAGATCCAAACCCCTACTTCCAACGGAAGGATCTTCTGGAATATATGGGGGGTAAAGCATCATTTCAGTGGTATGATTTCACTGTTCAGGAAACAAAACAACACCAATATACAGAGAGAAGGCTGTGTTCTAAAAAGTACCAACCCCAGGCTCCCATGTTTTTATGCAAGATTGTTGCCTGACCCACTGGATTTAACAACCTGCACTTCCATGGCCTTCCTACTGCTGGTCCTGTTCCCTTCTCACCTGGATAAAGGCCAGCAGGGTGACGGGGAGGTGAAATCTGCTCAGCCAGAATGGCGGCCCCTCCAGCCACACTGGTGAAAGAAACAGCCTGACCAAGCTTCACTATCCATCCAAGGGACAGAGGACTGGATATCTGGCATAGCACCTGGGTCACAGCAAGTGTTTTTGTATGGGGTGACCACGAAGAATAAAAAGGCCTGGCCTGGAACAGCTGCAGTAATACTTTGAAAATGCAGAAACCCAAAAGATCCTGGTAACAAACATGGAGTCACTTATATCCATAGTGAAAAAGCATGAAAAGAATTGAACAAGACCAGCTCTGTACTACTGATTTTCAGATGTATGGGTCTGGAAGCAACTGCAAGCACAAAATGAGAGAATTTGAATGAAAAGTTAAATGCTATTTTGGCTCTCCTCTGACCTTGCTGGCCATACGCTCTATGAAGATTCATCATCAGAACTGTAATTTGGTTACCACTGCAACAGTTTCAGGCATCCCAGCAGCAGCTTGCTGGAGCTGCTGAGGTTAAAGACAAATTTCTTCTAATTTTTTTGAGCTATATGAATGACCATTAAACAAGATTGCTAAAGAAGCAAACTGGCAAAGTCATTTCATTTATTTCTTAATATCACATCTGTACAATTTTCATACATACAGCAAGAAATGCACATTGATTACACAATGGCATTTGGCTGCATTTCCAAGTATAATACAGTAAGTGCAACTCCACTTAAAATGTACATTTATACAACTTAAACAAATTAAAGATTGCTACACCACTATCTGTGACAGTATAAAGCTTCATTTATGTTATGTCTCATTGCTAAACCACTTCCTGGTTAAATATAAAACATATTCAATCATTTTAAAATGGCCTTTGTGGTACCTGGCCAGCATATAAAATATTTGTTGTTTAAAATTTAACCATTAACTTTTTGTTTTAAAAAATAATCCTCTAAGCCTATTTAAACATTTGCTATTGAACTGTTACACTGACACTTTGTAGCAGGAACCAAATTTTACTCTCCTTTTGTTTGCTCTTGCATATCACCAAAAGAAGTTACATTTGCAATGTATTGCAGCTTTATTCAGATACAGCCAGGTGGTTAAACTATTTAACCATTTTGCTCAAAAGGTAAATAACATTTTTTATTAAAGAAAATAAAATTACATTTCAGAGATATTTGTCAAAATTTTAATGGGTAGAGTGCTACTAGCACTAAAAAAAAAAAAAAGAAAAAAAAGGAAAAAAAAAGAAAATAAAGAAGATTATTAATTTATCTTTTAAGTAACACCGGAATATTCTTATAATTTTACTTTTGGAATACATTGGTCCACAGACCACATTCTTGTTACAGCTTACCAAATGAAAACCAAAATTGCTTATTGCCATCCCTGTAACAGGAATGGTTCAGTTTTAAACCTCCTTTAAAAATATACATTTTACAACCCTTTCACCTCAACAAAGGCGACACTGACAATAAATACACTGGTTTGGTGGGTTTTTCCTTCATTACGAAAAGTCTACAAACTACCTATTGTATGCCCTTTCTTTTTTAGATTTCTCCAATGCCTTGTCCATAGTTTTCTCGTTTTCTCCTCTACATTTGGGGCAGTACCATTTGCCCTTTGGTTTATGGTTGAGTCCCACACAAGAAAAGTGAAACCATTCAATGGGGCACTCATCATTATCACATCCTATCATTTCTCCGTAGGAGACTTGGTTGCACAAGCAGTATGTTGGCTCATTAGGGTCAATAGGAAGGTCAGGCGGAGAAGCTTCCCGCTCCGCTTTAGCCTTGGATCGTTTCTTCTTCTTGGATGTTTTTGCTTTCTTCTCCTTTGGTGTTCCTGATGTGATGTCATCATGGTCATGATTATTTGAGGCATTTTCTCGATTCTCATTATTCCTTTGCCTCCTCGACCTCTTGTTGTTGGGCTTTTCAGCCTGTGCGATTGTCTCATTCTTCGACTTATCCTGGCTGGCTTTCCCGCTGTTTCCAGTGGTGTCATTAGTCTCTTGACAAGTCTCAAACAGTTCCACGTGGCTGTCCACTTGCCTTGTTCTGTTCTCAACGAGCTCCACCATCTGACTGACGATTTGGATCTTCTCGTCCCCCAGTTCCTGACTTCGAATCAAGGCTCTCTGTATGCAGTGCAACATTCTTCTCTTCTGCACAGCATCTGTCTCTCGTTTAAATTTTTCATAGTAATCATCCAGGTCCTTCAGAATCTCTGCAAAGAAGAAATAAAAACTATAAATATTTTTGACAGGGAGAATGGCAAAACAAAACCTCCCATTTTTCCTTCCACACAGCAAAAACTTCTTGTAACACGCAACGCTGATCAAAGACAGATTCCCTGAAGCTTGTATCTGACAAGCAGCTCATGACTCCACTGGATTACTTCTGTTCTAGTTGGTCCCACAGGAATGGAATGCAAATGCTGATTTAGAAGAAAAAAATTACTAAATATATTTTTACATATGTTGATAATCCTTCCCTTTAAGCTTTTCAGTAATAAAAAAGAACTAACTAAAGAAATACACATACTATCAAAAGTTCCAAAATTAACTGCAAAATTAGAAGGGAAATTAATTATCATTTTCTGTGTAACAACATTAACATTTTTAGTGAATGACAGACTGGGAAAAAGACAATGAGACAGAAAGAAAGCACAAACCAGTGTAGAAGCACGTTGCTGGGTTACTTGACAAGAGATGCAGAAGCACCAAATATATGGTCTGGACCCAAAGCTATTTCATCCAATACCGAGCTTTTCTGCTGAAAATATGAGGCCATGTAAATCTCTGGATTGCAGAACTAGGATTACAATATCCAGGATGTTTAGATTATTTCCTACCTATACTTTCCGTAAAATACATGTTGCTACTTTCTAAAACACAGAAATATTACCTTCATTAAATATTTACTGCAGAACAGGAGATAAAGTTGAAAGACAACATTAAAGATAATAGGCGCCAATGGGTGCAGCTAGAGCTTCTACTTTAAAATGCTGGCACTGAAAATATGTTAGATCCTGAACTGCACCTCAAGGATTGTTCTAACAGTTTATAAGAAACAACAATGCACAAAGTCTAGAGTTTCAAGAATGGCTCTGGAAACCTATTTTATGATAGATGTTTTTGAGTTTCATCATGATACACAAATCAACTAAAGCATACAAGACACTCAGCATTCCATATTAACTCCTCAAAAACACACGGAATGTTTTTCCTGCATCTCCTTTCTTCTCTGAATTTTCCGTTTCTCACAGGTTAGAACATTCTGTCTTAGAGAAGCAAAATATGCTGAGATATAAAATCTGACCTCAATTCATCTAACAGAAACCAGGATCTCTCATATGTGCAACTGGCATTACCAAAACTTTTTAAAAGTTACATTTATTCATTTACTTATTTATTTATTAATAGGAGAATGTGACACATATGCAAACCAAGAGTTACCCTGTGGTTTAGGTTTTGTCTTGCCTGGGCAGAGTTTCTAAACACATATCATTTCCAGTGAAGACATGGAAATATTACACAAGCTTTACTTTAGTTTTTAGAGCTGCAGCTTGTCCTTCACATGCTGGTTAAGCACGACCTCTCAGCTGGTACTGCAATATAACCTATGTGACCAAATCAGTATTCTGATATGTTATTAACCATCTTAAGCAACTGTTGTGGTTTCTTTCTACCTACAAAAAAAAGCCAAAACAAAACAACAACAAAAAAATGTCAAAAAGAAAGCCAAACCCAAAATGCCACCAAAAGACCCTTCAAACATACAAGCAGATTCCACATTCAGAAAGGCTGAAAAAGCTGTGTTAATTATTTTCAGCCGCTGAAAAGCAAAAGTTTTATGCTTTAAGCTTTGGCACTTGAGTGATGTCATCAGTTTAACCCATCTGAATCCGGTGGGTGGGCATCTTGCATGAAGAACAGCCTGTCTCAATAGCACGAAACAATTACTGACTGAAGTTCGGCGTTAGGAAAACTTCGGTTCTAGCACTGCACGCTGCCATTCCCGCCCGGCAGCAGCTCCCGGCCCGGCGCTGTTCTGCGGGAGAAGCCCTGGCTGCAGGCTGGGATCCTGCAGAGCGCGGCCCGGCACGGGCGCGTTTGGTATGTGAGACACGGAGCGGGAGCTGCCGCAAAGCCAAGGATGCTCAGCACGGGCGTCGGGAGGGCGCTGCTCGCTCGGTGCAGCGGCCGAGAGAAGCATCGGGGCGGCGGTGCTGCGGCCCGGGGGGGCTGGCTGGGGCTGTCCGCCTCGGGAGCCCGGCTTCACGGGAATTCCAGGAAACCGCGCTCCCGCGCCCTGCTGCAACAGCGGGAGCGGAAAGCTGCATTCTGGGCGACTTGCGAACGCACACTCCCGGCATCACAAAGGCCGCTCAGCCGAGGGGAAACCATGCCGCCAGAGCTCTACTCTCAGCGCAGCGCCGCAGCCTCACGGGGGCTGAGACACCGCGGAACGACGGCGAGCGGGACACGGGCGAGAGCCCGGCCCCCTCCCCGCCCCTCTGCGGCGCTCGGGGCCGCCCCGGAGGTGACGGAGCCGCCATTGTTCTCGGGCAGGAAACCGGGGCGTCCCCGCGGAACCCGCCGTGGGACCGGGGGGGGGGGGCGGAGCGGCCCCGCCCCCGCCGTCCCGAGCGGAGCCGAACGGACCCGCCTGGAGCAACAAACAAGTGATTGACAGGGAACAGCGACCAATCACAGCGGGCGGGAGCGCGCTCGCGCCCGCCCCCTCCGGCCATTCACGGGCGAGGGGCGGAGGAAGGAGCGGCACCGCCTCCCGGACACGTCAGTCACCCTCCGGACGGCCAAGGTTGCCCCGCCCCCTGCTGCGGCTCCGGCCAATCAGAGCGCGCCGGCCGGGGCCGACCGAGATATTCAAATCAACCCCACGGAAAAGTTGCTTCTCGAAACGTCACGAGGGGGCGGGGGCGCGAGACGGGACGGCCCGGCCCGGGAGCCAATCCGCGTGCGGAGGCGGGGAGCGGCCGGCCCGTGGGGACGCCCCCGCCCTATCAGCGCCCCCGGTGGGCGTGGCGAACAGCGATATGCTAACGAGCGGTGTCTATAAAAGGAGCACGGACGCCCCTTCCCCGCACAGCGCGGAGGTGCCCGCTGAATGTGGTTTGTTGGGGCGTGGTGTCCGCCCTGTCCTTTTCTCCCCTCCCACCCCGACCAGCCCCCCGCGGGCTCCCGAGGAAGTTTCCCCTGGACCCTTCCCCCGGGAGCTGCCGGGCTCTCATGGCGGGCTGCCCGAGGAGCGGCTCAGGGAACGGCAGTCAGAGCTCGCTGCCCACCGCCCCTAAAGCCACATGCACGGGGGCGCGGGCAGGAAGAGGGGGTCCCCCCCCTGTCGGCACCCCGGCTGTCACCGCTACCTGCGGCACAGAATAAAGCGCCCCCCCTCCCCCTCCCTTCCCGAGCGGACGCCAGCGACCAAGTGACAAAGCTGCCCCGAGTCCCGCAAACCGGCCTCCCCTTCCTTCCCTCCGCCCGTGGGGACGGGGACGGCGTGCCCCGAGCGCGGGGAGGGGAGGGGGCGCTTCAGCCCAGCCGTAAACGCGACCGTGTGGTTCCCCCCCCCTCACAGCGCACACGCCGGTCCTGCCCCCTCGGCCCCCCCGCCCCGCGGAGCGGGGCTGTTTCACCGGGTGAAAGGAAACCCACCGAGGAGGGAGCGAAGAAAGCACACCCTGCCCCCCACTCTCGCCTAACCCCCCTCTCCTCTTCTCCCTCCCTCCTTCCCTCCCTCCCTCACTAGCTGCCTCTCTCCCCTACTACAGCCATAATGAATACTGTACATTCCTAAATGTTGTGCTGTAATCTCTCCCCCTCTATCCACCCAGCACTTTCTTCCGTACCCCCAAACCCTTCCACCTCAGCCCCACAGCCAGGGACGGCCCCCCTTTGTGCACCGCACACCCCACTTCCCTGCCCCCGCCTTCTTGGCCAGCAATTTACACAGAAAAGCAGAGTCCTTGCTTAATAAGAAAAGCCGGAGACCTTTTGTTCCGCCCCATGACAAGAGCTAACGCTGCAGATCAGTCCCTCTCTCTCCTCGGATCTTTCCTCCCGGCTTTCTTCCTCCTTTTACCTCCCAAAAATAAAACTACCATCCCTGTGGGGTGCAGAGGGGCAAACGGAGCCGAGGCTCACCTCTAAAGAAAAGAAAGGGAAAGACACCCTTCCCCCCTGAGCCCCAAACCACACACACGGACACACACATATATAGAAAGCACTTACCTTGATATTTGGCGTCAATTTCCCTCATCAAGGAGACATTTCTCTGCAGATCGAAGGGCATAGACTCGATGGAGTCCAGATAATCCTCCACATAGTTCACTAGGTGAAGCTGGTCTCCGTTTGCAGGACTCAACATTTTCATCCGGCAAAGAAAAAAAATCCTTCCCCACACCTCTCTGTGTGAGAGCAAGTGCTGCTCCCTTCAAAGACAGTAACCCCGATGAAGGTCTCACTCCCTGCCCACCTCTCTCGGTAGCTCCCCCCAAAAAACAGAGGGAAGCTACATCTGACTCCTCTTGTATGAAAAAGAGGGAGAGAGAGATACACACACACCCTCCGCTAGTCCCCTACAGCCAGCAGCAGCTGATTGAATGGCTGTCGTTGTGGGTAATTCACGAAGGAGGTGGTAAGAACAATCAGAGGGATTTGTGTGTGTGTGTGTGTGGGGAGGGGAAGGGGGGAGGAGGAGGAGGAGGAGGAGGAGAAAGGAGGGGGGCTTAAACCAGCTCCTCCGAAACAATCTGGAAACAAAATGTGCTCTGCAAAGTGTCTGTCAGAGGCAGCGGCAGCCCCTCTGCCTGCGCCAGCGCCGCTCTGCTCCGCTTCTCCTCCGCTCCCCCCTTCCCCGCTCTCCTCCTCACCGCCGCCGCCGCCGCCGCTCCCCGGCGATATCAACGCAGCCTCCTCGCTCCCATACGCCGCGCTAGATCCAACGTGGAAAACCCAAATACCAGTTTCAAACACTTGGGAAACATTCGGCCCCGCCAGGCAGGGCGCATGCGCTCCCTCCCAGCGCTGTGTACACACACACACACACACACACTCTCACACACTCACCGCACACACTCAATCCCTTCCCCCGCCCGGAACCTCCGCATATCCATCGTCCCGCCTCCCTTACTCACGTTTGGGGAGGGAGGGAAGGCGGCAGGGATGCGGGCCAAGCCAGGGGGCGGGCGGCTCAGGGCCGGCGTGGGCGTGGGGAGAAGGAAGCCCCGGGGAAGGCGGAGGCTCCGGTGAAGTTGTGCGGAGGCTGCGAGGCGCGCGGCCCGCGTGGAGGCTAGGGGAATCGCGGGGGCAAGTGGATGTTTTTGCGGTAGGGCACCGGGACTTTGGAGGAGTCTCGCCTCCTGCCAGCTCGCCTCGGGATGGAGCGCCTCTGAGGGCTTTCCTGGGAGAGGGGAACACTGAGAACCATGCGACACCACCCCGCACTACGGGCAGGGCTGTACCCGGCGCGGCGCCGGACGCCGAGGGGAAACGGGGAGCGTTCCGTCCCTCCCTCCTCAGCGGGCACCCGCATCCATCACCCCGCGGCGCCTGACAGCCGCCCCAGCCAATCACCGTGCCCCTTGCGTCCCGCCCCGCGGCTCCCTCGGCCAATCACCGCTGTGATACCGCTGCCCAGGATACCGCGCGCCGCGGCAGAGGGGGCGGTAACGCCCGAAGGGAGGGGGCGGGCCTGCGCATGTGCAATTCCTCCGGCGACGGGGAGAAAATGGAGCCGTTACGGACGCAGCGCGCCTACGTTTCCCAGTGGTCCCTGGGCGGTTGCGCATGCGTGAGGTAGAGCTGGCTGGAAGGCGGGAGGGGAGGAAAAGGAAAGGAGGGAGGGTGGCTGAGCGAGCTTGTTGCGGCCCCCTTGTTCCGCACAGTGGTGAGGGAAGGGTCACCGGGGGACGCCGCCGGGAGCTGCGTTGTAGAGGAGACTGGCGCCGGAGCGCCCGCGCCCCGCATGGCTGCTGGCGGAGAGGGCTCACTGCCGGGGAGGAGGAGAAGGGGCGCCCGGCTACAGCCGTGTGCCGCCCGCGCTCTCCCCGCCAGAGTGACCTGGGGGTCGTGAGGAGGAACCCGTCTGTCGGTCAGCGTTGCCTCTGTGTCATAAGAGTCGCTGCCATGTCCCGGAGCCCGCAGGCATCCGGCTCTGCCGGGATCGAGGAGCGGGGAAGGCGGGGCTGGAGGGACCTACCCCTACTCTGGCGAAGCAAAACAACGTGCGCTTTCTGCCTCTTGTTTTTTTAGCAGACGTCACTGGCAATCCCCTAATTTAGGGGAGACTGAGTCATCACTTCTGAGCGCGCAGACTCGCTGGTGCAGTCGCTGCTCGGTGAGGCCCTGACGTTCTGCTCGCTGGAGGGAGCGGCGGCCTGGCTGGGGACCTCCGCGTCTCAGCCCCTCTGAAGTGTTTTCGCTGCTGCCATCAGCTTGGTGTGCGAACGCCCAGAGTTGGGGTTTTCGGGGAAGAACAGGCAGCTGTTTACCAATACTTCCAGTATCCTCCCACCCTCCAGTGGGAGACGTGCACCCAAATAATTTCTGAGGAGTGGAGACGGTATCATAGACCAAACCTATTTTGAACTGATACCAACCTGCTGTTTAGGGCAGATGTCAGAGGGCACGTCCTTGTTTTCTGAAGATCCGTGTAAGTTCTCCCGTTATTTTCTTCCTCTCATTTTCTGTTTCCATGAGTTGCTGTAAAAAAACGAGCTGCTGAAGTAAACCTCACACACACAAGATCTCAGGTTTTTAACTTACAAGCACCATGGCATCTAGGCAGTGCTCCAAGTCAGTGTTTCTGAACCTGTGTGCTCTGTTTTACTGTGGCATAGAGAGGGAGTTGTCTAATGGCAGCACTAGCCTGGGAATACCTATTCTAGATTGTCGGCACCAACTTGGTAGTTAGAGCCTGTTTCACCCTTGCCTTCAAGAAGGTGAGCCACTGTCAGCAATTAAAGGTAGTTAACAGTCCCCTGGGTAGTGTAAGAATCCAAGCCAATAATTAACTCAGTAGAGGCAAGACATCTGAAAAGAATATAGATGAGTCCTAAAAAGAGTCATTCTTGGAAGAAAAGGTAATCATTCTAGACACACACAAGTAATTACACATGAATAAGAAATGAACTTGTAAAAGTACCTGCTAATTTACTAAACAGGAACTTTTGTCCCTCCTCTTTATAGGTAAAAAAATTAGGAAGGGAAGCTCCAAAGTGCACCTGTAGCCTGCTAAGTTTCAGTAATCCACTCAAAAGTATTGATAGTTTGGATGTGCTGAGGTTAGAGAGCTTGGTATCATTTGCTCTTAAAAGTGCTGTCTACTAGATCCTCCTCTGTTAGCTTCTCATATATTAGTAGAAGAGTGACAGAGAGAAAACCATCATGGGACTTTGCAGAAGTCCCTGGGACAGGGAGGGACTGAGCTCACTTGAGAATGCATTTGGTATCCACTGTGAAGGTCCCCTTTTACAGCTCTCAAAGATGATGCTTAGTGCTTTGTATAGTGCTGTAATCAATTATATACATGTACCCAGAAATACCTATTCTCTGCACACCCCTCTAGGCTCAGCAGCAGGTCAGCCATTGGTTTAGGAAGCTGGGTGGGGGGGAGGGAACAATAAAATCAGGTGTATGTGTACATCTCTAGGGTGGAAAGTTTTAGAAGGTGTGGAGCTGATGCCCGCTGCCCATCTCTCCTTTTCCTCCTTCTCTGCCTCTTATTTTGGCCTCTTGCCTCTGAACTACAGTAGGTGAGAGATGGGAGATTTTGAATGAAGTTTCAGATGTTTTTTTTCATATTAGGGGCCCATTTCTTACCGTGGAGAAGAATTCACAAGTAGAAGTGAATGTCACATGTCAAAGAAAGATACTTTTATCCTCTAGTCAAATACAGGAAATAGGAAGAAAATGAAGCCCAGGAGTCTCTATCTCTCCTCCTTTGGCTCCCAAGCCCCTTTGCTCTGTTTACAAGAAATCTTTCCTATTTAGAACCCCAAATCTCTGTGGTTTTCAGAAGTTTCTTGAAGCTGTTGCCTTACTAGAGATCTAAACTCAAGCAGCTGGAATCAAGGGAACTTATAACCAGATCGACAGCTTGCACAACTACTGTGTAATATACATACTTTGTGTGTGTATATATAAAATACTATCTACTTCATATAATATAAATGCTTTAGTAATTACAGTTGTTCCCATCATTATGGTTATTCCAGCTAATCAGCACAAAGTTCAGAATACTTGATATGAGGAACATAGAATCCCAAACCTCTGAATATTCCACAAATGCAGATACTGCATAGCTGGTATGAGGAATTCTGTCTGCCTCCTTTCTCCTCCTCTGCCTTAGCTGAATATTGCTACATGAAATACTGTTTAATCATTGTGGCTGCATCTCTGTTTACTAGAAAAGATAGTGTCTTCTGATCGTTTATCATTATACTTTATAGTACGGACAAATCAGATGAGTTATTCCTGCTAATGAATTGCTGTTTCTGCACCATTTAATAGCTCAATCCCTCTTCTGTAGTTACGTATGCTTGGAGGGTTTTTTCCTTGCTTGTTTGTCTATTTATTCTTTGTGAGGCTAAATTCATGCTTACGTGGATGATGGTAATAGAATTTTACAAGTCTGTTCATTTTGCTTGTAGTCGAAGGTTTTGAAACAAAGTAGAAACAGTTAACATGCAAGATGAGCAGAGCTGAGGTTTGCAAGTACGAAGACCAGCAGAGAAGTCACGGTTCACCCTTTCATGCACTATGCACTGGCTGTGCCCTGGATAGTATATCATGTTTACAGATATTTAGGCCAGAAATACCTGTTCATGTCAACAAATGATGGTGGATGAATGGATTCTAAAATATGGAGAACAAATCTAGTTGAGTTTGTCCTTTTCCTGCTTCGTAGTAAAGGCTCAAGAACTTTGTGAGCTTTCCACTAACATTGGCCTGCCATTCTAAACGTCTCCTTTTTATTTATCAGTCAAGTTCTATTTAAGGAAACAGATATTTCACTGGATACACCTCATCTCCTCCTCTGCTTGCCCCAAGGCAGTTGCACCCACTGCCTCTTCTCACACTTGTTTTCTGGCTACTGCCATCTCTTTGTTGCACCTGCTGCACCAGTGTGCTTCTAAAGCACTAGTGAGCTTAAGCAGCATTACGCTGGCATAAAAGGTGAGCAAAAGATTCTGACTGGAACAAGTAAATGTGCATTGCAGTAGAAGGCCAAAGCAGAGGTACATCTGAGTTGTCCCAGACTGTGCATGGAATGAGCACAGATCAAGGGCAACATATTCCATGGGCTCCACATTCCTTTAGTGAATTCAAGAGAGATACACCTCAACAGTTGGAAACCACTGACAAAGACACCAGTGTGAACCCTGGCTGAATTCACACCAACCCTCAGACTTGTTTCTGTCAACTGTGGTGCAGGACCCAAACACTTCTGCTGAAAAACAGGCAATGTTTGTCAGAGCAGTTGGTGGGTAGGTTTTCTGAACAGTAGTAGGTGGTGTTAAAAGCTAATAGGCTTTTGGTAAGAGCAGGAAAGTTTATATGGTTCTTTATGTCCACCAGTGAAATTTCTTTTGCAGTTCTTTTGCAGACTCCCTGTCCCCAGAATTACTCTTTTCAAATAGGTTCCTCAAGATGATTTCTCTTTTATAAAACATACTCTTTCCTTTATGAATATTTGGTGGAATGTCCATTCAACATTTACAGTATTTCTGAGCCAAGCATTTGTAATAAGATTGAGGCAATTTTTAGTCTCCTTTTAAAAGTCACACAAGATTCTGAAACAAACCAATAAGCACCAATAAAAGGACTATAAAAGGTAAATCACAATGTGTCTGCAATTACAGATTACTACAGAGCACCAACAGAAATTCAGAACACTGCAGTGGATTTAGCTCATCTTTGCTTCTGGTTTGTAACTTGTCTTAATAACCTTTCCCCCTGTATTTTCTCAGGTTCAGCTTCCTTGCCAGGTTTCCGAACTAGAACTTGATGAGAAGGGCCACAGATACTGGAAACATGCTCTTGATAACACAGCAAATGCAGCCTTTTTCCTCTGTCAGCAATTCTAACATGTTGTGGTTGAATTTTTTAGAAGAAAAATACAGCACCTTTAGCAGTAGGGGGAAACCTGTAAAACAGTACAAAGCATGTGTTTCCTAATAATAAAAGGAAATGAAAAATTATTTTTTAGCTTTATTCATGTATGATACAAAACATGCTCTGGGATTTGTGCACTGATCTTACCTCTGGGGACAAATCCTATGCTCCTGGGACTGGAAACTGGAAAATAGAGAAGCCAGGTGAGCCAAAATCCCCAAAGATCCTCCCTGCCCACCATAGAAATGTTGCCAGTGCTGTTGGTGGACAGCACACACAGCTGTGCTTCTAACAGATTTTTCCTTCTTGATCAAGGATGGAGGGGAAACACTGCCTTCTTACACATGCAGATAAAGGGACAGAAAACATACAGACCCCTTGTGAGGTGTTCAGGAGCCACTGCTTTACTTTAGAGTTTCAGTTTTTAATTTAAAGGAAGTTTTAGCTGTAATGACTCCTAAGAAAAACATGAGAACATGACCTGACAATACTAAATACATGTGTGTCCCCTTGGAACAGCAGTTTACCTGAAGCTCGGGCAGACATGCCCCAGTGGGATTGTGACTAAGAGCTGTACTACTCTGCAGATCACATTTCCTCCTGGGTATTCAGCAAGTACAGAAGTAACAGGAGTATAGCAGGCCCAGGCCTGGCACTGATCATGTGTACCCTGGCTCCAACTGCTGGCAACCTCTGAAGGCATCTTCTACTCCAGATGGAAGCAAAGGTCTCTTGATGGCATAAAGTCCTTTGCTGCTATTGTGCCTCTCTGGTAGATGACTGTTGTGTCACACACGTGTCCCACACAAGTCTCAGAGCAGGAGTAAGGGTACCAGGATAGGTGACATAAAGTAGAGGTGTGCTTACGGCCACAGACTGATTGATTCTGAGAATGCTGGTATTTTTAACATGAATAATTTATGGTTCTAATCCACCAGCATTAGTTTTGTTTTTATTTGAAATTAGATTCTTTTTGTACTTCAGTGCTTGAAGAACACTTTCCACCATTCCACTGGATGTATTCTACTGCATTAAATCTCAAGAACAAATGATGTTAGCTGTTTATTTCAGGCATTTAATAATTGTGCCCTTTCCCACCATCATAAAATAACATTTTAAAGCAGGACATAGAGGTTTCTGGACTAAATGCTAAAAGCAAGTCTGGCTAGCACAGACATTAAGCCTTCTGAAACCAATGGGAAAGAAAAAGCTCTTGCATTCTTCTGATCTGTTGGCAGTTCCATCCATGATAGCTAAACCTGGAATTAAGGCTCAAAAACATCCATTGTTACTTAGTATTGATTTGAACTCTGTCAAAGTGCTTGGAACCATACAGAACAAAGACAACAGAGTAAATGACAACTCTTAACTAGATGTGTGTTGAACAGCAAGATGTCAAAACCAGCTCATTATGGAAGCTGAAATAATTGGCTTGTGAAGCTTCCTGAGAAACATATAAAGCAAACATTTACAAAGATTATTGGATGGTGTCTTCAATTTCATCCTAGGTAGTCTTAAATTAACAAGCCCATAAAACAGGTTTCTTACTTGATCAAAAAGTTAAGATTGTTAAATGACAAATTTTATGGAAAGTACCTATTAAAAGAAAAAGGAAACATGTGCCACTGGCAGGGCTTTATATCTGATATGCTCTAAAATGAAGTAAGGTGTAGACAGACATCAAGTACTATATAAAAGCAGTGGTTTTAAATGATCTTGTTACTTATGAGAAAAATCTATTAAAATCATCCCTGGCAGATAGACGAGGAAACAATACAAAGACTTTTGTGAGGCAGCTCACCACAGGCAGACCTGCAGCATCCAGTCAAGAAACACTGTGATCGTTCAGTATTACCTTCCTCCCAAAGGCCAGCAAGGTGCTTCAGCAGGTAACAGTGGTCTGAGAAACCTGAGAAGCCTCCACTCCAAACAGCCTGTTTAAAGGCTCATGTGGAAGACAGTGAGGAGCAGGACAGACAATGTGCTGGCACTGACAGTTCACTCTCCTCATACAAGAGCAAGGGTGGCCACAATTGGAGCTCACAGGCCTTGACTTCAACACATGCCAAGAGGGTGCTTCCTAAAAATGGCAGTAGACCTGCAGTACACCTTGTCAAAGGCTGGGATTGATGTGGGTTCACAGAGGATGGAGAAATTAATAGTACAGCAATCTACTGAGGATGGGTACAAAAACTTGGGGGGGTGAGGCAAAAAAAATCCCAAGGCATTCAGTGGAGGATGTCATCTGGTTGGAAGCTGGAAAAATATTTGGGAAAATATTCACAGAATCATAGAAAGGCTTGGGTTGGAAGGGACCTTAAGGATGATCCAGTTTCAACCCCTCTTTCATGAGCAGGGACACCTTTCACTTAGACCAGGTTGCTCAGAGCCCCATCCAACCTGAACACTTCCAGAGATCAGGCATCCACAGCTTCTCTTAGCAACGTGTTCCAATACCTCCCTACCCTATGAGTAAAGAATTTCTTCCTAACATCTATCTAAATCTCTCCTCCCTTAGTTCAAAACTGTTCCCCCCTTGTCCTATCACCATCTGTACATGTAAAAAATTGCTCTCTCCTTTCTTTGTAAGTCCTGTTTAGGAACTGGAAGGTGCTATAAGGTCTCCCTGGAGTCTTCTCCAGGTTGAACAACCCCAACTTTCTCAGGCTGTCTTCATAGGATAGCTGTTCCATTCCTCTGATCATCTTTGTGGTTGGAAGTTTGTGGAATTCTCACTTGTTTCCTTGGTACCTGCTCATAGTCACTTTTGGAAACAAGGTACTCGTTTAAAAATACTTTTGGCACCCTTATGTCTGTTCCATTACACTGTTACTCTAATTTAGTAGCTTAGTTTCTCAAGTGGTTCAAGGCACTGCAGCCAGTTAAGCTCCATTTCCTCGATATGCTCTGTAAGAAAGAAAAAAAAAAAAAATCCACAATGAGGAAGCAGACCTTGACAGTCAGCTGGCTAAAGGCCATGGTAGCCGGCAGCACTCTGTATAATTTTTGAAAATATCCAGGTCAGGTAAGACAAGTACGTGGGAGTCAGGGGAGTGCGTGTTTTCTGAGACTCTGATTTATTAAGTCCAGTTTGGGAATAACACGACATGTTTTATTTTCAGAAGCTAACAGAGTGCCAGCCGTTCTCTGACTTGAAAGGCAAAGCAAAAATAGGTTCACTCCTAAACTGACCGAATTGACTTGACACAATGGAGACCACTTTGGTAAATTAGTCACACATTTCCTACAAACACCTCCCTTAAAAACCTCTCTAAGAAGAAGCCGCGCTGGGGTTATTCCGGAGCACAAAGCTGGGTACGCGCTGTTTCAAGGGGGGCCTGGCCAGCCCAAGCCCCGCACCGCAGGCTCACCACAGCACCGCTCCGAGGGACGCGCCGGGACCGGTCCGAGCGGAGCGGCGGCGCTGGCCCGGCGGGAGGTGGTGGCGCCCGGCCCGGCCCCGCCCTCAGGCACCGCCTCTTCCTGCGCCCCGGCCGCGGCGGCCCCGCTCTGCCGCCGGTCCCGAGCAGGCGGCGCGGCTGTCGCGGCGGGTTCTCCCCGCTCCCCGGCCGGGGCCGGGCGCTGTGAAGG